>NC_028647.1:5116982-5175690 GCF_001406875.1 Solanum pennellii
ACCCCCCCCCCACCCCTAAGAGTACAACCCTGGACGTAGTCTATGTCTGGAGAGCATACTTGGAAAAAAAGAAAAGAAATTATCAGCAGCTTGTTCTTCTTCCTTTTTCTCTAGCCATTTATTCTCTCTTATATTCCTTTAGTTCCCTATCCACTACTCTTTCCCATTACTCCCCGCTCAACCAAGTTTTGCTTCTTTCCATTGCTTTAGTTGATCCCCGTCCCCAAACAACCCACTTCTTTCATGGGCATTACAAAAGGAATGCTCATCTTAGGACATGGAGGGTGTACTTTCCAGTTGCCACCCCCAAATGCATGGGGAAGTATCACAGCCAAAAAGACTTGGAGGATCTCGCAATTCTCTAGATCTTCTTCTCTATGTAAAAGGGCAAATTTCACAAAGCCAGGTGCCTAGTAAAATAGAAACCATCAACTAATACTGTGGACAAAATGTACCTGAGACTCCAAAATCTGCTTAGAGACTTTTTCATCATTATCCAAAGACTTGAAGAAGACCTCTACCATGTCAGTGGGTTCAAGCGCTGCTTTCTTTCTCAGCTTCTGGATCCTATTCACAACCTGCAAGCAGAGTTCAGCACCAAAGACATTCATCAGGAATCTCCCAACACAACAGTAACCAATCAAAATACAAGTAAAAGCTCGACTATATCTGCAATTAATCGCATTGAGAATAACTTTAGAGAATACCTCTCGAGCAACTCCAGCCTCAAAGAGTGAATCATCAGTACGCAAATCCAGTATCACTAAAACATCACCTGTATGTGCAAAGAATGAAACAAAAGTATAAGAAATCAGATGAAACGTAAATATTTAAATTTGTGGAGGAGATGCTTACCATCCCCTGCTGCATCCATTTCATCCTCTTTCCTGTTATCAGGACGTTTGAAACCCCTAACAATCTGCAAGTACATTAAGAGTTTGAGTTAGCTATAATAATGATAATAACAACAATAATAATAGCTCACACATTTTAATGCAGTGCAAGAGGTGCAAAATAAGCAACAAAATGATTCCCGAGAATTTTGAATATTAAGCTAAGCTAAAAAAAATCCACTTTTTTCAGAACTTAAACTCCGCTTCAAAATAAATATTGAATTTGTCTGTTGTAGCAGCCAAATTCTATTTTTCTGGCAAAGTACAATCCAAATTAATTCTGAAGACAAGAAACAGATTCCTACTTAAAGAGGTCTGACTGCACACAATAACAAAAGGATTCTCTACACATGCAATTCCTTTTCTCCTCCCACCCTTCCCTATCAATTCTCTTTTCCAGCAACTTATGTAGTCCTCTTCAAGCCAAAACAAAAGATAGATATTCACAAACTGGCAGCACTTCTGGGCCACAACTTGCAATTACTAAATAGGGCCAGCATAAATTTGCAGGAACCTTGCTATTCAGCTGCCACCTTTTTCTCATTTCCATACCTGACAGGCAACTGACCTATTATACCCTTTGTACCCAGGGTTCAATAAAGCCAACAAAAGAGAACCCATAACAGAACTGTTCAACTATTTCTGTTCCGACCGACAAATATGAGGAATTTAAAGATGCAAGTAAACATCATATTCACCTTGATATCAGTAAGCTTCAAAGTGTGTGAAGCAATAGTAAGTTCTCCTGCTTTCTCAAAAGCAATTATATCTGCGGTTGACATGGCCTTAACTTCTTTGGCAACAACACCCATCGACTTCCCCAACCTTTTTCCCAACACACTGTGACAAGGGGACCAGCTAACGATGTTAATTAAGAGAACAACAAATGAAGACAAACTTGGCAAATGACATCTAGATCACCTGAAATCTGGTTCTGCGCGCAAAGAAGCATACTTCAACGTGTCATTGCATGGGACCAAAGATTTAATGTTTAGCTCCTCGAGCACATACTGCAACCAAAAGAATCACAAGTATTGTGCTCCGACTTTATCACATTGATATATTACTTGACTAAATTAGAGTAATGAAATAATGTAAATAAAGGATTATAAGATAATATTTTTTTTATAAGGACTATAGAAACAGAAAAGAAAAAATAATAGAATAATAGGTTAATTAACACTTCAAAGGAATCAGAATGGAATGTCTGCAAAAAGACAACACTATAACAGACCTCTCTTAATTTGCCCGCAATATCATCAAGGAATTCTGAATCTGGATGTACAACCACCATTTCCCTGAAAGAAGACCAACAAACCAATATGAACTTTTGCCTTTTGTTCTGCAGGGGTTGTTGGGTAAGAGAAAAGTGCAGAGGCTAAACCTGAGTGGAGTTTTAAGAGGTTTGTTGTGACGCTCACGAATGTTTCGTGCAAGGTCAATAAGGGTCATCATCCTATTAACACTCTGCTCAATACGCTCCCATCTCTGAAATGATTTTAAACATGCATGAAACAAACTTGAGGAACGGAAGAAAAGGTAATATAGGAAATCATATGTACCTGCCCTTCCACTGTAGGATAGCTGCAATAGTGAATGCTCTCCTCTGATCCTTTAGAAACTTTCCGCAAATTTTGGTAAAGAACCTCAGTGAAAAAAGGAGTTAATGGTGCCATAGCTTTACAAGCAGTCAGCAGCACCTATATCAAATAAAGGACCTACTGTGTTAGAGAACCACTGGCAGAACTCCAACTCATTGAAAATACTAACAACAAAGAAATAAGCTACTTCGTAGTTCGTACAACTTGGAGATGGCACTTACATAGTAAAGAGTTGAAAGAGCAGTTCTGCAATCTCCTTCACCAGTACGGCCTTTTAGTCTCTTCCGATTGAACCGCACATAAATATTTGTTAAATTATCAAGAAATTTTAGGAGATATGGAACCACCTGCAAAGAGGATAGATAGACAAAACATTAACACGGATACTAGTTGCAAATTATAGATTTCCTATAACCACACACTTTGGCAAAGAGATCATGTGCTTCAATCTGCTTTTCCATCTTTAACCATAGAAGTGAATTTGTGGATCACACATCTCTTGTAACCAAAAACTTCGACATAGAGACCTGTGTGCCTATTTGCCTAGTCTCAAGCTTTAACCATAGAAAAATCTGAGAAGTGTCTCAGCAATGAAATACAAACATGTGGGTATTCTTGTTCAGACATCAGAATTAGGACTCAGCACAAACATTTGTAGGAATCAGGTTTTGAAGACAATTATAGAAGCTCCTAAACTCCCTGTAAACAGTTAAGCACATAAACTACATTTATTATCCGACAAGATTGGAAAACTAACCGTGTACAATCTATAAGCATCCATTTCCTTCCGGACAAAATGCACTAAGCTCTGAGTTGCAGAATTGATCCATTGGTCCAAGACATTCGAAGAACTCTGCAAGGTTTTCTGATCAGAAGGAATGAATGGTCCAAACCCATCAATTTCAAGTCTTTTTGCATTCTGAACAAGGAACCTATATGCATTGTACCATGGCAAGAAAACATCTTTCACCTGCATTGATATAATCATTTCCAAATTAGGAGAAAACTAAAAGTTTTCAAAAAGTAGTAACTAAAATAACTGATTAAAATCATAGAGATGATATGCCAGCATTGGTAAAGGATACACTTACCACAGCAAAAACTCCCTCTTTCTTAAAGCGCAGAGGTTCAGCACGGACAACGGGGGAGTTTATCAGATATAAACGCAATGCATCCTTCACAACAAACATAAGTAGTTATAGCCTTTCACCATAACTCGTCAATCAGAAGACTGGAGCACTTCATGTAACAATTGAGTAAATGAAGAAGCTCGTGATTGGCACAACTTACAGCTCCATAATCATTGATAACTTCTGATGGTTGAGGATAGTTCTTTAATCGTTTACTCATCTTCTTCCCATCCTCAGCCAGGACAAGACCATTGCAAATGAGGTTTCTAAAAGCAGGTTTCCCAAAAAGGGCGGTAGAAAGGACCATAAGGGTGTAGAACCTGCAATACATAAGAACCTTATAGAATCCACTATTTGAATTTTGGATCTTCTGAGACTTGGAATACATGAAAAGAACTAAGCTCGCAGACCATAATCAGAATGTAGAGAACATATTCAGAACATACCATCCACGAGTTTGATCAAGACCTTCTGCCACAAAATGACCAGGGAAATTGTTCTCAAAGAGCTCAACATTCTCAAAAGGATAGTGGATATAAGCATAAGGCATTGACCCACTCTCAAACCAGCAATCAAATACCTGGAGAAGTACGGCAAATACTTCTGTCAAAAAGCAGAACATAAAATTGAAAGAGAGGATTGAAAGGTACAAGTTCATTATAAAAGTTCAAAAAGAGGGGGTTAAATGTGGAGACTTCGTTGAACCATTAGGCCTGGAGTGCTTAACAATCACTTCAGTTTTATAGGTAGAATACTTGAGAGCTAATACTATTGAATTCATCTTGCGAAACATTTTTAATGTATTAGTTCCTAAAAAAAGAATTTGAGTTCACATAAGTGGAACAGTGCACGTATCAACCCTCAACAGGCAGACAGACAAAAAATTAAAAAATGGAGAAAATCTTGGAAGTGGCAGTCCGAGGCAGCGGAAACCTATATGTTTCAAGTACGTATTCATTATTGCTCTCTTGACAACTAAAAACTTCTCTAAGAATAAACAAATAACACTGAGAATGTAGACGATTCCGGCAGCAAAAGGAAATAATGACACTTCATTGAAATAGAGACCAGTTTCTCATTTTTTCTAACATACAGCCCTGAAGCAACATTTATGATCTTATCCAAGTCAATATCAAATATTCATCAGGTTTAACACGAGAAGCAGCATTTCAGCAGACAAAATCAGCATTAAAAATCCTACAATAAATTTAAATGGACTCTTTTCTTGATAAGGTAAATTCAAACGGACTATTAAAATGTTTTCCTAACTAAATTTGTCCTTCCCAACGATTGGCAAATATGTGAAATCCTTCATTAATCCAAAAGAAAAAAGAACCATCAATTTGCAAACTGATTCAACCTCTTTAAACTGAAGCAAATAACATGAAAATATATCTGTGAGATATACTTTTGGATGATAAATGCAATATCAATGCTGTGGCAGCCTACTATTCAATGACAGATTAACTGGTCTTACATCCTCCACACGTCGAAGAACGCCAAATTCAGCCCCCCGCCTGGATGGGATAGTAATGTGATCAATGTAGTGACGATGCAAGTCTGTCACCTGCAAATTGAGCAACCGGAAAACCGTTGAAGTTAATTGTCCTGAATAAATAGAACTTAATACTTCTCTTAAAAAAAACAAAAAAAACTTAAGACTGCAAGGAACCCAGCAAGAGGATTATTGGAGAATAAAATGCTACATTGGAGGCTAAGATTTTTCTAACAGCTCTTAAAGCTTTTCAAGGCTGTTCTATCGTATTTTAAGTTTGAACGTAAATAGCAGTCCTCTACAACATGGGTACTTTATGAGGTCTAGGTATATATAAACTAAACATGAGGTTTCTAGTTTGTTTTTGTATTAGATACTCTATTCTTCAAGAAAGATAGTTTCATCTCTTTGCATGTCTTCTTTTTGTTTACTTCACTACGTCATTTGTGTTCCTTCCGGTTATATATCCTTTGTTTCCAAATGATATACATAGACCTCTTTCTTAGCTATCTGATGCACAATAATGGCATAATGTCTTTATGAAACATACAGAAAACAGCAAAAATGAAATTATTTATAAATAACAGGGCTGGAAACACCAATGTGAACTTTATGCAGACGTACTTTTTTTTTTGAAAATGGTAACTTTGTCTATTCCTCAAAAATCAGTACACTGATCTGCATTTACAACATGTACTTCAAATTCTACTCTCTTTAACTAAATTGAGTCTAGTACATCAATTAAGGAGATAGTAGTATCATTTGAGTATAATTGATTGCACCAAAAACATTGTCGCATAAGACAATTTACTTTGAATTTTTGCATACTATTCTCAACACTATCGAAAGCTCTAGAGTTCCTTTTCTTCCATATTGCCCACCATATGATAGCTGGGACAATTCTACATCAATAATGCAGATGTAATTTAAATAAAGGAAAATGGAAACTTCAAAGAAAAATTCAACTTACGATAAAACTGAGTCACATGCAAGAGCTTATGACATATCAAAATCAAAGAATGAATCCTCGGAGAAAGATGATAAAATATTTTTAAAAACAGTAATTTCTCTTTAATTTCTCTTGAAATTGAAGGAAGTGAGTATCATTAAGAGGCTAGTTAATACACAAAAAGAGAATTTTAAATTTATCACCAACATCGAATTTGAAATGAAGGTAAAACCTTAGCACCAGAGAGCTTTTCCAGTTTGTCAATGGAGTCCATAACAATTGTTTCCACGCCATCCTCACTAGCCCACACAGGAAGAGGAGTACCCCAGAACCTACTTCGGCTAACAGCCCAGTCTCTAGCATTTTCTAACCAATTGTGGAAGCGTTTTTCCTGTAATAAAGTAACACAAAATAAAATGAAGACCGGATGAATTACTGGGTTATGTAAAGACAACTTATAAATTCCAACAATCATGATATGTTTGATGAAACAGAAGGCAGTTAGTTACTATTCATATTCAGCAAAGCTTCAATAAAAGTACATGAAACCTAATTCACAGCCTCACAGAACTCATACCTGGAAAAGCAACTGTGCTTCAACAAAAGTGAATGACAGCTAATATCTCCACTAAAGTAGGATATTACTGACAAATACCAGGCTCAGCAGTCTAGTAGTACATCATGTAGGACTATGGAATGTGGTGTTTAGAAACTTAATTTTACTGAATTTAAAATGCGGAGGTGTGGGAAATGCTTTACCAATGGTGCCACGGAGCATAAGCCCAACAAAACTTTACTCCCTCCGGTCCATTTCACTTGTCGTGTTTTCCTTTTGCACACCCCTTAAGAAAACATTAACTAAAAGGGTAATTTGACTAGATTAACCTTATTTATTATTAGATCTTAATTTAATACTACTTTTTTTTCACCACATTAATTGAGCACGGATAAAGGTGGAAATTTAATTATATCTTAATTTCTAAACTGACAACCATTTTGGACTACTTATATTAGAGTAATATTTTAAGACAGGAACATTTTACAATCTCAAATACACTAGCATGATCTGCCCCACACTATTGCGGCAACGCCCAAGGTGAGCCCCAATTCCTCTTTTGTAACATTGATTTTTCTGATATGATATATCACTACATTACAAAATGTGTATTTCTCTAAATTCCTAAAGGTCTAACTTCATTTGAGGATTGTTCCAGGGGGAGCTTTGATCAGTAAGCATTTTGTAGTGAACTCCACTAACACCTCAAACAAAGTGAAAACAGGGAGATCAATATGGAGTAAATTAAAAGGCTTCTTCGGGGGTAAGCCAGCAGCTAGCATGTGCATGGAGTAACAATGGATAATGTCTGACAATACATGGGAGTGTAACCAACACAAACCAGCGTACCAAAACAAATCAGCAAATCGCGCAAGTATAAATTACTGTGAACACAATATGTTTTCAATTATGACAACAAAAAAGATGACTACAGAAAGGAGATAGTAATTAACCTTCACAAAATCAGGAACCCAGTAGGTTTGCTTATTGTTCTCTAGCAATTGATCCTTAATCTTTTCAACCATAATAAACCTGTCCACACCAACAACAAATCATCCCAAATTATTTTTTAATACAGAAATCAATGGATGTATGATGGCATAGGAGAAGATAAGCATTATTGGTTATTAAAAGATAAAATAAACCTTATTAAACAAATGAAAAGAATATTAAAAGAAACGACTTTTCAAAGTAAAATATGCATGTCAGGTGCTAATAAAATCCATTTTTGTCGTGCTCTTTCTCGTCTATTGATCTTTCCATTAGTCAGAAAAAGTAACTCCCCCCCTTCTCTCACTTGCATTGCAAGAATAATGATTGTATAAGACAAATGTGTTTTGCATTACAACGTCCTATTTTTCCTTCAAAAAGGTAAAGTTTGAAAGTCAAATTTCCCTCATTTACTTCCCTTTGAAGCAACATATTGACCCTTGTTATCCAGATCAATTCGCCTCAAACTAAATTAAACACCGTTAAAATATATGGTTTATATAATATTAGTTCATTATGGCGTAACTTAAACAGCCTAAATGCAAGCAACTGCTATAATTCTGTTTTCTCAACGTGTGAATTATGATTGGCACCTTTTAGTGTAATAGTCTAACAGATTTAGTTTTCCTTCTAGATGTTAGCTTTTCCCTTGATAGTAATCTCCTGAGTGGATGTAGGACAGTTCAGTACTCCTCCAGAGACTAAAGTTCAGATGAGCTACCACAATCAACTAAAAGGAGAGGTTGAGCCGCTACCACCAACATTCAATGACAGTCAAAACTTATATTAGAGAACTTTAACTATAGAAGAATAGACAGACCTTCTAGGATATCAATATTACATTTGAAAAGAAACTATATACCTGATAAAATATTGATTGATGATTCTACAGAAGAAGATATTATTTAAATACTGCTATAAGAGGAAAAAACTCAACAAGGACATGGGTTTTTATGTGGATAGTTATCTACTAACTAAAAAAGGATGTGTTCCTATATTATTTGGCTAACATCAAGGTTACGGAACGATTGCTGATGAACCAGAGAGTGCAATACATAAAATCAGGAATCAACACCAGCTGGATTTTTTTTGAGAAAGATCCTTAAGAAAACCAATCTCAGCTACTTAACATCCGAACCAACAAGAGCTGTGGTAGATTGGTAAGTATTCCTACATCATTTATTAGAGGTCTCGGGTCCGAGCCCTGTTGGGTATGGAATCGCCTTTGTTAGGGATCAGTTTAATCCTTGTATGGGACTTCCGCCGGGCACCAATACGGGTACCAGACACTAGGTAGGAAACTAAAAATAAATATAAAAACATTCGCTATGATACACTCAATATATGTAATCCGAAGTGAGATTATCAAAAGAGAAAATGGAGAAAAAGTAAGTGTACAAGGAGAAAATGCAAAAGAAGCTGATTCTCATTCCAAAAGGCCATAATCTCAGAGGACTAAATAAATACAGAAGAATAACACAACAGAAAAATAAAGGATAGAAACATAGAGTGATGCATGGAATGATCGAAGTATGTTACCAACTAGGAACTGCTCTGTAAATCAGAGGTGTATCAGATCTCCAGCAAAAAGGGTAAGAATGCATGAACTTTCCAGATTTAACAAGCCTTCCTTTATCCTGAACCAAACAAAAGTATCTTAAAGCATGGATATTGACCATAACTAAATAAACGACCATGAGTTTATAAAACCATACACAAACACAATCCCTCACTCAGATTGAGGAAAAGCTACCTACAAGCTCTTTGATGGGCATTTTCAGCCACTTTTATTCAGAAATATTGTGCCACAAAAAGTAGAAGACTCTTACCTTCACAGCTTGAGTGATATCATTATCTGCATCCTTTACATACTTTTCTCTGAAATCAGTAATCCTATCCGTAAAGCGGCCATTATCATCGACCGCCACAACCAGGGTCTCCCCCTACAAAAAGAAAAATCAAAACAAGTCAATTTCATTGGAGCTCAAGGTCACAATATCATTAAACACAATAAATACAAAGATTGATTTAGTCAAACACTTGGAGAAAAGGCTTGCAGTCACAATATATGCCACTTAATTTGCAAAGAATGACCAAGAAAAATGTCATAATACACAATGTACTTCCATTGGCAAGAAAACCATGATTCCATGAAAATCCAGATATTATTAGATAATTTGTAGAGCCAGAAGAGACAGTGAAGATTGATCTCCTCATGTATATAGTGGTCAGTATTAAGGGAGAGAAATGCCAAATTTCATGAAGATAGGTCCAACTCCATTCACAACGCCAAATGGAATTATATTGTATCTTTAACATGTTTGGTGTAAAGAGCTATGTATAGAAGATATTGAACAGATAATAGATCTGATAGGGAGTCTTTAATTTTAATTTTTTTGTGGTGGCCGCATATCCTCAATGCTGAAGAATACAAATTTACCCGTTTCATAAAAAAATAAGGGGTAAAAAAGACCATCAAAAGGCCAAAGTAAACAAGCACAATCAGCTCCTAATATTTTCACAAGCTCCCAAGACATCATTCCAGTATATTTTCCAAGGAAGAAAGGGTGATCCCAAGTCAGATATTGCATCAGAAAGTAAAAGAGATAAACTCATGCAGGTCCTAACACTAGTATGAATGTATTATACAGCCAAAAGAAAGCATATAAGTTCCACAGCATATATACATATACAGACAATGTCACATGTTTTTTATTACAGAATATAGGATTAATTGCAAGAATACTTTGAAGTTCCATAAGTACTCCAACCTTATTAATTATGTTGTTTGCGATACAAACACGATAATCATCCTCACCAAAGGCAGGAGCACAATGAACAATTCCAGTCCCACTGTCAGAAGTCACATAATCATCCGCAACGACTCTGAATGCTGAATCAGAAAAATCCTTGAAGTAATCGAATAGTGGAATGTACCTGCATTGAATATCTATATAAGCTTTCTGGATAAAATATCTACAAGTTAACCTTGAAAGTCAATACTGGCACAGAAAGTTAAGTTCACCACTGATCAAATTGTTAGTCTCATGCAAAAGAAAAAATTTTAATTGTGGGAAGGGATCATCCAAAAAATGACCACACGCATTGGTACTTAAAATACAGAAGAACAAACTGAGTCATGCTGATACTTCTATAAAATTTATCTTACTTATCAACCCCAAAAAAAAAAAGTCCAGATAAAAGAGAATGTCCAAAAGTTCCACAGCTACATGGTTAAAATCATATGAAAGCCGACATTCTAGGTCCAAGAAGGTTAAAGAGAATCTTTGAATGTACTAGGATACATAATACACGCAACGCCTATGAGCCCTTCCACTACCCATATCTTCTCTGTTTTCCTGCCTCTACGTTTCTAGCTAAAATAAAGTGAACTGTGACATGCCCCACAAAAATGTATACAGCAGACCACCTAACCGCCCAATCAATCAATCACCATCCAACCCATCCAACCACCAAAATAGAGAGATGGTAGTTGGGGTCCAATGTGGAGGAGGGTAAGCATGCCATTTTGCCTCTTGTAAGATACAGATAACCGCTAATAATGTTCATCACCTTCCAAACTCTCCCATTTATTCCAAGAAAAAGGACAGCAAAAGGGAATAAGGAACTGTAACTAGTGGGCAGGATCCTAATATCAGATATTAGACACAGACTGAGAACCACACATCCTAACATGCCTAAAGCCAGTTCATTGAAAATTTCTTTGATAATCACATCATTTGACAGTAGAGTTCAATTCTTAAACAAAACACTTGCATATCATTTCTTCATGTAAAAGAAATGATCCATTTGACGTCCCTTGTTTTTGACACTTTGCTCTCTTAGGATCTTTCTTTTCTTTTCATATTTTAGGGTAAGGTTAATTTCCTAATTAGACAAGTCCAACATTACAAGCAAAAAAAAAAAAAAAACTTGGGATCATACCCAAAGAAGACATCCCTGTAAGAGGAGGTAGAGAGGTGTGAAGTCACACCTGCTTGTTACACAAATGATAAGAACCAAATACATCCGTAGAGTCAACAATCTATCAAATTTCAATGTGCTGGCAAGTGTCAAAGATTGATCTTTCAAGGAGATCGTTCGAATAATTCAAGTTGTAGCTGATAAAATCATTAAACAAGTTCAACATAAACAAAACAAAACAAAAAACTGAGACAAATTACCAATGAAGCTTTTATTTACAATGTGAAGCATGAGTTGGTCAGGTATGAAGTAGTATACAAGGTAGAAAACATGTAAATCAAGTGAACCTCAAATTAGAATGTAAAGATGAGGGATTCACTTCCATCAACTTCCACTTAAGATACTAGCTACCATATTGTAAATGACAAGAAAAAAACGTTTTGCAGCATATGAAGTGACAAAGTTGAAGATGAAAATTGCTCACTTCTTCCCCACTAGGGACAACCCAGGAAATTTATCCAACACTTCATAAGTTTCGACATTCTGTGATTTACCACCAGAAGGCTTTGTCTTAGAATTTGGGATTTGAGTGTCAGCAGCAGGTCCATTTGGAGCGACCTTTTTGGCTTTCTCAACTGGTAGCTCAGCCAATCGAGATTCCGCCACTACATAAATCTTCCCGTTGAATTTATTGCGAACCTGATTACATAACCAAATCAACATTAACAAACTCAGTTTAGAGTAAATATACCAGATTTACACGCATGTTCCATACCAATAAAGAAATATGATACATGTTATAAATCTAATCCTGAGAGATGCAACTCCAATTAAATGGTTGTCATGTAATGTACAATTTGATTAAATATAATGAACAGTTAATACATCTCAGAACAGGAAATTAACAAAACTGAAGACCTTTGGCTTATAACAATACTAACTACATTAGAAGCACTATAATAAGTTCAAGTAACAACAAGCCCTTCAGACTCCGAAAGTAATGTCAATCCAATTAAAGCAACAATAACTCAAATTTCAATCCATAAGTTTTACTAAAGGACTAACCTTGACGTATACAAAATTGGCGTTCACACAAAGAGCAAGATTACTTGGAAGGGTCCAAGGAGTAGTAGTCCATGCAACAAAGGATGCACCCTCAGGATCATCAACTATAGGGAATGAAACCATGATTTCGGGGTCGCTTACTTCCTGCACCAGACCCAAAAAGGAAAATAACTTTTTGAACTTTGTGATGAAGGAGAAAACAATTGCACTTTGAGCGCTGCTAAATGATTTCCATTACAGACCTTGTAATTTGAATTAGCTTCAAAATTGGATAATGGAGTCTTCAAACCAGTACTATAAGGCATAACCTGCAAAAAAATCAGGAAAAGAGTCAAAATTTCTTTTAAACCCATCTACACTACTGTTTCTTTCAAACCCAACTACACTGGCGTGAGCCCATCTGGTCCAATATAGGTGGAGAAGTTTGTCTGACACTCAAATGAGTTCAAGCATGCTGGCTGGTAGATTGATAAAGGTAGCAACAAGCCCGGACAGGCAGATCATAGGGGGGAAAAGGAGATTTTCCTCAATCTTAATACTCATTTTTTAATTTTATTTTATTTTATTTTTGAGAAAGGTTACAGTATTACAATTATTTAGCACAAAGGTTGTGCTGATAGCCATATAATATTCAATAAATTGTTCTTTTTAGATTTTATTTTTTGGGTAAAAAAAAAGATACTAGAACAAGCATCATCCTTAATTACACTGTTGTTTTTTTCAAACCAACAATACTATTGTATCTGGCAAGTGAAACCCATATGAGTTTGAGCTTGCCGCCTAATGGGTAAATTAAGGTAACCTTTTTAAATAAAAAAGGTTAAGAGTGTTATAAATTTTCAGCATAAAAAATCTTGATGAATTGATTTTTCTTTAGATTTTATTAAGAAGCACACATCAAGCATCATATTGAATTACACCATAAATTCAAGAACAAGAAAAAAGGATAAACCTTTATAAATAAGTTCCTTCTAAAACAACTAGACTAATTTGAGCCTGTCTGTTCCAATCATGGTGGACAAACTTATCCGGCACTCGCATGAGCTTAACCATGCTGGCTGGTGGATTAATTGGGGGAACCCATAGAGACAGCTAATAGCCATACAACACTTGAATAACTATTTATTAATTAATTAAAAAGCATATTACTACTGTTACTATCCTCAAAAAAAAAGCATACTATTTTCTAATTAAACTATCGGAATCAGCCTCTCTCTACCTCTGAGTTAAGGGTAAAGTCTGTATCCTGTGTAACTATTGTCATACTACTTTTTAATTAAGCATCAGCTTGAATTACACAACAAGTTGAATAATAAGAAAAAAGGACAAATCTTGAAGCCTCTATAACCAAGACCCTTTAGAAACAACTAAACTGCTGTTTCTTTTACCCAGCTACATACACTACAGTTTCCTTCAAACCCCAACTACACTGATCTGCGCCCATATGGAATGGTGGACAAATTCATCCGGCACTCACATGAACTTAAGCATGCTGGCTGGTGGATTAATTGGGGGAACCTTTTTCTCAGCACAAGGACAGTTGATAGCCAATGAACTGTTTTTTTTAACAAAAAAACGACAAAACTTGAAACTTTATAAAATAAGACCCTCATGAAGCAACTAAACTACTGTTCCTTTTACCCATCTACACTACTCCGGCACTTGTATGAGCTTAAACATCCTGGCTGTGCCTTTTTCTCAGCAGAAAGACCACTGCTGACAGCCCCGTAATACTCAAAGAACAGTTTTTTTTTCAAGTTAAGTAAAAAGCATACTACTTTCTAATAAAACATCAACTTGAATTATACATAATGCTCGTTAACTGTTCTTTTAGTTGAGTAAAAGGCATACTACTTCGTAATTAAACATCAGCTTGAATTATACAACAAGTTGAAGAACAAGAAAAAAAGGACAAACCTTGAAGCCTCTATAAACAAGACCCTTTTCATGCAGCTTAGCAAAAACCCACCAAAGACTCTCCATATACTTCAAATCCATAGTCTTATACCCATTCTGAAAATCAATCCATCTCCCCATTCTCACCACAGTTTTTTCCCATTCTCCAACATACCTTGTCACAATAGCTCTACATTCCTCATTATACTTATCAATCCCCATTTCAATCACTTGTTGTTTAGTCTTAATCTGAAGTTTCTCATCAATTTCATGTTCAACTGGTAATCCATGACAATCCCACCCAAATCTTCGGGTCACATGATGACCCGTCATTGATTGATACCTGGTCACAATATCTTTGATTGTACCTGCTAATATGTGGCCGTAATGAGGTAAACCTGTTGCAAATGGAGGACCATCGTAGAAAATGTATTCGGGTTGATTTTTTGTCTTTTCGAGCTGGTTTTCGAATGCTTTGACTTCTTCCCACCATTGAAGGACTTTTTCTTCTTGATTTGGGAAAGAGAAATCTTTGCCTTCACATACATCTTCCATTGATGTTGAGTGGAGTGGAGACGAGAGGAAGATAGAATCGGCGTGGAGAGATGTAAAAAAATTCCTAGGGTTTAAGAGCTAGACTGGTACAGTGAGGAAGAAGAAGGGGGTTACCACAATATTGTTTACTTCTCTTTTCTTTTTTTTTTCAGAAATAGACGTAAAATATACTCGAAGTATTGAAAATGGTACCCAATTACCCTCATCCACCTATTGACCCCAAATACCCTTCACATCCACCTTTGGGTCCAAATTTACCCCTTCATTAACCGACCAAAATAAAAAATAATTAAATAATAATTTTTAATTACGTGACACTCAATCATTAATTGTAATTTAATTATTTAAAATAATTTTAAACCCACACATTTTAACTAAACCCGCCCCACTTGACCCAATTTAAAAAAAAATCATCTAATTAAAATACCCTAAAACCTTATTCCTCCAATTTTCACAACTTCCATGGACTCCATTGTCTTCTTCTTCTTCTTCATCATGAAGAAAATGTCAGCTTCTTCTTCAGGGGAAGAAATCGAAGAAGAAGCTGACATTTTCTTCATGAAGAAGAAGAAGACGACAATAGAGTACATGGAAGTTGTGAAAATTGGAGGAATAAGGTTTTAGGGTATTTTAATTAGATGGGTTTTTTTAAAATTGAGTCAAGTGGGGCGGGTTTAGTTAAAATGGGTGGGTTTAAAATTATTTTAAATAATTAAATTATAACCAATGGTTGAGTGCCACGTAATTAAAAATTATTATTTAATTATTTTTAATTTTGGTCCGTTAATGAAGGGGTAAATTTGGACCCAAAGGTGGATGTGAAGGGTATTTGGGGGTCAATATGTGGATGGGGGTAATTGTGTACCATTTTAATACTTCGAGGGTATTTTAGGTCCTTTTCCGTTTTTTTTTTTTTACATAAGGGTTGGTAGTCACGTTGAATTTCGACTAATTTAAATTCATATTATATGTGATAAAAAAGCTACTTATCAAGGATTTTTTTGTCACGACTCACTAGTGTTATGTTTTAGGGGAAGATGTCGTTGGGCTTGATTTTTTTTTTTCATTTGTGGTGTTCAGATTCACTTTTATTGACATTCATTAATTTTAGTGTTATTAAAATTCAATAGCTATAAATATTTTATTTATTTAAAAAGAAAAAAAGGACTATACTTTATGTCTTTTTCTAGCTATAGTTTTATAATAGAACAACTTTTACATATAGTAAATACAAAATTAATATTTATATGTTATAGCAAAGTTTGTATAATTGCGCTCCATAGCAAATATAAATATGTATAATCCGTTATACATATACAAAGAAACCAATTGTATAATTTGTTATATATATATATACAAAAGAAAGCAATTGTATAATCTGTGTATGTATAAAACGAGAAAGAGAAAAAGACAAGAAAATTGGGCAGGGAAATATTTGTATTGTATAATTATAAGTGAAATAGGATGAAGATATATGTATTCGCAAGTGAATATACAATTTTCCCTCGCTTTACACAAACAGAAACACAATTTATACATGTCATTTCTGTTTTGTATAAGCGATAGAGGCGAGGATGGCGAGCTAGATCTGGGAAAGTGGCAAGCGAAATCTGGAAGAGGAAACGAAAAAATATATTATATACAATTTTTTCTCGCTTTATACAGAAACACATTTTATACACTTGTGTTTGTATAAAAATGAAAGGGAGCGAGCGAGAGATGGAGCGAGAGAGGAGAGTGGCAAGCGAGAGTGTGAGGGAGAGAGGTGACTGGCAAACAGTTTGCTACAAGACACAATTAAATCAGTATGGTTATAACATTTAATTTGATTTATTAGTTTGTCATTATATACAATTTTCCGTTTATATATGGTTTTTACTTTTTTATTTATACATTGATACAGTTTTAATTATAATTGAACTAAATAAGGAAAATGTGTTAATTGCTTAGGTTGATATGAATATTTTGTATTTAAATTGGTATATTTCTTTATAAAACTTAAAGTATTAATATATCAAGGATACATGTATTTATTAAAACTTAGTGTATTAATATAATGAATAAGGTAAAGTATAACAATTTCGTATATGAACACGACAATTTGAGAATTGTTAAATAAAAGGAATAAAAATGAATAGCCCAACGTGGCATACATATGAGTACATTGTTGTTAAGCAAAAGATGGATATATCGGACAATCCACAAACAAGAAAAATCGAAAATAATATTATATGTAGGTATCAAAGTGTGTAAGTATGTGATTGTATGGAAAAAATGAAAAAGCCAACAAACGCCAATTTTTTTTTGTCAATTTTTTCCAGTAATAGTTGAGGATTGATGTTAACTCGGGTATTTGTTTATAAAAATATAGGAAAAGACATAAATTCTCCCTTCAACTTGTATCGAAAAGTCTGTTACACACTTTAACTATAATGACGACCTATTACACACTTGTTCTTGTTCAAAGTGTAATTAATACCACCCCAAAACTGACGTGGAAATAAAATTAAAATTAAAGATAAATTAGGTGCGTTTGATTTGAAATAAAGTTAAAAAAAGTAATTTTTTCAACCCCCTCCCCCCTTTTCTTCTTTCTCATGTTCTTCTCTTATTTCCTTCATAAATGTTCTTTCTCACGTTCTTTCATTTTCTTCTTATTATGTTCTTCTATTATTTCCTTCATAAATGTTCTTTCATTTTCTTGTTAGCACATATTTCATATTGTCAATCAATTTCATTTTCTTCTTTTCATATTTTTATAATTATCCATTCAATTTCAGCATTATACTTAGAAAAAGTAATTTTTTTTTTAATTTAAATTTCATATAGCAATCAATTTTACACCATTTGGGATTTGTACTACATGTCCAAAAACCTCACATTTAGCAAGTGAGTCTAGTTATGATTGAATTGCCTCTCATCATTTGTCAAATCAGATTTTGTCGATATTCTCGACAGATAAGGGTTCAAGATCCTCACTGTCTTGCATAATGTTAACTGCAACTTTATAAGCGAAAGCATTATCAACTATGATTTTTGATCGATCTAAATTTATCCCTATCACCCTTAGAATTTATTGAAAGTTTTTCATTCACTTGAGTCTTGAGTTCACTTATCTCTTCAAGAATATAAGGATTAATCACATCTTGAATCTCTTCGTGAGATTTTTTTATAGTGTCATTATTCGTACTTCTTTTCTAAGATTTTTATCAATTGAACCCAATGGTCTTCCACGCTTCAAGCGTCTTAGTTAATGTGACTTATTTTTTTTTATTTGATGATCAACAACATCAATCTTATGAGAATTTAATAACTTCTAGAGAGTTTTTTCTTTTATTATGAAAATAAAACTATATAAATTTATTAATTTCCATTATGGACAATTTCGCTAGTGACATAATTGTTAATTGTGCTATAATTTCTTTTTTCATTTGAATTTGGTGGAGGATTATTACTTATTCAGGTGTAATTAAATTGATATTATAATTATATAATTTAATGAAGTAAATTGATTTCAGTTAATCATAAATGAATATTAAAATTTTATTTATGACATAATACATAAACATGACTCTTAACTTGGCGTCAATTGACAACTATAACCTTTAACTTTGGATGTGCACAAGTAGACACTTAAACTTGTATAAAATTGAACAAATAGACACATTCGTCCTACATGTTACCCTACATGACAATTTTGTGTCCTACATGGCATCCAATGTGTATTATGTCATGTACGACATGTGTGTCTACTTTTTCAATTTTATACGAGTTTAAGTGTCAACTTGTGCATACTCAAAGTTGGAGGGCGTAGTTGCCATTGAAGCTGTAACACCCCAAAAAATTTATGAACTAAGACTCGAATCGTTCATCGTAGTGAGTGAAATTTTATTAAGGAATTACAATTTCTTAAGTTTTAAGGTCAGTAGTTGTAGCACCTTGAGTTCAAAAAAAAAAAAAAGAAATAGTAAAATCTGAAATTTTGCAAGTTAAGTTAAATATGAGTTTTTGATCAACTTCAAAAAACCATAATTCATAGCACAGGATGATTTAGGTGTTTACAAGATACTTAAGGAAACATCTTTGAATTATCTTTCCAATGCCACCAAGTTTGCTAAATTTCGAGTTTGGATGAGTGAGATATGATATTCTGAAATTAGGCTGTTCAGTTAAGGAAAATAACCGAAAATCGAACTAGATTGATAACAGACCGGAATGAAACGGTACCGAAAGCAGTACCCCCGATTCCGTTGCCACCCTTAAAGGAATGTGCAGAAGAAGAAGAGAAATAACTACAATTATATTATATCGTTTTAACAGAGAAAAATACTTATAATAATAAGGAAAGATTTAATATATAAAGGTTTAATTGATCTTAAATAGGATTTATCATCTATTATAAATAAATTTATAATAATTGTATTTTTTTATTAATTTCAAAATATAAATATTAGGATAAGAAATAAATAAATAAAATATTATTTTGTATAGTTCTTTTGTAATGAGGAATAAAAAGTAAAATCAATCGTTTTAAAAATAGTGTAGACATATTTTTAAAATTATTCTTCAAAGTTTAATATTCGTTTTATTTCACAAAGAATAATTTAGTTTGACTTACTCAGAATTAAGGAAAATAAAGTCATTCATTCTATTTTTTTTGCACGGAGAAAGTATTAAATACCGTCAATTTAATTAAAAATTGTTTCTCCTCAGGTGAGCTTTGTTTTTGATCTGTGGTTGCTATAGCTTTCTTTTTTAATTCATATATGGTGTGTTTAGAAGATTTAAGATATTCAATTGGTCCTTTGTAAGCCCAATTGGACGAGGAAATAATTATCGAGCAAGATACATGTGCGGTCTATTCTTTGATTTAAATATGTTTCAGAAATTAATTTCGATTCCTTACTTTAACATGAAGCATCTCGATCATTCATGTCAGAAATGACCAAAATTCTCATAAGCTTCTTATTAACAGAATTAATCTCGAATCCTTACTTACAGAGTTTGATATCTCCTAAATCACTTATTTAAAACGCTTTTTTCTTTCCTTCAAAAATTATTGTTGCATTTATTTAGTATTTTATGCTAATTGAAAAATAGCAAAGTGCATGACGATTTTGACAACCCAAGATATGTTCATTTAGTGTTTGCAGTACATCAAACATTTTTGGAAAAGAGATTTATATTTTGTAATATTAACTTTAGGGCCAATTTTTTTTTAAAAAAAGAATGCAAGATGATTGTCAACTATTTAGTTAATTATGCATAAGTAAATAGTTTAAATAAAAAAAAGAAGAAAATACTCTTAATTTTGAAAAGTAATTTATATATCTATATCTAATATTATTTGTATATAAAAAATGACTCTTATACACCCTTTACAATTTATCAAAGTAAATAAATTGATTTTTAAAATGACCTTTTAAGTTAATTATCGAAACAAAAGCCACGTAAATTAAATTAAAGGAAATTCAGTTAAACTTAACACCTTGTTTACAATTGTATTAACTACTATTAACAAGAATATCACAAACATAAAAGTTCGAATCAAGTCTCTCTTTTTATTTTAATTCGATATTTAGTATTTAAGTCCAACTAATTTAAAACCAAGATCTAATCAACCCCATTCGTTGCATATAAAACCTAGCATTCAAATACAAGCTCCAAAAGAAAAATGACACACACCGAAAAAATCGTTTGAAGATACAAAAAGGGCTAATACGTACTTTCAATCGAATGACTATCACCAATGGAGAAAAAGCAACACAAAAGCTTGTACATATTTCAATTTAGGTGGGGAAGTACTTTTGTAGAAGGGTTACACAGCAAAAGGTGTCTATCAAGTGCATTAAAAACCGCGAGAAGAACCAAACCATCACCCAACAACAGTAGAGTATGGAATTCACACGCTATGTTCTTGTTCATCCTCAATCACTTGAATTGACGATAAAGTAGAACAACATGAGTTAAGCATATCATCGTTATCAAGACATTTTTTGGGAACTATGGCCGTTTTCGGCAATGATTGAAATATAATTTTGAAACACATTTGAATCAAAGAACAGACCATATGATTAACTAACTACGGATCTCCATGATGTCAAAATAATTAAGCTATAGCAACTAACAAATTTCTCTCTGATTTTGTATTTTTCTTTTTCTACTAGTTTTGATATGTGTTACTTTAGTTCTTCAATTTCAAATATAACATCAACTTGTATTTTGAACTTTTTTTATGGCCAAATGTCTCTTTTTCGAAGTAAAGTGGAACAGAATTTCCAAAAAGAAAAATGAAGAATCCTCATATTCAAACAGATTCTTAATGTAATGAGTTGAACTTACACATTTTGACTGGTAAAAGTTGCGTCGATATTAATAATGTGGATATTAGTTATACCAGTAAATAAGTAAATAAGGATAACTTGCATAAAAGTTCCTTTACTTACATATAACATATAAAAGTTAATATGACTTCTATCCCAACTAAACTTGATTCAAGTTGATTTTTCAACTATCTACTTGTTTATCCAACCCTTGGCACAGATTTACTGCCCATTCTAGCTCATCTGTCTACAACGACAATCATTCAAGACTAAAAAGCTTGCTCATTGTATAACGTTTAAACGTCAAACAAAACATAAAATACAGTTTCTTTTCCAAATTCTCCAGATCTTGACCAATTTGTAGCTAATGATCTATCTTTGGTTTGTCTTATTGATTTGTCCTGTCAAATACAAAACGAAGACATATTACAACTTAGAAACTACGAAATCATGGAGTTGCCAACGTGCAAGAAACATAAGACATTGAAATGAGCATTCATTTTACCTCTCTCGTAACACGACATAGCTACTTCCTGTAGTAGTTTTCTGTATCTTGGAGATCTTCCTCAATACTTCAGCAAAAGCAGCCTTATCCTGCAACAATGTAATGAATGCAGTCGCGTAAGGGAAGGAGGAACTCACAATAAGTAAAAAGGGTTCTTAAACTTGGCTGACATGCTGTTACATATGGGGACATCTAATTGTGCTATACATTTTTCCACAGATGCTATGTTGCATATATAGGGTCAGCAATAAAAATCTCAAGTCAGTAAACTAGCATTTATCACAAATTTCCAAGTATTTTTGACAAGACATTTTTGGGTGAAGTCTTACCATGCATTTGTCCATAGATTTTGGGAGAAATATTTTGGCTTTTTCAAGAAAATATAATTTATACCCATAAATTTGTCTTTATCATTTATAATGAACATGTTCCATTAAAAATAACCTTATAACACAATTGATGGGAATAAACAACAATATGGGCAAGAGCAGTATAACAATCGCATACTCAAATGTGTTACTGATTCAGGATAAATTATAACCAAAAACAAGTTGTTCTTTTCAATAAGGTTGGTTGTAAATAGATATTAATAGATGATGGATGTTTTAATGAAATATAAAAGTTTGGAGTAATTTTTAAATTTTTAAGAATTCGCAAATACTAGAATTTAACCCAAATTCTAGTTTTTTCTAAAACTTGGGATGTTTGCCAAATATATTTGTCAAGTAACGACAAATTATATCGTCAAACAATAGTTCCCATTTTTTTTTGAAGTTTTCACCTAAATATATTTGTGGCCAAACCGCATATCTTTTATTTCAGTTTCACTTGCATTTACAAGCCTAAACTTTATGTTAATGAGTCACAATGGTCACAAATCTATCTCAACAAACTAGCCCTTGTCATACCTCTTTACATTTCAAACGAGATTTAAATTGGCTGACAAGATCCTGTGTGGTCACTGGTTTTCTCTGCAGTAGAACAGCTCTAATTTCATCTTCAGTAACAGGACCTGTGGCCGAACTTGGAGCAGTTTTGGAAGAGGATGATGCACCCTTTGGAAGAGCACTGTTCTTTGTGGAAGATGGGGTTTCGTCCTTCCCAGGTTTGGCATCCTGCACGATGTGAAGAGGAAGACATCAGCAATAACATAATAAGAGAGGAAATAATCTCTCCTTAGAATATCAAGGAATTGGTTAATAGTAGTCACAACATCATAGTTTTATTGAACAGTAGGGGGTAATAAGGGGTTTTCTTGGCAAGTGTGAAACTTGATATGCCTAGATAGAATCTTATATTAATGTAAAGTACCACATCATGAAAAAAAAACAAATAGATATCACAATAGACACTTACCGTCTCTGTTTTCACTTTTTTCAAGGGAGCACCACTAGTTGGTTTCGATTCATCTCCATTAGCTTTTCTTTTAGTCTTAGCTGACTTTGAAGTTGGAGTTCCACGGTTGGATCCAGAAGCAGCTGGTTTCAAAGGACTGTTGGTCTCAACCGGTTCTTCTTTAGGTGCTTCCTTCGGCTTAGGAGCCAATACAGGTGAAATATCTTCTTCTGTCTGATAAAGGCGGAAGAAAAAACCATAGAGTGAGAAAACAGAATTATGAGAAGTTTAAGAGCCTGCTTATTGCCCCTAAATGTAATTCTCTTGGCTGAGACAACAAATACAAAAAGAAGAAATAATTGTCACCTTTGAACACGAAAAGTAAAAGACACCTTGACATAGTGACCCATAATAATGAAACAAAACTTACATCATCATCATCGTCGTCATCTTCATCTGATTCATTCAATCCATTGGCTTTTCCAAGCAACTTTTTCAGCTCCTTTCCAGATTTGCTCAGACCACCTCCCTCTTCTTCACCTTCCTCCTCGTCATCTTCATCCTGAGCCACACGAAGAAAGGACAAAAGTTATTATACGAGGTGGAGAAAGAGTGTTAATTCACAAAGTAGAAAATAAACCCGAAAACACTTCCTCAATGCATGTCCTACTGATCTCTGTCCAAGATACAAGTACTCAAATGAGATCTTATTCACATAAAAAGGTTCAGCTCTTCCTAAAAGCAAAAAGTTGTAACCCCAAAATCTTACAGACCACAAACAAGTGTAATGGTCCATAATCAAGAGCATTCTAAGTATTCATGGAAAAGGTATCAAACACAAATTATATATTAATTAACATGTATGAGATATACATGCAGCACACATATCCAGGTACTACATTTAAACGCTTATGTCACTTTAAAAAAAGTTTGTTCTCATACATATGAGGTAGATACGTACACAGAACGAGCCTACCACTAAAAGCATAAAGCTCATCCACGAAATATTGATCACGCACGGGTTATTTATGTAATATTTTAAAAGATATACTCATTGATAAAGGTATACGTGCAAAGTGCGTAAAGAACACCAGTACAATAAATAGATGCCACTAGCTTTTTGGATAAGCTAGTTATCCAATAAATTTTATAACCCAAATACTTGTTACATAATACTGCTGGGTGCCACATGATGTAGAGTCATTTACTATCAGAATTCCAAAATTCCATAAATTACTGACCTGCTTAATCTCTGGAGGAGCAGGAATTTCAGGAGCCAAATCCTCCCTCTCCTCAGGATCATTCCCAACAGCTTCATCATCATCCGTAAAAATCTCCTCATGCTCCCAGTCATCCCCTGGAAAGAAAGGAGAGCCCTTCAGCAGAAACAAAAGAAATCTGACAGCAGAAGCTGATCAAATAGTGAAGAAACGACGTAATGCACTCAGAACCAAAAAAACAGAACCAAAGATGAATAAAGTCCCACTCTAGAATCAAAACAGCAATTATAGACATTTTCCTGTTAGAAATCATTTCAAGTTCTTAAAACCAAGAAAGAAGAATAAATAATTGTTAACTGAGGTAATTCATGGACATTAATTTACAAGAAAAAGATGTAAACAGTTCCAAACAATGATTTCAGCGAGAAAAATCCCAGTAGAGCTCTATAATGCTTTTTTGATAAAGAGGAGAGCTCTATAATGCTAGCTGAGAGCTAGACAGAGAAGGATATTGAGGTTTCCAACCATTAAGAATGAAAATGAAAACACAGGTTAGAGTACTAGATAATTAAATCAGTGGGTCGAACCGGCAAAGCTTTTAGGAAGAAGAAAGTTTTACCTTTTTCAATGTCATCATCATCAAGGTCAAGATCGCCCCCTCTAGGACCCTCTTCATCATCATCAATGCCTCTTTTGTTGAGTCCTAACCTGTTTTTCCTAGCAGCCTCCTCTTCCTCATCTTCATCCCCATGGTCTGATGCATTGCCTTCATCCTCATCACCAGAAGTTTTCTTACGCCCCCTTGTCCCACCAGATCCACCTTCTTTGTCATCAAATCTTTCTACTTCACCGAAGGCAGCAGGCCCATTATTTGCTGCTTTCATCATCCATCTCTGGTACCCATCAGCAGTTTTTCTTCTATTTTTCATTTTCTCTTCTGCTTCCTCCAGAGTAAGTTGCTTATATTGGGCTACTTTGTTGAAGTTATACCTAATGAAAAAGAAGAAGAAATAAATGCAAATCCAAGATGTAAAAGAATATATTTGATGTCAAAGCTACAGAAACAACAGAAACTAAGGTGTATACCAAGAACCAGCAGGAATAGCAAATAACTCTTCACCCTGCATCATCAGCAGATAATATTGTGCTGACTGTGCTCCCTCGAGATGACCATGAAACTGAAATTGACCAGTTTCATCCTCTAATAGCCATGGTTTATTCTTGTACTTCTCCTGCAATTTCATAGAAAATAAAGGTCATAAATGAACATAAAGACCTGCCACTTAAGATCACAATCTGACAAGAACAGGACAACAGCCATCCATAGAAGCATAACTATGATCCAAGATGTTGAGCATGTGGTCTCTTTATTAGTTATTACATTTACACAGTAAAGATGCTCTTCTCATAACTAGATGTTGCATCCTCCTATCTAATCTAATTATATTTCTCAGGCTTCTGCATAAGAGGCTTCATGGAATAGGTTGTACGATATCCCTTCAGCATCAAGCAGATTCTCACACATGCATAATAATAAAATTAAAATAAGCATTAAGGAAACATTGCAATTTTCCCTTTGAACTAGTGAAATACATACACAGACACACACACACACACATTTGCAATTGATGCAAACGGGGATGATACTACTATATATCTCATACCCGCAAAGTATCTGTAACTTGACGTCCTTGCAGACCTTCTTTTTGTAAAGTCCATTTACTGTCATTCTTCTTTTTTGAAAATTTTGGTAAGCCTGAAGCAAATCTAGCAATGAAATGGTTCTTGTCATTGCTGGAGCAAGCCCGGACATTATACTCCTGCACATAAACATAATTTTGTTAGCCTGAGTCTTGTGCCAAATTTTGCACAATGGATAAAGAAAAGAATGTATCAGAGACAATATCTTTCATGAATCGACACATTGAATGACGACAAGAAAATTACAGTCAGCACTCGCTACCAAAACTGTGGTCTCACCAAGCATCTAATAGATATCATTTACACGATTAAGATGCTCACTTAAATATTTTGGAAACAAAATAGAGAATTCAGGAGCAAAAAGATAAGAACTTCAATTCAGAAGGCAGTGGTGAGCACATCCTAAACTTGAGGTTGGTCTAACACACTTTACCTCTTTCATCTGCTAAATGCATCAACCTTTGCAAAGTTGATCAGTCATGCTCATGAATTAATTGCATCCATCAATAAATCCAGAACAATTCTAAGTAATTTATGAACTAATTTAATTACACAACATTCTGCAGGGGTAAAAGTTGAATATTTTGGAAAAGTAGAAAGGGGTTATATTTGCTTCTCAAACATCAGTGACACATCAACAAATGTAACCTTAATTCAGCAAGCCTTAGTCTCTCTAGGCAATACCATACTGCCTATATTCCTCATCCTTCTATTATTCTATCGTTGTTCAGGTCTCGGATAATCTTAACAAAGGTAAGAAGGAACCAGTTCACGCATAAAACCAATATAACATCAAGACAGATTTGCAACACTGGTTTGGCAAATAGTTGTGTTTAGCAAATGAGAACATAATCAGGAAACAAGATAGCCAAAAGGTTAGAGAAGCAAGGGATGAATATCAGAAAAGTAGCGAAGGAAGTATAGGGAGGCAAAATCTCTTGATTTTGAATGAGGTACAGTGGAAAGGATAATGTGCTTGGGTTAAAATAAGGTAACGGGAGGATAGTATACTGATGTAACCTACCTATATGTGTCAAACATCTTCTACCAAGCATAGCTTACTTTAAAATCTATTGGGAAAACAAAATGTGAATCTATTTTTATCAAAGGAGTCCTACAGAATAAAAAAGTGAATCAGCCTAGTTGGATCAAAACATCAACTTCAATAATCATTTTTCCAAATATTTACACATAAGCAACTCATTGTTGAGAGACAAAGTAATCCCCCGTTCTGGGAGACGGCCTAAAAGTTGGTCGCTTTTGCCATACAATTTTATTTATCACCTAATAGTTAGCACGAGCAAAAGGCATAAGTGACTGGCTTCCTATATTCACAATGTTTTGAGTTTTTCAGCTGCAGCAAGAAACCACTATTATCCCCTTATGGTCACTGCACTCTCGAATAAACACCATCAAACTCAACCACATCGATATCTCTAAAAAGCAAACCCTAGATTATGTCCACATAGCCGATTGCCTTAAACAGAACGAAGAACATAATGCTTCAATTCCAAAGAACCCAAAGGTACCCACAAACCCTGGCAAATACTCAGAGAAACTACTAGCATCTATCAACTATGTAGTACGCTCCAATCCCAAACTAGTTGGGATAGACAATATGAAGACTCTGCAGAAACCCATGTGCACCATGTCTTTGCTCCAAAGAGAAAGAATATATATAACTCTAAGAGGAAGCCTAGTCACAATTGAGACATTAACTAACCATGGTTGACAAAATTTTATGTAATACACATATGTTATGCTGCTGCAGCAAAAGCAGAATTTTTGCAAAGGAAATTCAAATATACAAAAAGTAAACATACAAACTCCAAGTTATTCAATGTCTACTATATATACATAAAAAAAATTGACCTTGTATATACAGAATGTTTTTTGATGAACCCCATTCATTGTGGTACCTAGCTCCTCTCATGGTTGTGCATACCCTTATTTATTCATAACAAATATGTGGTATATTTTTTCCTAAATCCTTGACATACTCCTCTCTCTATGTAGACTCATTTCATTCTAATACTGTAAGTTATTACACACAGATAAATTCACCTAATTTTTAATATATTCTTTTTTATAATCATGATGTCTGAGCCATTTTTAAAGAACCTCGTGTAATTCCACGGATAGATCACACCTCCCACCTGTAACAGAAACCAGGTAACCATCCACCAGCTAGAACATATAGGAAAATCATCTATAGTACTTAATTTTTGTCTCTGGTGGGAATCATACCTAAGACGTCATGGTTCTCAACTCATTTCATTGACCATTAGGCCACATCATTGGGTGCAAATTCACCCAAATTATAGTACTCATGGAGTTCAATATAGAAAACATACTCGAAACAAACGTGTAGGTGTAAAGTCTCTCTACTAGGTAGGGATAACGTTTGCATCCACTCTACCCCACTTGTGAGATTACACTGGGTATTTAGTTGTACTCAAAACAATCCTGTAACTGGCATACCCTTACTTATTTGTAGCAAACATGGGGTATCTTCTTCCTAAATCCTTGACATACTCCCCCTCTCTCTATATGCAGGCTCATTTCATTCCAGTTTCCGATACTATACACAACTTTTCACCGAAATTACAGTACTCGTAGCAAAATTCAATACAGGAAACATACTCGAATCAATCGTGTAACTGGAGTTCCACACTCATAGCACTTATCACGAGTCTCAGCCATGTTTTTACCACAAGACAAACAGAGAGTCAAATGCTTGCATGAGCTTCCATACAGATCCGAGGATGAACCACACCTGCTACATGAAGGTTTCAGAATCAAATCTATCGACATTACTGTCCCTGCAAATCCAAAAAAAAAAAGCTAAAAATCATTCAGTTCATCAGAATTAGGGTTCCGTATAAGCGATTCAAATTGGGGAAACTGATAAAATCATCGAAAAATCACCGTTAATTATTGTGGATTTCGTTTCAGTAGTTGAAATTTTTTCAATTTGATTTCCTGTTAAGGAGTGTTCGTTAGATCGAGAGGAGATTGAAGAGCGAATGAGAAATCAGTTGAATTGATGGAAGGGGAAAACGGGTATTTATAGATGCAATTACCCAAATCCGGAGATATTTTCTGGTTATGTTATGATGAGCACCTCAAGTTTGTGAAATTGCAATATAAGCACCATAAATAATAGTATTTATGTTGGAGATCGATTAATTTGTATTAACGTTGGATAGAGATCATTCGAAGTCAAGGTCACTCAATATGACAATTTCTTTTTATATCTAGGGATCATAATTGTGGATTTAAGTTAATATATATAACTATTTTATATTAATATTTATATTAATTGATGGCTAGTCTTAAAATTTGGAAAAATAGTAATATGCGATTAATGTTAAATATTTAACATAAAAATAAATAGAATATGGTTTACTCTTGGTATGCCAAAAGTATAACAAGGCAAAAATAATAACAACACAACATAACCTGCATAATCTTACAAATTGCAATTTGAAAAAAGCAGTTCATATTTTCTTGTCTTTTTTCAAAAAGTTATTTACATTTTTCTTTGTGTCCCTAATTATGGTAGGTAATTGATCTTCACCATTGCAATCATGATTCCAGGCTATGGCAAGATTATATGGTCTAGAATTCTTCCAACTATATAAGAAAAGTTCGCTTCCATTTACCAGCACAAATCAAAAGTGCTTTCCGAACCGTATTGGATAATCACCATCACATGAGAGTGTAACAAAAGAAAAAAGCTCTCTAGAGGATAGTCAGTACCTATCACCTGACTTTTACTGATTTCGTGTATATTATTCCATGGTTCTGGCCTCTTTAGGACACTCATTTCCTGAAAAAAATAATTGAGGACCTCCGTAATGAGTTGGTGAAACTTTATGTATAGTCCAACAATTTTTTTCACAAATATTTTTACATTTTCAAGTCAAATTTTAAATATTATCCGATTTTTATAATTTTTCGTGTGTATTATCCCATGTTTGATACATGAATATTTATGAGAAAAAGTGGAAATATATGCAATAAAGTGGAGTTCTTTTCTAATGATAGAAAATATTTGTTATTTTCTAGTTTAGTTAATGTTATTAAGGGAAAAAACAAAGAGCTACATTGAAGATTACAAACAATGAATAAAATGCATTTTATGAATGCGATTTATGAACAAATTTAAAATATTTTTTGAAAAAATATATGAGGGCTTCCATAATGAGTTGGGTAAGCATTATATAAAGTCTGTCATTTTTTTTACGCATATTTTTATATTTACGAGCAAAATTTTAGGATTTATCGCATTCGTCTAATTTCGTGTGTATTAGCCCATGGATTAGGCGCCTTATAGCCTCCGACCCTCCCTCGAATTTTTTTCTGAAAAAACTATATGATAACCTCCATATTGAGTCAGCGAAGTATTACGTATAGCCCCGTCGTTTTTCTAACGAATATTTTTGTATTTACGAGTCAACTTTTAGTAATACCCAATTATTATCGTTTTCGTGTGTATTAGCCCATGTTTGAGATACAACAAAACCTCTATAAATTAATACTCGATAAATTGATAATCTCTCTAAAATAATATTTTTCTTCGATTCCGACTTGAGCCAATGGAATAAATCATCAATTTCAATAAGATAATAAGATAATATATTTTCAGAAGACCCCTATGTAAATATATGGTCACATTAATATCATAAATTAATAATTATTTAAAAAATACAAATATATTTAAGACAATTAGTGGAATATGATTCTATTGTATTCAGGTTTTTCTTTTAAGAAATTAAATCTCGTTAAAGCTCATCTCTAACTTTTCTTATTGCATCCAAGAGTTTCGATGTTATTTTTTCGAATTGCAACATAAAATTGTGAAGAGTTTTAGATGTGATAAGTATTTCCTTACACACAACTAGTTAGTATAATCTTCAATTTCATCATCAACATTGCTTTTTCCGATAGTATCCCCAATTTATTCTAAGTTTTGAACCTCTGAACATGTATCGCTTTCACCCGGATAATTCAATAGGTTATTGACATCCATTTTATTGTGGTAACTAAGATCATTAATCATGACATCAAGTTCATGATGACGTTTTCAAAAGTGGGTACATTCCCATTCTCTGAGATTTCATTCCCGAACAAATTTTACAGTATCGAAAATAAGTTGATTTTGTCTCTTGCTGAACAATTATTGTCCAAGTAAGGATTGCGTAGCTGATAGCATCCAAAACATTAATCTTTGTTGGATCAGTTTGTCCCACTTCATAGTCTTCTAATATCCTATGATAAAATTTTTTACAATAATACATCTTAAAAACTCTTATTATCCACACATCATAAGGTTCAAATTAGTAAAATACAATGAGTTTGATATAATTAAAATTAACCTTCATTAAATCTCAAACCATTATTTAAATTAATAAATATTAATTTATCAATTAAGTAATATCTCTATAAAATAATAAAATTTCATGACCCCATCTATATTAATTTATAGATGTTTTACTGTATGTGTATTTATGTGATAATGATTAGATTTATACAGTGATAAAAATATGAACTCTAAAAAAGGTCATGACGTTGAAAACTTGAAAAAGATCTTCTTAGACACCTAAATAAAATGAGTTGAGAAGGAAATACATAAAATATATTCGGCGAAAATGGTTTATGAATAAGTTTCTCTTTCTTCTTATTTTTTGTTAAAATTACTTTATTATCCCTCCCGTTTAATTTAATGTGTCCACTATTTTAAAAATATATTTAACTTTTTTTATTTATTACTTTTATCATATCAACAAATGAAAACTTTTTTCTATATCATATTAAACATTAATTTCTTATTTTTTTTGAAAATCTTCGTATCTCAATTAATTAGCTAACTAAAATTTAACTTTATGGATACATGTTAAATTCTTCAGATTCTTAATCCCCTCCCCCGTTTTACTTTTCTCAACCACAATTTAATTTATGTCTTTTAACAAAAGGTCATAGCGTTAAAAACTTGGATTTTTTAAATCTTAGATGCCTAATAGAAAGAACTAAGAAAAAAAGGCATATGATGCATTCAAAGGCATAAGATGCATTCGTCGAATATGATTTATGTGTCAGTTTCAATATCTTCTTATTTATTGGTGAAATCACATTATTGCTCCTTCTGATTAAGTTTAAATTCAATTTTACCGGTGAATATTTGATTCTCCACAATTTTAATGCTCTCCCTTATTTTTCATTGTTCGACTTACATTTTAATTTTTTGTGTTTTAACAAAAGGTTATGCCGTCGAAAACTTGAAAAACTCTTCTTAGATGCTTAAATATAAAGAGTTGAGAAAATAAGACATAAAACACATTCGACAAATGCAATTTATGTATAAATTCTAATCTCTTCTTATTTATAGGTGAAATTACATTATTACCCATTCCATTTAAGTTTAAATTCAATTTTATCAATGAATATTTGATTCTCCAAAAAATTTTAATGCCCTCTCCTATATTTTATTTCTCGGCCCACATTTTTACTTTTTGTGTTTTAAGAAAAGGTCATATCGTTGGAAACTTGGAAACCCTTCTTAGATGCCTAAATATAAAAGAGTTGAGAAAATAAGGCATACATTGGGCGAATGCGATTTATGTACAAATTTTGGTCTATTCTTATTTGTAGGTGAAATTACATTATTACCCCTTCCGTTTAACTTTAAATTCAACTTTATCAATGCATATTTGATTCTCCAAAATTATAATGTCCTCCCCAATATTTTATTTCTCGAACCATATTTTTATTTTTTGTATTTTTAAGAAAATGTCATGCCGTTGAAAACTTGAAAAAAAATTCTTAGATGCCTAAATAAGAAAGAGTTGAGAAAATAAGTCATAAAACACATTCAGCGAATGAGATTTATGTACAAATTTTAGTCTATTCTTATTTACATGTGAAATTACATTATTACCTCTTTCTTTTAAGTTTAAATAAAATTTTATCAATGAATATTCGATTCTCCACAATTTTAATGCCTTCCCGTATTTTTCATTACTCAAACTACATATTTATTTTTTTGTGTTTTAAAAAAGGTCGTGCCATTCAAAAAATGAAAACAAATGCTACTTAGATGCATAAATAAAAAGAGTCGAGAAAATAAGGAATAAAACGCTTTCAGCGAGTGCGATTTATCTACAAATTCCAATATCTTCTTATTTATTAGTGAAACTACATTATTAATTCTTCCGTTTAAGTTTAAATTCAACTTTATAGATGAATATTCATTTCTCCCACAATTTTAATTTCCTCCCTTGTAATTCATTCAACGACCCAATTTAATTTTTTATATATTTTTAAAAAAGGTTATACCTTTGGAAACTTGAAAAACTCTTATTAGTTTTATTCATTGTTAGTAATCCTAAATGCAACTCTTTGTTTTCTCCCTTAGTAGCATTAACTAAACTATTAAGTAAAAAACATTTACTATCATTACATAAGAACTCCTCTTTATTGCATATATTTCTACCCTTTGGAAAAACTATATGAGAACCTCCTTAATGAGTTGGGGAAACATTACGTATAATCCCGTAGTTTTTCTCATGAATAAATACCTTGGAACAAACTCTTCAATTACTTTACCATCTCAACTGTATTTTCTTCCATGCTTTGTTTTGTTATTGCTCAGGAGAAACATTTGCATTCCTAACTGTATTTGTAAAACAATAATCCTAACATCTCCTCTTTCTCATCACCTAGGTTAACAAATTTATCTTGGGACAAAGCACTACTATCACCAACTTGTAGTTATTTGTTAGTGTTATAGGTGTAAGAAAAATCATTTGTTGATGGCCACTTAAGATTGCAACAACATTTGTTGATCATGACAAACCTTGTGGAGAGTTACTAACTTGACATTACTAGGCACAAAAGCATGAGTTGTTGGGCTCAGTTTCTTTTGCATACGAGGAGAAGTGGCTTATTCTCCCTCTTCATCTGCTATATCTGCTCACTTTAGAGTATTTGTTGCACCACTTGAGATGAATTGATCTCATGTACAATATTATTCGTAAGAGCATTAAAAGTATTAAACATAAACCCTTCTCTATATTTATTCAATCTAATTTAACCTCTTTCAAAAAATTTCATATTTAACTATTTCAATCTCAAACCTCTTATAAAAATTAGAGAAAATACTCAAATAGCCCCAAACCTACTGTCAGATTCTCAAATATACACTTTAACTTTACGTAGGTCTTATAACTCCCCTAAACTATTTAGGGCCCGTTTGGATGAGCTTAATAAAAGCAGCTTTAAAAAGGTACTTTTGAAAGTGCTGAAACTTATTTTTAAAATAAGCACTTATGCGTTTGGATAAAAGTGCTGAAATTAAAAAAAAAAGTTGTTGATGTGTGTTGGCAAATAAGTGCTGATAAACAGCTTTTTAAATCAAAATGTCTGAAATACCCTTAAAAGTTGTTAACATAATAAAAGTTAATTAATTTATATTTTTACAGCCATAAATAATTATATTTTGCTATCATTCACATATTTCTTTCTCATCACAAATTATTTATAAGAGGAATATAAATTTTTATTTAAGTTATATGTGCAACTTATTTTACATTTTAATAATATATAATTTGAATAGATCACTTGAAAGATTTAAGATTATTTTATTTTCATTCATTTGTAATAGTAATTGTCTATCATCCACACGTGAAAAGGGAAAAATGGAAGAAAGAGATGTTAGGGTTATGTGGGTAATTTGGAGATTGTATAAAAATATTAAGGCAAAAAAGTAAAAATGTGGTCAACTTAAAACTGCTTATAAGCTAAAAAAAAAAAAAGCACCCCTACCCCAACTTTTAACTTTTAGCTTAAATTTTTTTTTTTAACTTAAAATAAGTTATTTTGAGTATTGCCAAACAGCTAAATAAGTCAAAAACCAGCTTTTAAGTCAGTTTGACCAACTTTTAAGCTGAGCCAAACAGACTCTTAGTATTTGAATTATTACCTTCCTAATTGTTGATCTGGCAAAGAGAGTGTATTTCACTCTCCTTGAGAGAGTGAGCAACAAAATTAAATTATTAAAATTTTATGTGTAATTATTTTTTATAAATATACCTATTTTTATTTAGTATTTTCTTTGTTTATTGCTATCTTCTTTCTTTCACCCCTTTTTCATCACTGTTACTGCGTCAAACCCATCTTTGCCGGAGCTTCGACCAACAAACAACAATGAAATAACTGGACCACCTTTACCATTGGAGCAACTACTCCACCAAATCAAAACCCCATTATTGTCTCTCTTCTTGGTCATTATTGACAAGTAGTAAGACGCCGATCTGGCGAACCAAGAAATACCACACCTCTTTTTGCTTCTGACGACGAACAACCAGTGAAATCTCAGTTAAACTTTTTTCTTAAGTAGTGCAATTGAAACTAAATTTACGATGATTTTGATTTTTTTCAATCTGGAGCTTTATTCTCACGAAAAAATGGTGGAGAGTTCTTTTAATGGGTGAAAAAGATAACGACGAAGGTGGAGGAAATAATAAAGAGAGATGCGGACTTCCCCATATTCATCAACGAATTCTCCAAATCAAGATTAGACAAAAATTTAAGGTAAAAAAATGATTGAAGAAAGAAAGGAAATGAAGGAGATTTTACTTTTTTTTTAAAAAATAATTGATGAAATACGTGTGTGTATTTCACGCACTTGATATTTGACCGATTATAATATTTCAAGGAGATATATATTCCGTTTTAAAAAAGTTTAAAAATAATAAAATCCCCATAAAATTAAAGTATATCATTAAAAATATAATTATAGATTAGAAAGCTATTTGACCATTTCCTCTATAAAATTATCCATAACTTAGGTATAAACCATTTCTACTTCACTTTTGCTCCAAGCGACGAAAAAGGAGGACTGCTCCTTTGAATGACAGGTGACAACCACCATTGATCCTACCTACACCTTCTCAACTCGCAATCCTGACCGTCAATTCATTTTCTATATATATAAAAAAATCGTACTCCATTTTCTCTAGTCATCCATAAATTCTCTTTTTAGCGTTCATCACCATCGTCACTTCAGCTTCTACTCTAAACTCGACCTCCTAAACGTCGTCGTTTTTCTCTCATCCTACTCCTCATCGGCGTCGTCATGGTGTTGAAGTCATTTGTTGAAGTTGAACCGGAATCTCACTTCCCTCTCGAGAACTTGCCGTACGGTGTATTCAAGCCTGAACCGGATTCACTACCTCGACCGGGCGTCGCTATCGGAGAATATGTTTTGGACTTATCGGTGATTGCTTGCGCCGGTTTATTTGCCGGTCCTTTGCTCAGTAACTCCGATTGTTTCAATCAGGTCTGTTCGCGTTCTATTGTGCTCTGTCTGGTTGTACGTTTAGAATTTTCCTCATGCTAAGTTTAGTTTTAAGGTAATTTCGTTGAGTTTTGTGCTGTATTTTGTCCTATCGTTTCGACGGTAGTGTATAATTTCCCGACTGGTAAGTTCAGTTTTAGCTAGTTTTCGTTGATTTTCGGTCATGCATTGACAATTAGTTTCGTAGAAGGTTTTATTTTGCATGTATTTACTGTATTCGGAATTTTGACATAGGTCTGTTCGGGTTTCATATTCATTCAGTTCTAAGTGATATTATGCTTTTGTTTAGTTGTACGTTTAGAGCATTTCCTACAGTTAACAATTCCGTTAGGTACTCATTTTCATTCAATTCTGAAGATGTAGTCAGTGTCTATTGTTCCCTGGTTGGTTGTACATTTAGCAATTTTCCTACTGTTAAGTTCAGTTTTATGGTAATGTGCGTTTACTTTTTTGCACAGTGTTGCCTATTGTTTGGATGGAAGTGTATGCTTTTCTGGCAATCAAGCTCAATTTAAACTAATTTTCACTGATTTATGAGCTCTTTTTTGGTTATTTTCAACTGTTTGTTCCGTCTTATTTTTGTGTTAGTGATACATCTTGACTTGTGAGTGTTGTACTCTGCAATGTGTGAAGTATCTCTTACTTTTTTCTCGAGTTATGTCCTTCTTATGGCCCAAAAAAACAAAGAAAAAAAATCTATGTACTATGTTGATGGCAGTCCACTAATTGGATTTCATCTCAAATTAAATGTCAGCCATTATTTCAAGTTGTAATATGAAATTGCCTAACAATTAATTATGGTAAGCCACCAAGCCTCGTGTAGTTGACACACTGGCTGCTGTGGATATTCTCTGCTAATGGCAAGGTGGAGAGACTGTGATAATCATAATTAATTTATGCAATCCATTTGCAGCCTAACTTGAACAAGTTTGTTGGATTGGGACAACCTGCATGGAAGGAAGCTCGGGTGACATTGCAAAAGCTGTTATCAGGTATCCTTTGCATGTTTGGATGGAGGTTATATCATCAAGTTATAAGCGTTAACCCTCACACTTGTTTGATACACATAAGAAAATCTAGATTTGGACCAGTAACTCAAACCACATTCTTCTGAGTCATTTTGGATTCATTTCCTATGCCACTTGAAAACATGTTATTAAAATCTAAAAGATGATAAGTTTATTCAATTACAAACCTCCATCCAATCTATCCTGCAATTTCTGGTATTGGATTACCTGAGGTCCATCATTTTTGGGGCAACCTTCCAGGTTTTGGAATCAGATATTTGGGCAGGAATTTCATAAATTAATTAAAATGAGGTACACAAGGAGGGGGACTTGATACTATAATTCTCCTCTAAAGACGGAATACTTAAAACTTACCGTAATCCCATTGAGTTTGAATGTGGGGGGATTTGATGAAAGTTGAAGCTGGATTATTCTATTTTGTTCTTGTGCAGCCACAGAACCAACATTGCGTGACAATGCCGATTTAAGAAAGATAGCCCTTCTGCCTATGGTAAGACGTGATCCCTTGAAAATGTCATTTCTGTTGGTGAACTCGTGTTCCATTTGAAATGTCATGTCTGTTAATGAACTCGCGTTGTCTTAATTCTCGTATTGTGTTGGTCAATTCTTCAGGAAAAGGTGCAAATGCTTCTACCTGTTGCGATTGGAGACTATACAGACTTCTTTGCATCAATGCACCATGCCAAGAATTGTGGGACTCTTTTTCGTGGCCCTGAAAATCCTATCAACCTTAATTGGTATGCTGTCAACACAATCACCTGTGAAAAGACAGGATATATTAGCTTTGACAATACATGCCATCCCGTGTCTGTGGGGGTGGGGGTGGGGTGGGGGGGTCAGAACTTCCATATTTTCGCGTTCATATACATATATGCTTGTTCATGGACTCCTGCACTCTTTTCAGGTTCCATCTTCCTATTGCTTACCATGGGAGAGCATCGTCAATTGTCGTTTCTGGAACAGATATCATTAGACCCAGGTGATCTCAAAAGTAGATTTTCCTGTTCCTTTTAGAGATCCTTATCAGTTTATTTGTGCGGGGAGGAGTTAGGAAGATAGCTATGTTGTGTCTTAAGACAAATTTGATGGGAATTGTGTGTGAATTAATCATAGAGGAGTTGTCAAATTTTTATGCGGTAATCACTCCTTTGGTAGAAGGGTCCCATTGCGCTATCACCTAAGTGAATCTAGTTGGTTAGTTTTAACATGGCCTGCTCTGTGGCATTTCATGTTATATCAAACTTCTAGTTTTGTACCTGGCAGTGAAGCATTTTCATTGTTGTGCCAACTCATGACATGAAGTGTTTCTTTTTTGCTAGATCAAACTATGAAATTTGACACTTGTTAAGTTTCAAGTCTCACACTAATGGTGCATTAATATTCATATCGATAGCGTAAAACGATTATGTGTGATCTGATTCGTCCTACTATTCCATTCATTTCAAGTAACTTTTGGCATTTCCTTTCTTTATAATTCTTCATTAAATGTGTCTTCCAGAGGACAAGGTCATCCAACTGGTAATTCTGCGCCATATTTTGGACCTTCGAGAAAATTGGATTTTGAGTTGGAAATGGTGAGAATGTATGGCATGGAAGTGCTCTGTTTATTGTTGGTCCCCAACTCTCATCTTCCTTGCTGCATTGCTTATTAGTTCCATTTTTACACACTTTACTTGTTTTGCTTTAAGGCTGCTATAGTTGGCCCTGGTAATGAACTAGGAACAACAATCGACGTCAATGACGCAGCAAATCATATATTTGGACTTGTCTTGATGAATGATTGGAGTGGTATGCTTCAAACTATACTTGAATTTTTAAAGTTCTTATGGAATGATTTCCCGCTGATTCGAGACTATTTTAAACAGCAAGAGATATCCAGGCATGGGAGTATGTGCCTCTTGGTCCTTTTCTTGGAAAGAGTTTTGGTAAGAAATCCAGTTGATTTATTGCATGCATTTGTGATTAACTACTGCTGTTGCCTAGGCATAATCTATTTTTTCAAGTATTCTAGTCATATTGCCTTGGTATAATCTCTTTTTTCAATTTTGATCTTGCAGGCACAACCATATCTCCTTGGATTGTGACTTTAGATGCCTTAGAACCCTTTGCTTGTGAGGTCCCAAAGCAGGTAGCTTGAATTCTAGCTCTTAAATCCGTATGTTCATCGCCAGTGAAATTGATATTGAGCAGAATTTTTCTTTTCTTTCAATTGCAGAACCCTTGTCCATTGACATATCTTGTAGAGAAAACATCAAGAAACTATGATATTTCTTTGGAGGTATCTTCTGCTCTATGCTTTCCATTATAGGTTTGATCTATCTAGCACTTAGTTGACAATGTTTTCTTTTCAAGGGTAAGGTCAAGAAATGCTGTCAATATTTGTTATTTTTTTTAGATATACCCTCCGTTAACCTATCGTCTCATACACTTCTCCACATCGTCTCGACTATGCCCCTCACTAACAGACAATTGGATCTTTTCAACTCTTCATGGGTATACTTGGACACCACCAAAAAGAATTCCTTCCAGATAGTGGTGATGGAAGAAGAGAGGGTGGGGGTGGTAGGTGGCAATGGCGGAGGGGTAGGGGGAGTTTAGAGGGAGAAGGAATTAGGGTGTGAAAAATACCTCCACCCTGTAAAGAAGGAATTTCTCCCACCTTATGTTGATTTACCAAGAAGAGGATAAAAGAACAAGAAATAATTGTATCTCCCTACCCGTGCTAATATCATCATTATTGTTGTGCTTAATCAAGTTTCATAGATCATCTGGGTAATGGTTGGACTTTTTTTTTTTTTAAATCAAGGTCCTCATTAAGCCTTCTGGACAAGCTGATTCATGTGTTGTGACAAGAAGCAACTTTAACCACTTGTAAGTATATTTTGCATTTGCCACTTACAATTTCACAGTTCTTAAGTTGTCATTTCTTTCAGCAGATTCATTATGTCTAGTTCTTTTTTTAATTTTGTAACCGGATATCTATTGCTGTTAAAGCCTTCTTCAACATGCTAGTGTCAATTAGTTTGATGGTGAAGAATGAATATGATATAGTTCATATAACTGTGGATTGGATTGCCTGCCCCTAATATTCCTCCCTGTCCTTGACCTTGCTGGCCCCTCCTTTTTATTTTTTTAAAAAGGAAACAAGATAGAACATACTGAATTCTTTCAAGAACCTTAAGCAATTATCTTTTGGGGATTCTGGTTCTTCAAATGCTAAACAGATCAGCGGTAATCAAGTGTAAAGGAGATTTTATCCAAAAAAAAAAAAAATCATCAGAGAAAAAACCCAAAGGAGATTTTGCTTTCAGAAGTTTTGTTTTTTTTACCATAGTAATGATGAATGACTTTCCTGTGATACAGATATTGGACAATTACTCAACAGCTAGCTCACCATACTATCAATGGCTGCAACCTAAGGCCTGGGGACATGTTTGGAACTGGAACTATCAGCGGACCAGTAAGATTTACTAGTTGGCTGCATGATGCCTCTAGAGTTGCTCAGTCCAATTTTCCTTGTCGTCTTGTTTTATTGACTTTTCATCGTGCTGTTTTTACTGATGACATAATTTCGTGCATTTCTCTACTTCTAGGAACCAGAATCTTATGGATGCTTGCTTGAACTAACATGGAATGGACAAAAGCCTTTGTCTTTAGGTGGAACTACCCGTACATTCTTAGAAGATGGAGATGAAGTAACTTTCTTTGGTTATTGTCAGGTTTGCATCTGGATGCCTTTTCTTTTCTTACCAGTTCTGCACTTGTACCTCGTTGGCCTTATTGATGTTATACACGTTCATTTACGAGCGCTCGGGGAAGATAACACAGGAATTTTCTCTCCAGGGTCTAAAAGAAACATAATTAGTATTTCACCTAGTAAAGATTAAAGTGGAAAACTACCACATATTTAGATTTTCTGATTTAAAAATGATTTTTGAAAATCTGCTTGGTGGAATTTGGTTAACTGTAATAGGATGATTACTTTCATTTTATCGTCATTTGTTGCTTTTGGGAGATTTGGTTGTCTAAGCTCTATTGCCGTGTTACCTATATCTGTTATCTTCTTTATTGTACAAATGCTATCTGAAAAACAAACCCTGCAAAAGTTGTTGAACAATTGAAATAGCCGATGTAGCTCAAACAAATTTCTTGGTCAAAGTATGCTATTGTCGAGTAACTGATACTCGATATTTCTGGTGACATTTCACATGAAGAAATCTTAATTGACACCGTGACATTGAAGTCATTGGACCTTGTTTTTTGCATTCCTCCCTCATCGAAGTGGTGCATTTGCTGTTATCCGTATGTTTGATTTCCGGATATTGTTGGTCTGATACTAGTTGATTTTCGATGTATTTATCAGGGCGATGGATACAAAGTTGGTTTCGGAAGATGCTCAGGGAAAATTGTCCCGTCTCCGCTATGAGTGTGAATGGTTACATTGTTCAGCCCATGAGCAATTTTGAAATGTATACAACAATTCAAAGCTGCTTTGGTTTCTGATCAAAATAAGTAAAGTAGTAGAGTCAGAAGAATTGGAGTTACAATCTAGGCTGGGCCAAGAGTAAGTGCATTCTGTATTATACATCGATGAACTACAAACCAAATCCATTTGTATTTTTTTAATTTTTAGGAGCTCGAACTCAAGATATCTTATTAAAGGGCGAAGGAATCTCACCCGCCCATCCTATTATTACAATCCATGTTGGTAACTTAATAGCTTAAAGAAGTTGAATACTCTATTATGTCTCTCAAATTTATAGAATTTGTTCAACAATAAGTGGACTCATTGTTTAAAGATGATTTATGATGTAAGGTAACCTAAAGTTCTTAATGGATTTTTTTGTTACATTTAAGTGTTCAAAATATGTAGATAAAGAATATGGTTGAGGTAGGCTTGACAAATGAATTCTTGAGTAATATAAGATTTTGCTTTGCTTGCATGCAAAGAGCTCAATATAGCAGTTGAAGACATATTAACACTTGGTGGGGCTTTAAAGCTTTCTACACCTTATTTTTTTTTATATATTTTGTGAATAATAGAGTAATATATGAATGTATGTAAGTGATAGAATTAGGCTACCTACTTGATAGTTAACCTTCCAATAATTTCTTCAAACTTACAATTTTTTCATCTTGTCAAAATAAGATTTGACTATGTTACCCCTATCATATGAAACGTCAACTACTACTATTTTTTCCTTTAAAGGTCTAAAATGCCCTTGCCTCTTTTCTATCTAATATTAGTTCAATAATATAATTTGCAACCTTCGGAATTCAGTTTATATTACTCTGATTAATTTTCCCATTAAGAAATAATAGAAAAAAACATAGTTAATTTGAATTGTGGAAATAAGGAAAAATTGTAACACATTTTTATTTATAAATTTAATAAAAATTAATGTTATAAAGAGGTTCTACACTATTAAATTTGCTTTCAGCTCCTCGAAGATTCAATAACAATAATCTGTCTACTGACTATATAAAAATGTATGTGTTCTATCGCTATATATAACTCAAATGTTAATGAGAAAGAAGTTACAAACTATAATTTAACATGAGAAACATTAACACAAAAAATAAAAATAAGATTAATGAGCAAAAGGAAATTAATTGTCATGAGTTAATTTTAATAGAGCAATGCATTTGAACCATCTTAATTAATTGTAAAGCCTATATTAAAATATCGGTTTCTTTTTTTTGCTTAATTAAGGAAGTCTCAAGGTTGTAAATGTAATAGCATTAATAAATAGTTCATATGAACCATGCATATATTTGTTGCTTATATATAAAACCAAAGATAGGTAACGTTTCATTTTCTCTTCATTCCATCTTATACAAAATAAAATATTATAAAATCTTTCTTTGATACAAAGTTTTCTTTATTTATTTTTTCATTTTAACAACAACAACACAAAGATTTTCTTCATGAATAAAATTGTCAAGAAAAAAATGATGTTTGTGTTTTTTTTCTTTTCATTTTTTCTTCTTAAAACTTTGGGTATAGAGAGTGGAGTTTCTATAGTTGAATCAATTTCTATGAGAGATGATGTGATAAAAATGGCTGGTTATGGAGAAGAAAAGCTTTCCACTGTTTTTATTCATGGAAAAATTGTTTGTCATGAGTATGATGATTATGGTTGTAACAATATTATTATCAAGGATGATAATTTTCAACTTGGTTCAACACCTATCCAAGGTACGTATGATGATTATTTGTCGCTAATCTATCGCTAAATAGCTCACAACACCTATTATGTTTATTTTAGATATATTTGAATGTTTTTGATATGTTATATATTATTCAACTATATTCTGGCTCTCGAAAACAATCTTTATATCCTCACAAGATGAAGATAAGAATGTGTACACACCAACCTCTTCAGATACTCATTCGTGAAAATTTAGAGAATATGTATTATTGTTGTTTTTTTAAACTAAAAAAAGTGTTGAGAGTCTTTATAATTAAAAAACTGTCTTAATAGTGTAGATCCTTTATTTATAACGACTTGAAACTCATTGGTCCAATTACTTAATTTAAATTTGTATCACATGAACATAATTATAGGTTCTCTAATTGTTTGAAACTAAACCATTATTTTTTATAAAAATGAAAATCCGATTGTACTGTGAATTTTATAGTATTAGCTAGTTTATGTAGTTTTGACTAGTTAAATTGCAAATGAATAATAAGATGAAATTAAACATCCTAAGATATACGGAAGTTAATTTGTGTTGTTAAGCCTAAAGTTAATTAATATTAACTCAAGTTTAATGTTAAACTTGATCCTTAAATGGAATTAGGATCCATTTAATGTAGAAGCGTTTCTAATTCTTTTAATAGTTACTATATGAGATAGTTTATTTATTAAAAAAAAAGAAAAAAGTTTAAAAGAAAACAGAAAAGAGAAAAAAAGTATTTTTAAGAAAAAGTGAGATTGAATATTAAATTATGAAAACTTGATGGACCTGTTTGTATATTAATAAAGATATGTTTCTTTCATTGAACACCACCAAATTTCTGTTCTACCAAAATGATGGTGTTATTGGAACCAAAAGCTGGTAAATTAACATAAAATTATAAATTCACTAAATTCGTTGCATTTATTTGAAAATATGGGTCTACATTAAATATAATAAACTCTGAGTAATTTGGAATTGAGGTACAGTTGATTTGATTCATATCATAACATCCAAGTAAGTTAAAATTGAGGTATAGTTAATTTACTCGTATAGTAAAATTCAAATAATTTGAAATTGAGATCTAGTTAATTGACCGATGCACAAAGCTTCAGCTATGCATGAGGTTCAAAAAACAGTTGGACCACAAGAGTCTACTGTACACAGTCTTATCCTGCATTTTTCCAAGAGGTTATTTTCACAACTCGAATTCTTGACCTCCTGATCACATGTCAACAACTTTACTAGTTATGCCGAGAGACTATTTTCGCAGTTCAAGCCCATGACGCGCACAAAACTTTACCATTTACGCTAAGGCTCTTCTTCAATACTAATGTGACAACAAATTTCAGGTGCATCAGTAGGTGTGTTCTGTGGATCAAGTGGAAAAACAAGAAGGTCATGGGCAAGAAACACTACAGATGAAGATGGAGATTTCCTTATTGACCTTCCTTCTCATCTTCATGCTATTCCAAACTTGGAAAAAACATGTCTTGTTAAAGTCCTTCGTCTGCCAAGAAACACCATTTGTGAACATGCTTTTACAGGAAAGCACAAAGGTCTCGAGCTAATTTCGATTGGTGGAGGCATCCGAACTTACACAACAAAAACAATTCATCTGACCCCTAAAGTTACACAAAGGTGCAGAACAAAAGTTGTTGTCATGTGATCAGGAGGCCAAAAGTTCAGCACATCCAATAACTCAAATATGTTGGCGCTTTGATCAGTCACAAACATTGAGTCGTTGGATGAAGCTTGAAACATAACCCTGTATTAGCCCACAATCTGTCGTTTGCTTCCTCCCACAACGAGTTTATGTGTGTGTGTGTGTGTGTGAGAGAGAGAGAGAGAGAGAGATGTAAATATAAGGTTTCTTCATTCTTGCATGAATGATGTGTAACAGGCACATGTATTTCCACTGAGCCTTTCATAGCCACACCAGATGCACAAACTTTGAATATTAAAGTAACAGTATAAATTGTATTCACTGCATAATCAATAACTAAAATCTGGGGTGCATAAATGTAGCAATCATTCACACAGATCCACAAAAAACTAAAAGATGCGCTAAAAGAAGTTAAAGGACGATGTGATCCTGGGATTCAACAGCTTATCAGACAAAAGAAACACTATCCAGGAGAATGTTCCAAAAAAACCTTTGTCTATTCCGATGACGTGAGATAACTAATAAGTTACTCTAGGAGCTCTCCTGAGCTTTCTTCTCAGCTCCAGAAATGATATACTGAGCAACATCGGCACAACATTTAAGCTTGTCTGCCTCTTCGTCAGGTATCTCAATCGAGAATTCTTGTTCAAAAGCCATGACAAGTTCCACTCTATCTAAGCTGTCTAGGCTCAAGTCCTTCTGGAAATCAGCACTCTCAGTGACCTATAAAAAGATTTAGGATTCAGCTGTAATATCCACTATTTGACTCAACTTCAGCCACAACATGTGTTAAATTGATATAGACCATCAGCAGAGACATATCCAGAATTTAACTTTAACCGGTTTCAACTTTCAAGGTTCTAGCATTGAATCATTACTCCCTCCATTTCAATTTGTTTGTCTAGGTTTGACTTGGCATGGAGTTACAGAAAGTAAAGAAGACTTTTGAATCTCATGGTCTTAAACTAAAGATATGTAGTATGTACCAAAATGTCTTTTAATCTTGTGGTCTTAAACATGTCATATGGAAAACTGAAACTAACGAGTTGCCAAAATAGGGAAAAGATATTTGTAAGACGAACAAATTGAAACAAAGGGAGTACTTATCTTGTTGCAGTTTTAGTAATCTTTACACATAAACTTATGTTCCGCATCAGAAGTACAAAAAATGGATGAATCATACCTTGGTTGCATCAATCTTGTCAAATTTCTTCACCAGGTTAAGCACTTTTTCCTTTATCTGATCCTGATCGGTGGAACCAGAATTGCTACAGGTGCGTATTTGCAAATTGAGAATATTTAACGCACTCCGGCCTTCAGCTTGAGATGATAATACTTGTTTTGGGACCTTAACCTGTACATACTTCAGAATAGATGATCTCAAGCTTTGCATTTTGAACCTACAACAAGACGTCTATGTATTAGCACGTGCAAAAGCAGTTTAAAGAGGTAGAAGATGCAAAAGAAAACAAGGCAAAGAGAAGTAGAAAGTCCTAAAGATAAGGCATACATGTACTAACAGCAAGATAAGCCATTTTCCCCCACATTTCCTGTTTCATATCTATGTATTGGAAGATTCACCAAGATAAGTTGGTCAAGTGAATAGAGAATCTGCTAACTCTTCATAGCAATTACATAATTATAAGTGAAAAATAGAGTCTGTAATTCTATGACATGCAAAACTGTCAGCAAGTTTGTTTAACAGGTATGTACTTCATTGAATCAAATTTCTGAACAGGAGAAGCAACCTAAATTAGCACCCTTGACATTCGGCCTATAATCACATGTCGTACTCTAATTATATTAAAGCGAGCATGCTTATTTTCCACAGCCAATGCTCACATGTCTACTGTATTGTCACACTTAACATGCTTTTTCTCCACAAATATATGATCTATCATATAAGCAAAAGTCTTACTACTTGTTTCAAACTTGAATGCATAATGAGATTTTTCCTGCTGAAAATTTAATTCCCTTGCTCCAGGAAATGATGCTGTTCTTGCCTTCAGTGGTAAAAGCAACATTTACTATACGGGCTCACGGAACCAGTAGCTTCTCCCACAGACCCTATATACTGTATGTATTAAGAAATCCACCAATTATCTACAAAATAATTGACTGTGAACCTAGTTATTATTATTGTATATTTACTTCACGTTGAGGGAACCCATAAAATTTGAATCATAGATCTGCTTTTGCTGACAATGAATGTCCTAACACCTTAATATTCCAACTTTCACATCCTCAACCCATTAAACTAATCTCAAATTTGCCTACGAATCAGAACAAAAATTCAGAACTATAAACGAGATCGTATAAGCCTAGCCAGCGGTCATCTGATACCGGTAGAAGTGGCTATGGTAAAAGTGCTTTCCAATCCATCACATCATCCCATCCTCCTAATGATATTTTGCAAGGAGCTTTACAAAGCCATTCATGGTCTATTTATATATACCAAAACTAATTTCCTAAAAGAAAGGAGCATAATGCTAAGTAAAAACAAGTGAAACTGCTACTCAATCCATAACCACTACATAAGTTATGAAGATTATTTATCAAATTATACATCAACAGCCAAGCTCCAATTTTAATAGGGTATCAAAATCGTCTTGTGATGCTTTCAAAATCCATATGAAAGAATCAACGTCAAGATGACAACTTTCTTTATTTCGAAACAATTTAACTTAAAATGATAGCCATACAAATGTCTATGAATTGTTATAGAGCATAAGTTTAAGAAGTGTTTCTTTCTTAAGCTCCATACACAGTCAAACACCGACACATAAAATGGGAATGGAGGGAGCAATAAAAATGATAACTTTCATAAGTTCATAACACCCATTGAAAAAAACAACTCAAAATGTTAACTTTATAACACCCATTACATACCAAAGTACCAAACTCTAAATATTTATTTGAATAACACCCATTAAAGATCACAACTTGAAGTACTGATTCACACAATATATCTTTATAAGTTTGACAAATGTTCCTTTCTTAAATTCCATGCACAGTCAAACCCCGTCACATAAAATGGGAACAAGGGAGCATCAAAAATCAAAGAACCAAAACACACATTGGCACAAAGCATTCCTCGTTAGCAGGGTCTGGGGAAGGGCCCCGCACCCCAAGGGGTGTGAGGTACACAGTCTACTAAGGGCACCATTAGTAACTCCTTTCACAGCTCGAACCCGTGACTACAGGTCACACGTAGACAACTTTATTGTTACTCCAAGACTCCCCTTCACACCCATTGACAAAAATACTCAAAAATGTTAACTTTATTACACCCATTAACAAAAATACTCAAAAATGTCAAACTTTATACCACCCAATAACAAAAAAACTCAAAAATCTTAACTTTATAACACATATTATATCCCAAAGCACCAAACTCCATATGTTTATTTCTACAACACATTAAAAATTACAACTTGAAGTAATGATTCACCTTTTTTTTTTAACTTATAAGACAGAATGATAAATTATATATAGATATACGGAAAGGAACAAGAAACAAAATAGCTGACAGAAATAGCAGAAGAACTTACCAATTTTACTTTGTTTTCTTAGATTCTCTGATTCTTTATTGACTGTTTGCTTAAGATCACTATCTGTTTGATGAATTGCCTCAAAGAGATAAATTTGCAGTGATAGTTCTGGGCCTGGATAATAGAAAATATGGGCCTCAAGTACATATCCGTCTATCAAAATAATAGCGAATAATATAAAAATATAGTATATAACAATATATATAAATTAAATAGAAAATCACATAAATATGCTACATCAAAAAAATATTTACTATTTATGTCAATATAATTTTTCTAACTAAGGGTGTGTTTGGCATGGAGGAAAATGTTTTCCATGGAAAATGTTTTCCTAGAAAATATTTTCCTGGAAAACAAGTAGATTTTGGACTTATTTTCTCATGTTTGGTTGGTGAGTAGAAAACATTTTCCGGAAATGATTTTTAGTGTTTGATTTATTAATGAAATTTGTTTTTGAGAGACATCTTTTATTTTTACTTAAGTAAAAAATAATTTATGAAATTGAAAATATTTTTTTAAATTGATGTTTTTCCAAAAAAAAAATGGAATTTGAAATTGGAGGAGAGCTATGGAAAATGTTTTCCTTAATTTTTGAAGGGAAGTCATTTTCCTTAATTTTGAGGAAAATGAGTTGATTTGGAAAACATTTTCCAAAACTTTTGTCCCAACCAAACATGGGAAAATTGGAATACATTTTCCAGAAAATATTTTCCTTCATACCAAACACACTCTAAATATAACAATTTTTTGGAATGAAACAAATTGTACAGGCGCTTGCCTCTTTCTCTGCATTTTTTCCGCTTACTTCTCTTCTTCTGTTTATTCTTTTTCTTTTTCGTCTTTTTCTCTGTCTCTTTATCTTTCTCCTTTTTGCTTCTTCTTCATTAAAATTTCATTCAAATATCAGTTTTTGTACATATTTTTTTATTTTTATCCAAAACTACGATAAAAATAGTAACAGAATGATAAAAAATTTGCACAAAAATTATGTTTTCAAGCAGAAATTTCAAATCTAGAAAATTAAAGCAGCAACAACTCATCAATGATGGTTATTATAAAACTTCTAATTTTAAATTTATTATTTGAATTTTACGGATTTGTGATTAATTTTGATAGATTATTCTCACCAAATAATTGAAAATGTTATAAGTGATTTTAGGAGAAATATTAGATTGAAGGTAAAAAAAAATTAATTTTACGGAAGTATATCACAATTGTATTAAACTTGTATTATATATGAATTAAAATTGAATTAAAATCATAAACAATGAATTATATTCAAGAGTTATAAAAGTTTAATTCAGTTTATAGATTATTTTCATGTCTTTCATTAATTACGTTTTCATTTATTCTTAATTTTATCTTCTAATTCAATTTTAATATTGTGTAATACATTTTTAATGCAAATTTCATTCATTTTGTAGTTTGTTATTTGTCACTGCTAGATTACTTATTTAATTTATTATTAATATAAGTTTAATTCACTCTATAGATCATTATCTTGTCTTTCTTTAGTTACATTTTTCATTCATGCTTAATTCCCTCTTCTAATTCAATTTTAGTATTTGTATAATACACTTTTAATGCAAATTTCATTCATTCTGCAGTTTATTGGTTGATTTGTTACTATTGAATTACTTGCTTAATTCATTATTGATACAAGTTTAATTCACTCTATAGATCAATATTTGGTCTTTCATTAGTTACACTTTTTTTTCGTGATTAATTCTCTCTTCTAGTTCAACTTTAATATTTATTTATACACTTTTTATACAAGTTTAATTCTTTTTTGCAGTTTATTGCTTAATTTGTTACTATTAAATTATTTGTTTAAATAATTATTGATTCAAATTTTATTCAATTTACAAATAATAAGATGCTCTTTTGTTTGCCATATTTTGCATTCAATTTAGTTGATTCTCTTTTTTTGGGAGATTGAAAAAGAGCTCATAAAAGAAGGGGTAAAGAGAAGAGAGGAAGAAAGAGTGCGAGAGAGACAGAAAAAAAGAGCGAAAAGGAGAAAAAAAAAGAGCAAAAGAAAAGAAAAAGAGCGAGAGAGACAATTTAATAAAATACACAATATTGTCATATATTGCTATAAATGATAATAATTAAAAAATATATTTAAAATAAGTAATTATTTTTTAAAAGAAATTCACTCAAGTAATTAATCCTAAATTAAATTCCCATCAACTATAGTTGTAAATCGTAACAAACAACCCTTTTCTGATAGAGTGATAGGCAAAAAGTGATATTGACTAATAATTCTAAAATTATTTGCCATTTTGTTGTCTCTCTTCTTTGTCCCTTAGCTATGGAGCCGCGGAGCTAGAGTATCACTAACTTTTTTAATCGATAAGATTATATTATTTTTATATATAATAACAATAACATATTTGGATGGAGTCTCATGTATCAACTATCAAGTAATTGAAATGTATACACATATATTAAATCTATTTTTATGGAATAAATAAGTTATTTTTAAATAAACATTCGACTAAAAAAAATCATGTAATTAGGATGGCAAGGAGAATGAATAATAATAAAAAAAAAATATCAAGCAAATTAGAACAATACACAGCAAAAAACATTGGAGAAAAAAGAAATTATGTGATTACTAATTAATAATACTAATAAAAACAAAATGACATGAGTTTATTTTTTTATAGAAATATTAAATTCTTCAACTTCTTTATGTGTTTACTATTTTATATTTTGAATTTTATTCGTGATAATGTCTATTCGACCACTTACTTTTTGTTTCTTCTTCGGACTATGATTTATACATATGACCTCAAAATACATTAATGCGAAGTATATAATGCTACCTGATGAGTTAATATTGAATATGTTTAATCGAAAATTATATTAATATATAGAGCAAAAATAAATTTTTCCATCATATATAAATTGATATTTCTTGAATCAAGAGAAAGAAAATAAATATAAAATTATAGTAATGTATGACATCCAACGCTGGTTATTAAAGGCGAAGTCAAGATTTGAAGTTTATAAGATCTGAATTGATATTTCTTGAATCAAGAGAAAGAAAATAAATATATAATTATAGTAATGTATGACATTCAACGCTGGTTATTAAAGGCGAAGTTAAGATTTGAAGTTTATAAGATCTGAACTGTCACCGAATGATGATTTAACGTTGTAAAATGATCTAATCAAACCTGCTAGCAAATTTAGAAATAAAGTGTGTTGTGTAGTAGGTGGAAGGAAAATGAGGTCAAGACTTGAGACAAACACATTTGTAAACCAAAGTCTGAATAAGACACTAAATCACACGTTTCATAAAATTTGTAATCTTCTCTATTTTGGAAAAAGTTGCCAAACCTTATTACATAAGATTTTATTATGTGACAAAAATAAATAAGGTGAGGGAAAAAAAAAAGGGATATAAATCTATTTCATATACTAAAAGGATAAATTTTTTATACATTATATATAAAACTTGACCATAAATTAGAGGATGGTAAATCAAATGATTGAGATTTATCGAATTTATAAGTGAATTTTTTTTTACGTATTATAGTTTTAATTTGAGATTTTAATATCAAAATCGTCTATAGTAGAAAAAAATATCACTAAAATTGAACATTTTAAATATAAATTTAAATTAATCAGACCAGACCTCATCAATATACTAAATTAGATTTTTCTTTAAAAAAATAATTTTCTCCTCAAAAAATAAACAAAGGGATTTTTTCATAGTTTGAGGCATAATTATCAACCATAACAGTTTAGATAATTATCAAACGAAATAATAATTTAATTACTCTCGACAACAATTCATTTGATACTAGTGAGACAAAGTTATTATCAAACGATATATCAATTCACTCTATACCATTATATCAAACAACTTAATCTTTATAGTTTTGATATAAAAATCGAATTTCAAAAAACTATCGGTACGTTTGATAAATATATAGTGTGTAAGTTTGGTTTCGAAAATAAAATTACTCCAAAAATTACGTCGGTGGGAGATTAAAATAAAGCCCTTTATATATATATAACTAATTAACATTTGACACTAAACAAACCAACAAAAGTTCCCAAATGGACACACAATGGAGAGACAAAAAACTATATCCAGCCTTAGGAATTTTCACAATTTTTTTTCTTTTGTATTTGAGTTTCAATGACAATTTTAATTTTAATTTCAATTTCCCACATATCTTTGTAACACAACCTTATATGGGTTTTGTTGGGGTTAATGAAACTAGATTTTTCATCAAGAATGAAAATCCAAAGACTCAATCTTTAACATTTAAAGAATTGTATATTAATGGTTGGAATTCTTATTGGTTAATGGAGGAAAGTGTTTGGGTATCTTCAAGATTTAGGGTTTCTAAGATGTTGAAAAGAGGAGCTGAAATGGGGTTAAGTGTTTGTAGGACTTGGGCTTTTAGTGATGGTGGTGGACCTAATGATCTTCAGCTACTTCCTGGAGTCTTCAATGAAAGAGTCTTTAAGGTAGTACTACTAAAGATTGCTAATTTTTCTATTGTTTTGGGGGTTTTGTTTGATTTTTGTAGCATAATTGAGCTGAGGGTATATCGGAAACAACCTCTCTGCCTCTGAGATAGCGTAAGGTTTGCGCATACTTTATCCTCCCTGACATTACTTTGTGGAATTTAACTGAGTATGTTATTTTTTGTAGCACTTGTTTGGATTACTGAAGTACTTATAGACTCTACATTGCTCGAATTTTTCAAAAATGTTGTTTGCATTTGTGTTGGATACTTCAAAAATGAACTTACTTTTAGAGGATCCCACACGCATCCGTCAACATTTTTGAAGAGTTTAAGCAACATAACTTGTACTCCTTCCGTTTCAGTTTGATTGTTTGGTTTTGAATTAACGTGGAGTTTACGAAAGTAATAGAAGAGTTTCATTGGGTGTTTTTTTTTTTGTAGCAATTATTGGGATTACTGAAGTACTTATAGACTATGTTGCTCGGAGTTTTAAAAAATGGTGTTTGCACTCGTGTTGGATACTCCAAAATGCGCTTACTTTTAGAGGATCCAACATGTGTCCATCAACAATTTTGAAGAGTTTGAGCAATTTTCAGTTTGATTGTCTGGTTTTTGATTTAACGTGGAGTTTTAAGAAAGTAAAAGAAAGAGTTTTGAATCTTGCGGTCTTAAACTAAATATATATAAAATGTGCTAAAATGTAATTTAATCTTGTGGTCTTAAACATGTCAAGGTGGAAAGTTGGAACAAAAGAGTTGCTGAAAATGGGAAAGAGACGATTTTTTTTTTTTGAAATCGACTAAAAAGGATTGTAAGACAAATAATTTGAAAGGAAGGGAGTAGTAACTTATTGAACACTTCGAGAAGTTGTTTCTTAATTCACAAAAAATGAGAATCATTTGCCAGTTTCTAATTTCGCTGTGTTTATGGTGTGATGTTGACTTATTTCTCTTGAAACAGAGATGATTTATTTGTTAATAGAAGTTTAGTGAAAATAGAAGGTAAAGTTTGAGTCTTTGTATAATTCTTAGGCGTATTGAACTTAAATATTGTGCTTTACAATTGGTTGTATAACTTAATTTGTATGATAAGTGCATAAATCAACTAGTAATCAAGGTGGCGGCCAATGAAGTGGGATGAAAATCACAGGAGAGCAGAGAATGCTAGGTGATTTTTTTCGTGTCTACCAAAACCTGGTAAGATGGAATAACTCACTACCAGTTTCAAGGTACCCATAGAATAGTCGAGATACGTATTCATGAGTTCTGAGTACCTACTGCTAGTCATAGTACCTACTGCTATACTGAAGATCCAAGCAATTTAGTTTTGTGTGGGGAGTGGATTGCACCTAGATGGCTGAAGATACAAATTTTATGTAGTATTTGTTCAAAAATTCATTATATAATCGATCTAACACCATAAGAACTCTGCAGAAAGTAGCAATAGAAACCACAGAGTAGTAGACCACCAGCAGAGAGAAATAGATATTATAGTGCGCATATGCAATTCCTAACAATTATCTTGTCGATGTATCTGCAAGCATACATTCACACAAGTCTGTTCATCTTACTAGACTATTACGAACTATTGTTCAGGGCCTTGCTAAGTGATGCAATTTTATGCCACATGGTATTAATAAAATTTCTACTTTTTCCCCTCATTTTGATATAATCTTATCATCCTATCAATTTCAGGGATTAGATTTTGTCATTGTTGAGGCAAGGAAGCATAACATTCGATTAATCCTCAGTCTTGTAAACAATTTAAAAGCATATGGTGGCACTGCTCAATATATGAGGTGGGCGCGAGAAGCTGGTACCAATGTGTCATCATCAAGAGATGCATTCTTTACCAATCCAACGGTCAAAGCATACTACAAGTCTTTTGTCAAGGTATGTTCAAATTAAGCAAACTTAACAAATGTCAATGCTAATTGAATACACTTTGAAGTAGCTTTTCCCATTAAGCAATTTCTTTCTATTTACTTTCACGTGACGAACTATAAACACATCCTAATTTTTTTCCTTGTTGCGCATGGAAGGCTATTGTGACAAGAAAAAACTCTTTAAGTGGAGTTAAATATTCAGAAGAACCGGCCATATTTGCGTGGGAACTCATAAATGAGCCTCGTTGTGAATCCAGTTCATCAGCTGCTGCTCTGCAGGTTAGTTTTCTAAATTATACTGGTTGCTTAGGAGATTTTAATTTCTCAATGACACTAGAAAAATGACGATTTTGAAGCAAGGAAAATAAAGCATCTGGCATAGATCACTTATGATTTTGTTTGTGTAAGTTAGTTTGCATATCAATAGTTTTAGTACATAAAGCAGTTTTTACTCATCCTGTAGCACCTATGGGTAAACCTCTCTATAACTTCATTGTTTGTCCAGGCATTTTCTTGGCTGTTGTAATGAACTGTTATTATAGAGAACAGAACACATAACATAACATGAAAAAATGGGTTCTAAAGAAAAATTTGGCCGTTATAGTGAAGTGTTTTTATGAAGGATGATTGTTATAGAGAGGTCTGGTTGTAGTACCTTCTTTCTTTAGCTTCAATGGTAATTTCGTGAACAGGCGTGGATAGCAGAGATGGCTGGATTTGTCAAAAGTTTGGATCAGAAGCATCTCGTGACCATTGGACTAGAGGGCTTTTATGGTGTGGAGAAAACTGAAAACGTTGGATTGAACCCAGGGAAATGGGCTGCATCACTTGGAGTGGACTTCATTGAGAACTCGGCTATTGAAAACATTGATTTTACTTCCGTTCATGCATACCCCCACAGTTGGTTAGTCAAGCAGAGTAAATTTATTCCAAATCAGATAACATTTTTATAGTAGCATATGTAAAATTTAAGCTCGTATGTGTTTATCACTGCCTTTCTCGACTATGTTAAAAGAAAATGTTAACTTGCAGGATCAAAGGTGGTATAAATTCAGATGCGAGAGTAGATTTTCTATCTCATTGGGTTGATTCTCACATTAGTGAAGCTGAAAAGATCCTTAAGAAGCCTGTTCTCTTCACAGAAGTTGGTTTTCCTTCGAGTATACAAAAGAATGGATTATACGACAGAAATATTTTTCTAAAAATAGTTTATGAAAAGATTTACGAGTCAGCAAAGAAGAAGAAAGCTGGTGCAGGAGCCTTGGTTTGGCAGCTATTAGTGGAAGGAATGGAACGATATGGTGACCAGTTCTCGTTTATTGCCTGGAAGCATCCCTCTACCTATAAACTGATGGTAGAACAATCTTGCAGGCTACTCAACATATCTTCTCAAGGCCTCACAGACAAAAAACTCAATCAAAAGAATCATTGTTTGGCTAATGCATCTTTAATATGAAATGTTTTCTATTCATTCATCTTCCTCGAGAAGACGGACATTATAGGAGAAACAATGTAATGTACTTCGGCTGAACATCTTCCAGATCTTAGAAATGAGCCAAACTGAGAGTTTGGAGTGATTTGAAGTTGTGGTATTGCTCGAGGACATGTAAGAAGCGTCAGCTCAATGAGTGCACGCAAGAACCAGATTTTTTTTTCTTTAGTACAGGCGTGAATTCGAAATTCTGTTGGTGTATATTTATAATCTCAGTTGTACATATATATTACAATAGCAAGAGTAATAGCAATGTGAGTGGTTTGTTCATTTTCAATGAAATAATAAGATTTTGACCAGAATCTTATGGTTTGTTTTTCTTGGTTTAGCAATATTGTTATTATGCATCAGTACCAAGTGGAAAAGATGCAAAGTTATTAGAAAGGTGAAAGGCTTACACAATTCTAAAGCTAAAGTAAATCCAAAACAAAAGGGATGCATACAAAGAGAAAGATCAATTAGTTGGCCTCATTGCATTTGTATGGTTTCTATGGCTGGAGTTGTAACGCGAGTTCTAATAGAATACGAGTGAGAGAGGCAGTAAAAAGAAAGTATGAATAGACAACTTTTACGCGAAACAAGCTGATAAAAAATCCAATGATTCACTACCATATAGAGTAGAACATAGAGTTATAACTTACAACAATCTGCATGGGATTGTATTAGTAATCCATCCTAACCCAATGTAGAGGGAAGCACAGTGCATTAAGACATGCAGATCAATATTCCTGCTCAACCCAAGGTACACTCTTTATATATGTGAACTGACTAGCCAAAATTTTCACTGCCATTGTCATGGAGATTACCCAATGGGTAGATGACAGTGTACAACTAAAGAATAAGCATTATAGCTAACAATCTGCACATATATGGCGTATGGGGGAAAATGGCTCTAACAAAAGCAACTTTTGTGCGAGTAAGGTTACAAAATTTCACTTGGTTAGAAGCTTATATGAACATCTTGTCGATTATTTCTTGATATCCATAGAGCTCAGACCTCCTTCAGTTTTAAACTTTAAAATAGCCTTTTCAAATGTTTCTCTAACGTTCTCGCAGATAAGCATTAGATCCTGACATGAATCGTTCAATACCTCCCTTGCTGGATCTCCTGCAATAGAAGCCAGATATACCAAAACTCAAACAGAGGTCCACAACATTTCACAGAAGAACTGTATAAACATATGGAAGCATTAAAAAAAAAAAAGACAATTAGCGATTCGCTATTTCCAGGCAGTCGTATCAGTACAACAGGTTATGCATGCTGTATCAATCTCTAATTGAAAAATAAAATATCTTTATTGTTCCTATGGAGAAACATTGCTACACATTAACTCTCTAGTGGAATGGGCTTCTAGGAATTATGTTTGGTCGTTTGTGTACATCAGAATAATGAGATATCTTCTTAACTGGAAATACCACGCGAGGATATCTCTGTTTTCTTAGACTCCACAAGGAGCGAATAGTCCACTTGGTCGGAATAATAAATAAAGAGGACTACAATGTTTGTATCATACAAGTTGGAAAAAATATAGATGGAGGAGAAATTTTGCATTTAGGTAGCAAGTGTAAAGCATGCGGAAGCAGGATACCAATTTGAACATCAAATTTTTAAAAAGTTCATAAAAGAACAGAAAATCCAGTACACGAATGACCCTTGCATCGCTATTGCTAGAAAAGCATTTAAGCTTTTCTTTTATAAGTTAGATTTATCATTGATAAAGATAAGTTGATGAAAGTTTTTAGCTTTACCAGTAGTCTGAACTCTTACGTTCACTCGTGCATCAGAGGGATGTGGAATGCTGTATCCACAAAATGTTACTCGTGGACTGCAAGAAAGTGGATATCAGTTAATCATATCATCTTAAGCTTGTTGAACAAAAACGCTGCTTAGAAAAAAGGGGGGGGGGGGGGGGGG
>NC_028647.1:5175942-5190048 GCF_001406875.1 Solanum pennellii
GGGGGGGGGTGAGATGGGGGGCTTGAAGACTGAACATGCAAAAACAAGATTAACATGAGATCAGAGGAATGTTACAAAACGAAATATCACTAAACTTCAAACAAAGTTCTGTAATTGTAACGAGGAAATAAAGCGAAGACTGAAAGTATTAGCAGTGATGAAGAGGTGAACAACTAACTCTTGATTTAGAGTGAATCTGACAGCATTTGCTAGTGTATGGTTCTCATCTGTCAACGAGAACGTTGCTTTAGACTGATCTTCAAATGAACCGTGTTCCATTGACTGTTCACAGAAAGGATATCATTTGAAAAATAATTACCACATCTTCATAATTCGGGATATTTTTTGAAATTTATGGATCTTAAGAACAAATCATTACTGTACTACTATAAGAAAGCAGTCAAATCAAGAAGGACCTTAACAATACAGTCCAATGTTTTAAACGATCACTATGAATGTTCAACTAAATCGAAGGCTATATTGGTCAAACTTCCCCAAAAATGTTGAGGCACCCGTGCCAAATCCTTCAAAAATGTACTACTGTTGAACGACAACATTTTTGAAGAGTTCGGGCAGCACATGTCAGAGGCAATGCTTTTCGAGCTTTCGTAAAAAGTATTCCGAATCTTGAAATTCATAGAGCATTCACCTATATAACACTCTCCAAAAAAAACAAAAAAGGACCATTCTTTTTATCTTAAAAGACAACTGAAGCACCTTAATAAATATAGTGAAATTAAAACTACACATACAACATTTTCGAGATGTTTTATCGCGCAGAAAACAAGTCAAGAGTATTACTGTTCGATCAATGAATATTCTATCTTAGTGGCTCTAATATAGAAAAGACGAGATATATGTGCTTCAGCCTGAAGAAATTATTATTTTTATTTTTATTTTTTCAACTATAATTGTATTTTCACCGACAGGAAACAATTACAAGAATCTCAGCTAATTCATGCTAAAGAACAGAAGAACCTCTTAACTATAACAGCCAAAATAACTCACTATCTATTTTTTCTAGCCGGTATTCATAGATTATACATGAATTATACATATATATACATCAGTTAAGTTTCAAATACCTTGAGCTACGAAAATCGAACGACGGCGTGCGGCGGCGGCGGCGGCGGGAGAGCAATGAGAAATGGTTTTTGGGCTTCTTTTCAGAAATTAAAAGACAATTGGGCTCCTTATGTGGGCTGTGAGGTATTTTGTTTTGGGCCGGATGTGAAATATGGGTTAAAGCTGAAGGGGCTATATTATAGAATGGGAAAAAGGGTCTGATATACCCCTCAACTTTGTCATTTAGAGCTGATATACCCCTTGTTATGAAAATGTCTCATATATACCCCTACTTGTAAACAAATGGCTCTTATATACCCTTTTCCTCTAACGGAAATGAAAAAAAAAAATTTAATCTAAATTTTAATTATTTTTTTCTAAAAGATATAATCCCATATGAGTAAATTTAATCCTCGTCAAACATTTTTTTTTGACTTTTTTTTGTTTCAATGACTAATTTATAATTATTATTTTGATAATCAAATTTATTTATGTTTCACTAATATTTTTGTAAAACTTATTGTAGATGACCAAATTTTTTCTTCGAATACGAAATTAAATTACAATACACACAAAAAAAATAGTTTAAATTTTTTTCTTTAAACTAAGGAATGAAAGAAAAAAAATAAAATAAGAATAAGAAACTCAAATAATTATAATAAAAGAAGTCAAAAAATAATTTATGCATGAAAAAAATTAAAATATACCTTGAACTTTGATAGAAGAATCATATATAAACCTAAATATTTTTTTTAAAAAAATTTGAAGTAATAAATATAAATTTAAAACTAATTTTCTAACTTCCGTTAATGAAGGGTATATGTGAGCCATTTTGTAGCGGCAGGGGTATATGTGAGCCGTTTGTATAACGGTAAGGGCATATATGAGCCACTTTTATAACGAGGGGTATATCAGCTCCAAATGACAAAGTTAAGGGGTATATCAGACCCTTTTCCCTTGTAGAATTGATATGTAATAGGTAAACAACACAAATTTCACTACTTTAGAAGCTAATTATTTAGGTTCACGACAGTTTGTAATATTACGTTCTTTATCAGATTTTGGACTTCGGGTATATGTAATTGGTCTTGTCCAGATACGTCAAGATATATGTATCTGAGATATACATGGTCAAAATTAAGTGTAATTTGTTATAGATGCATTGCATTTACATGCGTGTATCTTGACCTTTTCGCTCGCTTCTCTATCTTATCCCACCTGCCACTCTCCGCTCTCCCTGAATCTGGTTTACCTAGATACATGTGTCTGGTGTGATTCTCATGTATTTGAAGACGACTCACATGTATTAGGGGATCTCGCTCGCGTCTCTCGTATCCTATTCGTTCCTCTCCTTCTCTCGCTTGCTTCTCTCCCTAGTTTAGTATATCTGATAGCAAATATACATAGAACTAAGTGTGTATGACTTGAAATATGATATGTAATTATTACTTTCTCTGTTTCATAAAGAAGGACCTAGTTTGACTTGACATGAAGTTCAAGAAAATAGAAAAAAACTTTTGAATTTTGTGATTCTAAATTAAAGTTATGTCAAATGTACAAAATTGTCCTTTAATCTTGTGGCCTTAAACATACGATGTGAAAAGTTAAAATTAGAATGTTACTTAAAAAAAGAAAGAGGTCATTCTTTTTTAAACAGATTAAAGAGGAAAATATGTCATTCTTTTTTAAACAAAGAGAGTAATTAGTAAGACAATATAGAATTATTTTAAACTATAGGAAAAATTAAAAAATACGATAGAAATATTTATATAATTAGATAGTTTTTACCTATTACAAGGGCATGCTAAAATACAAAAAAATAAAAAGTAGAACTCCAATAAAAATTAGATCTCTTTGATCACGAGCAAAAGAACTTTTGCAATTATTATAAACACCACCTTTAGATGACATCATGACAAATGTGAAATATTCCAATTCTACCCAACCTTTTCAAGTCACAACTATCATAATATATGCTTTTATGAAATGAATTAACAAATCAAGCTAAACACATTAATTTCACTCCATAGCCAAATTCATCCCAAAAGGCAAATCAAGAATTAAGAAGAAATAGAGAAATGGAAGGGGAGATCCACAATTTTATTGTTGTATGGGTTATTGTGTTAGCAAGTTTATGTTATTCTCACACCATAGCCAAATTCATTCCAAAAGGAAAATCAAGATTTGTGGCTATATTTCCAATTGTTTGTCTATTTTACATTCTTCCTCTTTATTTCACCTCTATTAATCTTGGTGCTACTACTTCTTTCTTCATTACAGGACTAGCCACTTTTAAGCTCATCCTTTTTGCTTTTGGCAAAGGCCCTTTATCATCAACTTCACCTCTACCACTTTCAACATTCATTCCATTGGCTTGTTTGCCTATTAAGTTGAAAAATTCATCAAAAACTAAAGATGTTGAGACCATAAAAAAGGCTACAAATTCAACTTTCAATCTTGTTACAAAGATTGCACTTTTAGCCATTTTGATTAGGGTGTATAATTATAAAGAAAATTTACATCCAAAATTCATTCTCTTTTGTTATTGTCTCCACATTTACTTCATGTTAGAGATCATGTTGAATATAGTTAGCATCATGGTTCGAGTGGTGAGTCGAGTTGAGCTCGAGCCAGCCATCAACAATCCTCACCTGGCTAGCTCGCTTCAGGATTTTTGGGGTAAGAGGTGGAATCTCATGGTAACCAATATACTCCGTCTGACCATCTATGATCATGTTCGTTTGGTTATTGTGGACCGGATCCCGAGGAAGTGGGCCCCAATTCCAGCTGTGCTTGCCACGTTTTTCGTCTCGGGGCTAATGCATGAGCTTTTTTTCTACTACATTGGAAGATTGAAGCCTAGTGGTGAAGCCATGACGTTTTTTCTAATTCATGGAGTCGCTTTGAGTGTTGAAATTGTTATCAAGAAAATTTTAAATGGTAAATTTTTGGTTCCTAGGATTATTTCAGGTCCATTAACACTAGCATTTATTATTTTCACAAGTTTTTGGTTGTTTTTTCCACCTTTTTTGAGGGGTAATACAGAGATTAAATTATGTAATGAATATATTGCTTTCTTTAAATTTATTAGGTATGGTCAATTACTTAGTCCTACCAATATTACATGTCCACTCCTGTAATAATATTTATTCATGATGGACTAAGGTTCGTATGAGTACTTATGATAAAGTTAATTTGTGCTATTTTTTTTTTTTTACTTTTTGAAAAGTTCAAAATCACCCACCGTCACTTAAATCTATATAGAGAAGAAGTTTCATATTGTTTAGAGAATTTCCCGATATTATTAAATTATCACTATGTTTGTGGCTTTTTTTTTCTCTAGAAAAACAACAAATCGATACATCGTTCTCTAATAATAATTTTAGGGGGATGATATTGGATATCGTCATCCTTAATAGCAATGTATTAACGATGTTTCTCATTAATTCTCTCTCCAAAATTCAAATAACCCTAGTGTTTTAACTAATAGAAATTCACATGCGTAGAGCTAAATTATAAATGTAAAATGATGTCATTAATCTCACCCTAATGACATTGGGGTATATATATTCTTGTAAAATAACAGTATAATGAAGTAAATATTCCTTCAAATAAAAGTTCAAATATTAATTAATTATTAACTGCAAATTGTTACATAATTAATTAATAGGATCTAGGATACATCATCAAGATCTACAAGATATTATACAAAAAAAGAAAAGACTTCTTGAACCAATAATGACAATACTACATTTGTTTATTATAAAGATAATTTTTATATATATATATATATATATATATATATATAATGTGTTTTAACTAAATTATCCAAATAATAATGACACATGGAAAAAAAATGATAAAGCATATTTACGTCATATACTTTTTTCTCTCTTGGAATTTTGTAAGCTGATATCGTGTTTGGTTATAATTTTTGAAAATAATATTTGATTGTTTGAATGTACCTTTCCTAAAAACATAAAATATAATTTAAATCCGTGTCACTTCTATAAAAATAAAACAATTAGAGTAAAGTTTGAAATTTTTTTTAGTGTAAATAAAAAAAAAAGAAGAGAAAACAGAGTTTTGGGTGTTTTACAAACGCTAAGGTTAAGAAATTTTGTTGTTTTTCTTTTTGCGATACACATTGTCAAACAACAGTGAAATTTTATAAGTGAAGTTTGGAAAGGATAGAAGGTATACAGACTTTATCACTATCTTCATACGGTAAAAAGAATGTTTTTAAAAGATCCTCGGCTCAAGTATAACAAATTTTAATATGAAAAAGGAGATAATAAAAAATATGTGATGCATTTTTGTCGTGTAATATATATATAGAGAGATAGATAGAAAAAGGTAGCTTAATCTATTGCTACCCAACCCCATTATGATTCAATATTCTATGATTTTTTCCCCTATTAGAGATAATAAAGTCATCTTTAAAGTCCATCCATTTTTCAAGAAGAATAAGAAAGATAGAAATGGAAGGGGAAATTCACAATTTCATTGTTGTATGGGCTATTGTCTTAGTTAGTTTATGTTACTCTCACACCATAGCCAAATTCATTCCCATTGGAAAATCAAGATTTGTGGCTATATTTCCAATAGTTTGTCTATTTTTGTTTTTTCCTCTTTATCTCACATCTATTCATCTTGGTGGCACTACTTCTTTTTTTATTGCATGGCTAGCCACTTTTAAGCTCATGCTTTTTGCTTTTGGTAAAGGCCCTTTATCATCAACCCCACCTCTACCACTTTCAACATTCATTCCCTTGGCTTGTTTGCCTATAAAGTTTCAAAAAAATTCAATTAATGATAATGTTGAAACCAAGAAAAAGACCACAAAGTCAACTTTAAATCATGTTACCAAAATTACACTCCTAGCCATTTTCATTAGGGTGTATAGCTATAAGGAATATTTGCATCCAAAAATTATTCTCTCCTTCTATTGCTTTCCCATTTACTTCATGTTAGAGATCATATTTAATATGATTAGCGCCGTGGTCTGAGGGGTGAGTCGAGTCGAGCTCGAGCCACCCTTCGATGAGCCTTACCTGGCTAGCTCACTCCAGGATTTCTGGGGCAAGAGGTGGAACCTCATGGTAACTAATATACTCCGACCGTATACGATTTTGTCCGTTCGATGGTGGCGGACCGGATCTCGAGGAAGTGGCCCCCACTTCCAGCCATACTCGCGACGTTTTTCGTCTCGGGGCTAATGCATGAGCTGATTTTCAATTATAATGGAAGATTGATGCCTAATGGTGAATACATCATATTCTTTCTAATTCACGGAGTCGCTTTGAGTGTTGAAATTATTATCAAGAAAATTTCCAAAGGCAATTTTTTTTTTACCTAGGATTATTTCATGTCCATTAGCACTTGCATTTATATTTTTCACAAGTTTTTGGATGTTTTTTCCTTCATTTTTGAGGGGTAACACAGAGTTTAAAGCATGTAGTGAATCTATTGCTTTCTTTAAATTTATTAGGTATGGTCAATTAATTAGTCCTACCAATATCACATGTCCACTCTTGTAATAATATTTATTCATGGTGGACTAAGGTTTGTATCATATGTGTTATGATAAAAATAAATTACTTTGAATGCAACATGAAATTGTTACGATAATCGCAACACGTTGTAATGAGGTTTAAATAAAGCTATTGGTGTTAGCCTTTTTGACGTTCATACTCTTTCTATTTTTTTTTCTTTCTAAAATTGGTTTGCAAATATATTTGAATACTACTTTCGTACATTTATATTTTATTTTTTAAATTTTTTAAATGAAAATTCAAAATTCATATTAAGACACACAAATAATGTGACTCATGCATCATTTTTCAAATAAGGATTAAAAAAACATGATCATATTACTCACATTTTCTGTTAGAACCAATTCACCTAAATATGTGTCAAGTAGAATATATATAAAAGATTGTTATAAATTTCATACTTCTAACTTTTTTTCTAATATCTTTTGCAATATTATATAGCTTAATTTTATAAAGTCTTGGCAGATTTATACATATATATATGAAAGAAAAAATTAATTTCAGATTGTAATTTTGAAGAAAATTATATTCATTAATTATAATATATTTATGATTTGTATTGATGACAAATAAATTACAATGTCTAATTATAAAATTTATATTTAACGTCAATTTCTATTTTTTAATAATTTTATTCTCTTATATATAATTATATTGATTGACAAATGGAAAACACAAATGTTATACTAGTAATACTAAATATTATATGAAATAATATTGAGTTTATTATCGAAACACAAACTCTTTTTATTTTTAAAGCACGAAGTCTCTCATTTGAATCTCGGAGATAGCATTTTCATAGAACTCTTCAAAAATTAATATTGTTTTAGGGGTTCTAATATAAAAATTGAAAAACGTAAAAATATTTCACAGTGAAAAAATTATCAAGATACAAATGTGATACTCTACCGTTGCATGCATTAAATATTGCTTTCACAATTGAAATATATAACCTAAACTTACACGAAGATAACTTTATTGTTGCTTCAAAACTTTCCTTGCGTAATGATATATAATTAAGCAAATAATAATAAAAAATTTCTCCGACATTTTCGGGGTACTGCATTAGTAATACTCTAATAGAAAGGAATTAGATTCATTTTTCTTGAGTAACTATTGAATTCAGTCAGCCAACTAGAATATATGTTTATTGAAATTTAAAATACTCAAATTGAATTGGTAATCGATTTGAGACAAAACCTAATTAATATTAGTTTCGATAACTAACTACTAATTTTACTATCAAAGTAAGCGTTTACAATACATAAAACCTAATTAATGTGTATTTGATTAGTGATTAATTTATGAATCAGTCATTAGATCACCTAATTAATGTTTATATGTACTTTATAGAATTTTGAAAATTAATTAGTGATTAATTTATAATTAATTATTAAATTAGGGACTATTTAAATGGAATTAGTACAAATGTAGCTTATTTTTTTATTTTATTTTGTGGCCTCTATCTTATTTTCTTAATCAAAGTCATGTTCATACTATATGCATGTCAAAAAAAAATAAATAATATCTATGTCAAAATTTCATCCATTTTTGTGATTTGACCACCCTTAATTCTTATCAATTCGATTATAAAATGACATCCCATCTATTTCTAAAATTCATCTTTCAAAATAAAATTAGAATTCACTCTTAGCAAAATTCATTTTTTTTAATATAACAAAAGTAGAATTCATTCTTAGCAAAATTCATCTTTTTAATATCATCACTAATATCATGTCAGACTTTTTTGACAATGATTCTGATCATAATCCTGATGTCTTTTTAGTTGATGATTCTGATCATGACGAAAAAGAGAATGAATTTGGTGATACGCCGTCTAATTCTAGTTCAGAGAAAGATGTTAAGAATGATCATTTGGTTGATAACAGTGGATTTGCTCTTGATTATTCTAATGATATTGAAGAAAAAGAAGAAGTTGAATAGGAAGAGGAGTAGGAGCACAAGGAGGATAACAAGGAAAAAGATGGTTATGAGGCCGATGAGAATGACGAGACCGATGAGGACGAAAAAGATGATTAATTTATGTAGTCTTTTGATGTAATGATTCATATCCTTCTATATTCTTGATTTTCTTGATGATGCATTTTAGTTTATTTTGTTTTCCTCTTGTCTATTTTAAAGTTTTGATGAATTTATTAAACAAACTTACTTTTGTTTTCTTTTACTTTGGTTCATTTATTTTTATTTTATTTTATTTTAGAGTTTTTGACGAATTTAATACACTTATATAAGTGATTTACTAAATGAGATACCACTTATGCTAAGCATAGGTCTAATATTAAGATTTAATTTTCCATACAAATGATCTGGTGTAATTATTTTACATATGGTTTACTATTTTATTTGCAGCAACCTATATATAATATCAAAAGTTAATTATGGACGGTTTATATGTGTAACACTTCGGTTTTTGGAAAAAAATAAATTAAAATTAAAAAAAAAACTAAAATTGAAAATAAAATTTGAAATTTTGCAAGTTATGCTAAATATGCTTTTGGATTAACTTCAACAATTACAATTTTTTAGTGTAGGATGACTTAAGTGACCCGTAAGATATATCAAGTGAAAGGTCTTAAAATCCTCTTTTCAATCACCAGATTTGTTAATTTTCAAACTATTATGAGAGAGATATGTCCGTATAAAGTCAGACTGTCAAATGGAATATCACAATAAAAAAATACTTGTGATTTACATAAGAAAATCCTAGAAATTAGTATAAAAATTTACAAAAAAAATAATTTTCTACAAATTTTCATACTAATTTCTAAAAAAAAATCCACGTAATTTACAGTTTTAGTAGTTATAATAGTAATCCTGAAGTTGAATTTTCATGTGTGCATTTAGCCTGCTTATATGGGGCCGTGCTTGCACGGTCATTCATGCTAGAAATTATTACATTAGAAATACTCTACTTACCCCACTTCCACATGTGACATGTTCCCTAAGTCAATAAATTCCATCCATCTATATTTCAAGAAGAAGAAGAAGAAGAAAGATAGAAATGGAAGGGGAAATTCACAATTTCATTGTTATATGGACTATTGTCTTGGCAAGTTTATGTTATTCTCACACCATAGCCAAATTCATTCCCAAAGGCAAATCAAGATTTGTGGCTATATTTCCAATTGTTTGTCTATTTTTCATTCTTCCTCTTTATCTCACCTCAATTAATCTTGGTGCTACTACTTTCTTCTTCATTACAGGACTAGCCACTTCCAAGCTCATACTTTTTGCTTTTGGTAAAGGCCCTTTATCATCAACCCCACCTCTACCACTTTCAACATTCATTCCCTTGGCTTGTTTGCCTATTAAGTTGAAAAAATCATCAAAGACTAAGGATGTTGAAACCATAAAAAAGGCTACAAATTCAACTTTCAATCTTGTTACCAAGATTACACTTCTAGCCATTTTAGCAAGGGTGTATAATTATAAAGACAATTTACATCCAAAATTCATCCTCTTTTGTTATTGTATAAACATTTACATCATGTTAGAGATCATATTGAATATGGTTAGCGCCGCGGTTCGACTGGTGAGTCGAGTCGACCTCGACCCACCCTTCAATGAACCTTACCTTACTAGCTCGCTTCAGGATTTCTGGGGCAAGAGGTGGAACCTCATGGTATCTAATATTCTCCGTTTGACTGTCTATGACCCCGTCCGTCTGATTGTAGAGGACCGGATCCCGAGCATGTGGTCCCCAATTCCAGCTGTGTTCGTCACGTTTTTCGTCTCGGGGCTAATGCATGAGCTACTTTTGTACTACATTATTGAAAGATCGAAGCCTAGTGGTGAATCCATGATGTTCTTTTTAATTCATGGAGTCGCTTTGTGTGTTGAAATTGTTATCGAGAAAATGTTCAATGGCAAAATTTTGGTTCCTAGGATTATATCAGGTCCATTAACACTAGCATTTATTATTTTCACAAGTTTTTGGTTCTTTTTTCCTCCTTTTTTGAGGAGTAATACAGAATTTAAATTATGTACTGAATATATTGCTTTCTTTAAATTTATTAGGTATGGTCAATTAATTAGTCCTACCAATATCACATGTTCATTTTTGTAAGAATATTCTTTTCATGGTGTACTAAAGTTTGTTACGATTTATGGTACAAATAATTTTGATGCAATTTCATTTTTTTCGTATTTTGAAAAAGATTTAAAAGGTAGCTTTGCTTATCGTCTTTCAAAAGCAACCTCAGTTAAATCTGTTGGAAGAAAGAATTTTCATATCTTTGATAGCATTTTCCTATCCATATCATTAAATATTCATCATGTTTATTTCTTTCGCTTGCCCAAAAAACAACACATTTGTTCACCTAATTCAACAAATATCGACGATCTTCAATAATAGTTCTTTGGATGTATTGCAACATGTTGTTATGTTCAAATCAGGCTAATGGTGTTTGCCATTTTTACCCTTTATACTTTTTCTATCTTTTTTGTTTAAAGTAATAAATTCTTAGTACACAAAATTATTAAACTAATCTTTTTGTGTACTTTTGTTTATATACAACAATTAATCTTTTGTAATAAATATTCAATGAAAGTAAATATGACCGTTATAATACTATTAAAATTTACTTAATCCAACTCTTCACAAAACACTAGACTGCCTTGACCTGTTGACCATGTGATAAATATAAAAAAAAATTTAAACTCTTTTCAAAAATCATGTGCTAATTAAATATCTTCCCTTAATTACTAAACATATATTAGATAATAACTTTTTAATTATTTCATTTCTCCCTAACCCCACTTCCAAATGTACCCTAAGTCAACAATCATATTGTATAATGACTCATACAAAAGGATTTTTTTCTCTCATTAGAAATAATATAGTTATCTTTAAATTCCATTTTTCTTTCAAGAAGAAGAAGAAGAAAGATTAAAAAATGGAAGGGGAAATTCACAATTTCATTGTTGTATGGACTATTGTCTTAGCAAGTTTATGTTATTCCCACACCATAGCAAAATTCATCCCCAAAGGCAAATCAAGATTTGTGGCTATATTTCCAATTGTTTGTCTATTTCTCATTCTTCCTCTTTATCTCACATCCATTAATCTTGGTTGTACTACTTCTTTCTTCATTGCATGGCTAGCCACTTTCAAGATTCTTCTTTTTGTCTTTGGTAAAGGTCCTTTATCATCAACCCCATCTCTACCACTATCAACATTCATTCCATTGGCTTGTTTGCCTATAAAGTTTCAAAAATATTCAACTAGTGATAATGTTGAAACCACAAAAAAGGCTACAAATTCAACTTTCAATCTTGTTACCAAGATTGCACTTTTAGCCACTTTGATTAGGGTGTATAATTATAAAGATAATTTGCATCCAAAAATCATTCTATTTTGTTATTGCCTCCACATTTACTTCATGTTAGAGATCATATTGATCATGGTTAGCGCCACAGTCCGAAGGGTGAGTCGAGTCGAGCTCGAGCCACCCTTCGATGAGCCTTACCTAGCTAGCTCGCTTCAGGATTTCTGGGGAAAGAGATGGAATCTTATGGTAACCAATATACTCCGTCCAACCGTATATGACCCTATACATTCAATGGTGGCTAACCGGATTTCGAGGAAGTGGGCCCCACTTCCGGCTGTGATCGCGACTTTTTTCGTCTCGGGGCTAATGCATGAGCTGATTTTCTACTACAATGGAAGATTAAAACCTAATGGTGAAGTCATGATGTTTTTTCTAATTCATGGAGTCGCTTTGAGTGTTGAAATTATCATCAAGAAAATTTTCAATGGAAAATTTTTGGTTCCTAGAATTATTTCAGGTCCATTGGCACTTAGTTTTATAATTTTCACAAGTTTTTGGTTGTTTTTTCCACCTTTTTTGAGGGGTAATACAGAGCTTAAAGCATGTACTGAATTTATTGCTTTCTTAGAATTTATTAGGTATGGCAAATTAATTAGTCCTACCAATATAACTTGTCCACTTCTATAATAACAAAAAAAATATTTATTTCATGGTGGGCTAAGGATTGTATGAGTTATGATTGAATTAATTAATTAATTTGAATGGCATGTGAGATTTCCTACTTTTTTGGTACTTTTGAAAAGACAAATGAGTAAACCCTTGTAGATACTAGATAGCAATTTTCTTTTAATTGGTAGATACGTTGTAAATCTGAATTAATTGAATTTGTGAATTCTGAATATCAAATAATTATATATAACAAAAAAGTTTTTTCCTGAAAAGAGAAAAATTTGAAATTAAAAATTCAATAATTTGAGGTTGTTCTATTTCAATGTGAACAATTTATAACTAGTCTTACATGAATGGACAAGTGATATTGTTAGGACTAACTAGTTTACCATACCTAACAAATTCTAAAAAAGCAATAGATTCATTACATCCTTTGACATCTGGCTTACCCCTCAATAATGGTGGAAAAAACAACCAAAAACTTGTCAAAATTATAAACCCTAATGTTAATGGACCAGAAATAAACCTAGGGACCCATAATTTGCCATTTAACAATTTCTTGACCATAATTTCAACACTCAAAGCTACACCATGAATGATAAAAAAACATGTGACTTCCCAACTAGGTTTCTCTCTTGAAATGTAGTAAAAAATCAGCTCATGCATTATCCCCGAGACGAAAAACGTTGCGAGCACCGCAGGAAGTGGGGCCCACTTTCTCGGGATTCGATCCAACATCAACGATTGAACAGGGTTGTAAACGGTCGGACGAAGTATATTGGTTACCATGAGGTTCCATCTTTTGCCCCAAAAATCCTGAAGTGAGCTAGTCTTGTAAGGCTCATCAAAGGGTGGTTCGAGTTCGACTTGGCTCGCAACTCGAACCATAGTACTAACCATGGTTAATAAGATTTCTAGGAAAAAGTAAATGTGGAGGCAATAACAAAAGAGAAGGAGTTTTGGATGTAAATTGTCTTTATAATTATACACCCTTATCAAAATGGCTAGAAGTGTAATCTTGGTAACAAGATTGAGAGTTGAATTTGTGGTCTTTTTTGTGGTTTCAACATTATTACTAGGTGAATGTTTTTGAAACTTAATAGGCAAACAAGCCAATGGAATGAATGTTGAAAGTGCTAGAGGTGGGATTGATGACAAAGGCCCTTTACCAAATGCAAAAAGAAGAATCTTGAAATTGGCTAGCCATGCAATGAAGAAACAAGTAGTGCCACCAAGATTGATAGAGGTAAGATAGAGAGGAAGAATGAAAAATAGACAAACAATTGGAATTATAGCCACAAATCTTGATTTGCCATTTGGAAAGAATTTGATAATTGTGTGACAATAACATAAACTTATTAAAACAATAGTCCATACCACTATGAAATTGTGGATCTCCCCTTTCATTTCTTCTCCTTTCTTCTTCTTGGAAAAATATGGCTTTAACTAAGAGATAATTTTAGAGAAAAAAAATGTAGTGATGATGGACCTAGGGGACATATGGAGTGGGGTGGGGGTGGGGGTGG
>NC_028647.1:5190706-5240120 GCF_001406875.1 Solanum pennellii
GTGGGTGGGGGTTCACTTAATTAAATTTAGTCTTTCTACTAAGATATGATTTATTGCACTTGATGAAGGAGATCTTGTATAATATAAAGGAATTTATTCTTTTTATAATAATAATAATAATTTAATGTAATCAAATTGTTTAAAAACCAATTATATATAGGTAATCATCTTCTATGGAATTAACTTTTATCATTATAATGGTGTAAATTTTACATTATTAATATATTTTTATTTAACGTGTAAAAATATTTGACTAAACACGCTATTATAAAAGTGGCTAAGCTAAATTATACATTTTAAATTTTGGATTCGTTTCTGTTTCATCCCAACTTCTTTTTAATCATAGAAATCACTTGAAATCTTATCACAAGTATTTTGAGATAAATTAAAATCTGACAAACAAATTAAAATACGGAATACTTTTCTTGCCATTTATTTTTTTAAACTTTTTTGTTGGGTTCAAATAGCAGTGTGTAATAAAATCAATGTTAGTCAAATTTGGAAGTCTGTTCTTCCTTCACCTATATTTCTTGAATATTGGCCCCAAGTGTCACGTTCATCAAAGCTTATAACATTTTATTGACCGTTTTAATTTATTTGTTTCGATTTAATAAATATAAAATAAAAAAAAAAGAAATTAAATTTTATAATTTTAAATATATATAAATATTTCCTTTTATAGTTGAAATTTTTTTAAAAAATTCATCTCAACGTTACTTAAGTTAAATTTGCATCCAAAGATCTAATCTTAATTGTGAATCTTCCTTTCAATTTCCTTCTCTTGCTAGATGAATCCAATTAAAAAAATAGAACATTAACAGAGCATAGTTTCTGCTATTTATGATATAACATAATCTCTTCGTTCGGTATTGTTACGCTTTTTAAAAGTCAATTTGATTGATTTGTAAAGTTAAAGTAGATCACATTAATTCGGTATTTTAAACCAAAAAAATTAGATATTCTAAAACTATATGAAAAGTACTATAAATTGCAGTTTTTTTTGCATATTAATAAGATGAAAAAATACATCTTAAAATGTTAATCAAAATTTTTATAGTTTGACTCTAAAATAAAAAACCGTAACAAACAATAACAGACGAAGAGAGTTTTCTGTTACGTGATGAATATAGAAGACATGTGGAAGTGGGGCCCCTGAGAAGGTTCACCTCTAATCCATATAAGTATGTCCATATTCTTTTGAGTGAACGAGAATTATTATTTTTTGAAGCGACTCTAATGAAATAGTTTCTTATTGCTTTATCAAATAGAAGAAATCACTATTATACCGATCATGTTATTGAAATTTTAAAATTTTATTTGGGCTAGTGACTATGAAATGGATTTTGGACATTTCCACCTAAGATATTATTGTCATTTAAAATTGCTTTTATTAATCTAGCCTTATGTAATATATATATATATATATATATATATATAAAAGAGGGGTGCTAGTGCTAACCATGAATATCTCGTGTCATTCCTTTCATTTTCAAGTATTACAATTTAATATTGAAAGCATAATTTATTTATTTTTTAACAACAAATTGAACAATTATTCTTTCTATTTTATTTTCCAAAGTCTTTAAAACTGAGATCTACTGATGTTATCTATAGAAACATGGACTTTGTTAGATTCAAATGTTTGACATTTAAACTAATAACATATGTTACATACATTACTTGTTTGATATATAAAAGATTATGTATAGTTGGATATTTTAATAATCTCATGCTTGTTTCCGACGAAATAACATAGATTAAACGATTATTAGTTGAATATTCTTTATCGAAGGTATATAGAAAATTTCATTGACATCTTACATAAATAATTAAGTATTGAACACTATCCGTCAAAAAATTTGGCGTTATCATTGATCGTCACAATACAATCAGATTTCTCTTCATTCTTTATAATAACATTTTATAACAACGACGATTTCTTTAGCATCGACTTTCATATTATGTTATATTATATGTTTTTTTATAATTAATTATAATTTTTTTTGAATAAATAATGTCATTGTAGAGAAGTTTGATCGTATATATTTCTTAATTAATAATCATATGATGACTAATCTTATGTGACATCAAAATATTCCTTGCCTCCCTAGGTTGACAATCATAACATATATAATTTTTTTCTAATTAGAAACAAAAAAAAAGTTATCTTTAAATTCAAGCCATCTTTCAAGAAGTAGAAGAAATTAACAAAGAAATGGAAGGGGAAATCCACAATTTCATTGTAATATGGACTATTGTCTTAATAAGTTTATGTTATTGTCACACAATTGTCAAATTCTTTCCAAATGGCAAATCAAGATTTGTGGCTATAATTCCAATTGTTTGTCTATTTTTCATTCTTCCCCTTAATCTTACTTCTATCAATCTTGGTGCCATTACTTCTTTTTTCATTGCATGGCTAGCCACTTTTAAGCTCATTCTTTTTGCTTTTGGTAAAGGCCCTTTGTCATCAACCACACCTCTTCCACTTTTAACATTTGTTCCATTGGCTTGTTTGCCTATAAAGTTTCAAACACCATCAACTAATACCACTCAAAAGAGTACAAACTCAACTTTAAATATTGTTATCAAGATTGCACTTCTAGCCACTTTAATATGGGTGTATAGCTTTAAAGCCCATTTACATCCATATATTATTCTCCTTTTATATTGTTTCCATATTTATTTCTCCCTAGAAATAATCTTGACCATGGTTAGCACCATGATCCGAGTCGTAAGTCAAGTCGAGCTCGAGCCACCCTTTGATGAGCCTTACAAAACTAGCTCACTTCAAGATTTCTGGGGTAAAAGGTGGAACCTCATGGTAACCAACATACTCCATCCAACCGTTTACGTTCCTGTTCGATCGATGATGACGGATAGGATCCCGAGGAAGTGGGCCCCACTTCCAGCTGTCCTCGCGACGTTCTTCGTCTCGGGGCTAATGCATGAGCTCATTTTCTACAACATTGGAAGACTAAAGCCTAGTGGAGAAGTCACATGCTTCTTTATCATTCATGGGGTGGCATTGACACTAGAAATTGTGATCAAGAAATTGTTAAATGGCACAGTTTTGGTTCCTAAAATTATCTCAGGACCATTAGCATTAGGATTTATAATTTTGACAAGTTTTTGGTTGTTTTTTCCACCTTTTTTGAGGGGTAAAGCAGAAATTAAAGCATGTACTGAATTTATTGCTTTCTTAGAATTTGCTAAGTATGGTAACCTAGTTAGTCCTTCAAATATTACATGTCCACTAGTACTATAGTCTATAAGACTACTAGTAGTCTTAGCTTGAATAAAATACTATCTCTTTATCTGCATAAATTAGTAGTAAGGTATGCATTTACTTTATTCTTTCAAACATTAGTAGAATTTTACTGAATATGCTATTATTGTCATTTGAATCAAAAACAACAATCAAATGTTACTCTCGTTTTATATCTAGGCAAACAGAGCCAGAATTTGCACTAACAAGGTTCAAAATATAAATGTACAAAGAAGTCGAAGGGGTTTTCTAAGTATCCTAAACAAGTTAACACAGCATAAAACGCATTAGGCGGATTTAAATTCATTTTAGTTTTTAAGCTACTGAGTGGGTTAATAGTTGCATTGTGCCTACATATGAAGCTAGGTAGGGTCAATAGAGCTGGAAAAAAATATTGAATAAAAATTGCACTTTTTGTATATCGCTAAAATAATTTTTTATGTGTATATAGGACATTGTTTCGGGATATAGAGAAAATAACATATTCCCTTGGTTTGTTTGCCTAAATAGTTTCAAATATCGTCAACAAAATTCATTCATCTGAATCCAAATAATTAATCTCTTTTTATATTATTTCTACATTTATTTCTCCCTAGAGATAGTCTTGACCATGGTTAGCACCATGTTGTCAACTCGAGCTCGAGCGACCCTTTGATGTACCTTACAACTTACAAGACTAGCTCGCTTCAAGATGTCTTGACTCTTGGGATAAAAAGATGAGAACCTCATGATAACCAGCCCACTTCATACGATGTGTTTGAATCTCCAAATTCAAAAGGTGTCAGAGAAATAAGAAAGGGGAGTATTATCTTATGTTAATTATGTGTTAGAGATCAATAAAAATCAATCGGTCATTTAGTTTAAATACAAAATATGATGGGATTAATTAATATAATGCGAGATTAATTAATAATACTTCAATTAGATGAATGTTTTACAACATACTCTATGGTACATGAATAAGAACCTATAGGGTGGCTAAATCAGCCAATACATGACCTATATCCAACTCGTTCTCAGCCAGTTTTGGCCCGTCCAAATGTAATCCAGCACGCCCATTTGACACACCTACTTGATGAATTATCTCGAAAATGTTGATTTCACAGCCCTAGTGACATCCTTAAAGAATGCACCAATTGCTTCATACTCTGCAAGAGCTCTAACATCAGAATTACACCGTAACAATTGAGGAAAAAATAGCCACAAACCCGTGATCATAACGAATCCAACGGTCAAGATTGTCCCAATTATCCGTGGGAGCTTAAATCTACCGTTGATCACCTTCTTAGCATAAATCTCTAGGTTCAAACAAACCCCATGTAGCAAAAAGAACCAAGTGATCTCCCAAGTGGGCTTAACCCGGCCCAAATAGTAAAATATCAGCTCATGCATAAGGCCCGAAACAACAAATGTAGCCATCACCGCGGGAATTGGGGCCCACTTTCGGCCCAAAATGTTCGCGGAGAGGCTTAGAACGGGCTTGTATATAGTGGGCCTAAGGATACGAGTGACAATGAGATTCCAACGCCGGCCCCAAAAATCTTGTAGTGAAGTTGATAAATACGGTTCGTTGAACTGTGGCTCTAGCTGAAGCCCGAGAAGCCCGCGGGCCAAGCCCGAAACAATAGCTAGAATAATATCTAAGCTAAGGTAAATGTGGAAGCAATATATGACCATAATTATATAGGGATGTATATAATCACTATAGTCATAAACTCTAATAATTAAAGCAAAAATAAGTGTCTTTATGCCATAATTTAACTTTTGGCCTTTGTTGGACTTTGCAAAAGAGGGAACTGAACTTTCTTTAAAATAGCCACTTTTTGCAAAATCCTTTCCATTTTGCACACTAGAACCATTTTCAACTAACTTCTTAGTTGGGGTTTCATAAAAATAACCATCTTGAAAAGGGTTGTTTTCAATTTTATCAATTGAGCTTGGAAATTGAGTTTCTTGAAAATGGTCATTTTTTGCAAAATCCTTTTTTTCATTAGATGGGGTTTCTTGAAAATGATTATTTTGATGAAATTTATCTCTATTTTCCACATAATGTTGAGATTTTTGTTGAATCTTGATAGGTAAACAAGCAAGAAATACAAATTTAATAATAGAAAGTGAAGAATCAGAAAGTGGACCTTGGTCAAAAGCAAGTAAAATAAGTTTAAAATTACAAAGCCAAGAAATGAAAAAACCAGTATTACCACAAAGATGAACAGAATTAATTTTAAGTGGAACATAAAGGAAAAATAATATCACTGGTAAAAAAGAAGAGAGCCTAAATAAACCTTTTGGAAGAATTTTAGATGATAAATAACAATAATAAAGTGATACATAAATTAATAACCATACCTTAATAAAATTTTCAATTTCTCCTTCTATCCAATATATGATAACATCCTTAATATTTCCCTCCATAATATAACTGTTATTTATTTGTATGATGATAAAAAAAAATTCTTTTCTTTTTATTGTTTTTTGATTTGGGATGAACAAATGTGAAGAAATAAAAAAGATGGAGAGCAAAAAAAGTTGTGCTAATGAAGGGGACATGTGACAAAACTCTGGATCTACTCAACTTATTTTAATCAAGTCCACAAAATTATACTCTATAGGAAAACCAATTGATTTTTGACACATCATCTTAGAAATTAAGTGAACATTTTACTATAAAAATAAAAGTCTCTTGCGTTTAAAAATGAAGATCTCTTATATGTAAAAATAAATTTAGAAAGCTCATGTTGACCCGTAGGCCTTAGCTAGTATGTCTAGCGTCTCTTGATTAGGGTTTGTCCTAGTAATTTTAAGAAGATTAAATCTAATACGTTTTAATAACTCAAGATTTATATTAGAAAAGGAATTTGAAGAAAAAACGGAACAAGTTACATCTCGATCATCAAGTTCGCTCTAGTATACTATGAATATTTGAAGTTTTATTTTTCGTAATTAATTTCTAGTAGTAATTAAAGAATAATTAGTTCAAATTTGATAATGAATTCATGACAATAGTGGATTAATAATTTTTTTTATTATTTTAATAACCAGCCAGTTTTGAATATGCTAATTATATCTTCAAGTCAACATTCAAACTTGGAATGCTTCTTTGTAAAGGAATTGTTTTAAATCATTTTAATAAACTTATCTAAATAACATTATCTCCATCAAATAAGAATGGTAAAATTAGAAATATATAGGTTGACTAGAATTTTGAAGTATACTTCTACATTTTAATTAAAAGCTTTCAGATCCAAACTTTATATATACGAGAAATTATCAAGATTAAACTTCTTAATAAGAATTTAAATTAATCAGACCTCAAAATAAATTTCACAGACTATTAATCCACAACTCTCACATGTCACTTCAAGTCAAAGTTTGTGTATTACAAAATATAAAATCACCAAATTGCTTGATATTTCCAGCAAATAATACTTTGTCAACCCCCACCACCAATATTTTTTGAGATTTTCCAGGATTTGTTACATATTTTAAAAGTATCTTCACTAGAATAAGATTAACTATTTACTTTTCCTTATCGTTATATGCAAATTATACATTGATTATGTACCGTTATATATATATATATACACACACGACTATTGACTATTTTTTATTTAATCGATATAGTAAATGACTATTTTAATTAATTCATCTGATCAAATAAAACTATAGGGCAAAAGTTATGACTTTTGGTCATTTCATAAAAAGGGCTTCTCTATTTACCACAAGGTTCAAATACGTGATGTGCATCTCTATCTAACTTCTTTTCTTTTGGTTTCCCCATAAGTGTTTGTATCAAAACACAACTTTTTATAGTAGGGTAAATACACTATGCAAAACTCGGTGGATAATGAATTCATCCTTCTATACTTCTTTACTTAAATATGGTTCGAACTTATGATGTGAGTCTATCTCATGTTTGTTGAATCCATCCCATTGTTTTAGTCAACTTTAGCTATTCAATTGGTACAAGCAATTGTTAAAAAGGAATAGTAATTGGAGTTGAAAATAATAGATTTGGTAGTTGGCAAATTGGTAAGATTTGCAACCATTCTTGACTTTGCTATGTTTACATATGTCATTAGTGACATAGGCATGGTTTTATCCTTCTATAAATAGAGCATTCTTGCTCATTTGTAGAACACACCAAGTTAGAGAGAAAAACCATTTTGAGAGCAAAGTGAGGTATTCCATAGACTATACAAGAAAATAGTCTGTGAAGAAAAATAGAGTGTGAGCGATATTTTAGTAAGACGGAAACCAAAAGAGTGTTGTTCCTTTTGAGTGTGTAGTAGTCACTTTGAGTATTGTATTCGTGACTACACAGTGTAAAATTCCTTACTATAGTAATATCAATTGCTCCTCTTAGTCCGTGGTTTTTTCCCTTATTCAGAAGGGTTTCCACGTAAAATTCTTGGTGTCGTTATTTTCCCATTTTATTTCCATTACTTTTACCATATATATTTTTGTGCTTGTCCGCGTTTTCCCAACAAACTGGTATCAGAGCCAAGGTTTTATCTGAGTATGCTCTGTGGTTGCAGCACAGTCTGAACTTCCACATCAGAAAAGATTTACTTTGATTTGCGATAACTATATTTTTTGGGGAAAACAATGGAAGCCAACACAAGTAGAATGGTTACTTTGAATGGTGTTAATTATGCCATTTGGAAGGGAAAAATGGAAGATCTGCTTTATGTTAAGAATTTTTACAAACCAGTATTTACCACTGTAAAGCCTGATAATAAAACAGATGAAAAGTGGAATCTGTTGCATAGACAGGTCTGTGGATTCATTAGGCAATGGGTCGACGATAATGTGTTGAACCATATTTCTGGGGAAACACATGCTCGAACCCTATGGGAGCATCTTGAAAGTTTGTATGCTCGAAAGACTGGCAACAACAAAATGTTCTTAATAAAGCAGATGTTGAGTTTGAAGTATCATGATGGTTCTCCGATGACAGACCATCTGAATAATTTTCAGGGGATAATGAACCAATTATCTGCTATGGGCATCAAATTTGATGAAGAAATTCAAGGCTTGCTTCTACTTGGTTCCCTACCAGATTCATGGGAAACATTTAGAACGTCATTGTCAAATTCTGCTCCGGATGGTGTGATCTCTATGGATTCCGCCAAGAGTAGTGTCTTGAACGAAGAGATGAGAAGAAAAACTCAAGGTTCCTCTTCGTCGGATGTCCTGATAACTGGCCCCAGGGGGAGAAATAAAACTCGTGGTTCTCAGCATAGAGAACAAAATAGGAGCAAATCCAAAGGCAGACTTAAGGATATTGAGTGCTATCATTGTGGCATGAAAGGGCACACAAAGAAGTTCTGCAGGAAGTTGAAGAGGGAGAACAAAAACAAAGAGGAAACTAAAGAAGATGGCAATGAAAATTGCCTAGCCACCGTCACCACCGAAGATCTTGTTACCGTTCTTGATGCAAACATGATAAATATTGCTTGTGATGAGTCAAGCTGGGTTGTGGACACTGGTGCCGCATCTCATGTGACATCAAGGAAGGATTTTTTCTCTTCCTACACTCCTGGTGATTTTGGAACCTTGAGTATGGGTAATGAGACTGTTTCTAGGGTGGTTGGTATTGGTACAATTTGTTTGGAAACTAGTGTTGGAACTAAACTAGTTTTGAACAATGTGAAACATGCTCCTGATGTTCGTCTGCACCTAATTTCTGTTGGTGTTTTAGATGATGAAGGATATGTTAGTACCAACGGTGATGGAAAATGGAAGCTCATTAAGGGTTCCTTGGTTGTGGCTCGTGGTAACAAACGTCGTGGTCTATACTGGACTACGGCCTCTGCTTGTGTTGATATGGTGAATGCGGTTGAGAGCGATAGCTCTTCAACATTATGGCACAAGAGGCTTAGCCACATTAGCGAGAAAGGACTTAATGTTCTAGCCAAGAAGAAATTATTGTCAAATTTCCAAAGTGCTAAATTAGAAAAATGTGAGCACTGCTTGGCTGGTAAACAAAATAGAGTTTCCTTTAAGTCCTACCCTCCTTCGAGAAAGACAGAGTTGCTTGAGTTAGTGCACTCTGATTTATGTGGTCCAATGAAGACAAAGACATTGGGTGGTGCACTTTACTTTGTCACTTTCATTGATGATTGCTCGAGAAAACTTTGGGTCTATGTCTTGAAGACTAAAGACCAAGTGTTAGGTGTCTTTAAGCAGTTTCAGGCTTCAGTTGAAAGAGAAACTGGAAAGAAAGTGAAATGTATTCGTACTGATAATGGTGGTGAATATTGTGGACCATTTGACGAATACTGCAAGCATCAAGGTATTAGACACCAGAAGACTCCTCCCAAGACTCCTCAGCTTAATGGTTTGGCTGAGAGGATGAACAGGACCTTGATGGAAAGAGTTAGATGTTTGCTTTCTGAAGCAAAGTTGCCAAACTCATTTTGGGGTGAGGCTTTATTGACCGCTGCACATGTTATTAATCTATCTCCTGCTGTTGCTTTGCAAAGTGATGTACCAAATAGTGTTTGGTATGGAAAGGATGTTTCCTATGACCATTTGAGAGTATTTGGTTGCAAAGCTTTTGTACATGTGCCGAAAGATGAGAGGTCAAAGTTAGATGCCAAGACAAGGCAATGCATCTTCATTGGATATGGCCTAGATGAATTTGGTTACAGGCTATATGATCCAATTGAAAAGAAACTTGTGAGAAGCCGTGATATTATTTTCATGGAGAATCAAACAATTGAAGATATTGACAAAGCGGAGAAGGTAGAATCTTCAAATTTTGATGGTATAGTCCATCATGATGAAGTTCCTCACACAAGTGTGCATGATGTTGTTGGGTTTGATAATCATGGTGACGCCCAGAATCATGTATCGAATCAACATGTTGATGTTGATAATAACAATGATATTGTTATTGATGATCCTGTTGCTCATGAAGTTGTGGACGAATCAAATATTCCGCTTCGGAGGTCCACAAGACAGCGGTTTCCTTCCTCCCGTTATTCACCCAATGAGTATGTGTTACTCACTGACGGGGGAGAACCTGAATGTTATGAGGAGGCCATGGAAGATGAGCACAAGAATCAATGGATTGAAGCCATGCAAGACGAGATGAAGTCTTTGCATGAGAACCACACTTATGAGTTGGTAAAATTGCCCAAGGGCATGAGAGCTTTGAAGAACAAGTGGGTGTTCAAAGTTAAAGTTGAAGAACACAACTTGAAGCCCAGGTACAAAGCTAGATTGGTTGTTAAGGGATTCAGTCAAAGGAAAGGTATTGACTTTGACGAAATATTTTCTCCTGTTGTGAAAATGTCCTCGATTCTCACAGTTCTAGGTTTGGCTGCTAGTCTTAATTTAGAGATTGAGCAGATGGATGTGAAGACGGCTTTCCTTCACGGTGACCTAGAAGAAGAGATTTATATGGAACAACCTGAGGGCTTCAAAGTAGATGGTAAAGAAAATTTTGTATGCAAACTCAAAAAGAGTCTCTATGGCCTAAAACAAGCTCCCAGACAGTGGTACAAAAAGTTTGAATCTGTTATGGGGGAGCAAGGCTATAAGAAGACTTCTTCAGATCATTGCGTATTTGTACAAAAATTTTCTGACAAAGATTTTATCATCCTTTTGTTGTATGTGGATGATATGTTGATTGTGGGCAAGAATACTTCCAAGATTGACGAGCTGAAGAAAGAGTTGTGTAAGTCTTTTTCTATGAAAGACTTGGGTCATGCCAAGCAAATTTTGGGCATGAGAATTACTCGTCTTAGAGATAAAAGGAAGATTTATTTGTCCCAGAAGAAGTACATTGAACGCGTATTGGAGCGCTTCAATATGAAGAATGCGAAGCCTGTGAGTATACCTCTTGCTGGTCATATGAAGTTGAGCAAGAAGATGTGTCCTACAGCTAGGGAGGAAAAAGAGAACATGGCCAAAGTTCCATATTCCTCCGTTGTCGGAAGTCTAATGTATGCAATGGTGTGCACTAGACCTGATATTGCTCACGCAGTTGGTGTTGTCAGTAGATTTCTCGAAAATCCGGGAAAAGAGCATTGGGAAGCTGTGAAATGGATACTCAGGTATCTTAGAGGAAGCTCAGATGAATGCTTGTGTTTTGGAGCATCAAATCCAATCTTGAAAGGCTATACAGATTCTGATATGGCAGGTGACCTTGATAACAGAAAATCCACTACTGGATATTTGTTTACTTTTTCAGGGGGAGCTATATCATGGCAGTCAAAGTTGCAGAAATGTGTTGCACTATCTACAACTGAAGCTGAGTATATTGCGGCTACTGAAGCCGGCAAGGAGATGATATGGCTAAAGCGATTTCTTCAAGAGCTTGGTTTGAATCAGATGGAGTATATTGTCTATTGTGACAGCCAGAGTGCAATAGACTTGAGCAAGAACTCCATGTACCATGCAAGAACAAAACACATTGACGTCAGATATCATTGGATTCGTGAGAAAGTGGAGAATGAATCATTTCACGTCAAAAAGATTCACACAAGTGAAAATCCTGCAGATATGCTGACCAAGATGATACCGAAAGACAAGTTCGAGTTATGCAAAGAACTTGTGGGTATGAGCTCTCTCTAAAGAAGTTGAAGATACCTTCTTCCAGTAAATGGGACTGGAGGGGGAGATTTGTTGAATCCATCCCATTTTTTAGTCAACTTTAGCTATTCAATTGGTACAAGCAATTGTTAAAAAGGAATAGTAATTGGAGTTGAAAATAAAAGATTTGGTAGTTGGCAAATTGGTAAGATTTGCAACCATTCTTGACTTTGCTATGTTTACATATGTCATTAGTGACATAGGCATGGTTTTATCCTTCTATAAATAGAGCATTCTTGCTCATTTGTAGAACACACCAAGTTAGAGAGAAAAACTATTTTGAGAGTAAAGTGAGGTATTCCATAGACTATACAAGAAAATAGTCTGTGAAGAAAAATAGAGTGTGAGCGATATTTTAGTAAGACGGAAACCAAAAGAGTGTTGTTCCTTTTGAGTGTGTAGTAGTCACTTTGAGTATTGTATTCGTGACTACACAGTGTAAAATTCCTTACTATAGTAATATCAATTGCTCCTCTTAGTCCGTGGTTTTTTCCCTTATTCAGAAGGGTTTCCACGTAAAATTCTTGGTGTCGTTATTTTCCCATTTTATTTCCATTACTTTTACCATATATATTTTTGTGCTTGTCCGCGTTTTCCCAACAATGTATCACATGTTGGGCTCTCATTACTAGAGCAAAGCCCGAGAAGCAAAATTCTTAACTAATGTTTAACCATAGATTTTAGATTATATTTTAAAATTTTATCTTCAAATATCTGTTTAGTCATGAAATAATTGAACCTTCAAAACTTTCAAGTTCCATTGGACGTGTGGGACTAACTCTCACAAAAAATTCAAACGTTTGCCAAGTAAAATACATGTCGAAACACAACTTCAAAAACTCAAATCCTCCTAATTCAAGATTTAACTTCAAAATCTATGGTCCAACGCGAGCTTAATCCACATCTTTTTATAGCATCTTCCCACATGGTATGTATTTTAGGTATGCCATACATTTACATGAGGCAAATCTCAACTAAAGTAAAATATAAGAACCAAACTTAACCATACAAGTTTCAATCTTTTATAGGTTCTTCTTACCAAGAAAAATCATGAACAATCATGACAATGCATGAATGTCAAAAGAAAATAACAAAGTAACTAAAGTCAAGGGAGAAAAGTAGCTAAAGAACATAACTTTGACAAACTTTAGTTGAAAGGTAAGTAAAAAGAATGCAATATCATACTGAGGAAATGGAAAGGAAAAAAATATATATGACTGTCTTGCTCGTCTTGGACCTGACCGGGCCCTTTTAGGCTAGTCGAGCTCATGCAAGACCAGTATCAATGAGGAATGCACCTAATCTTTCTCAAAATAAATGAAAAAAAAAGATCAAAATTTGATGAACAAAATATCTAGATTTCTTCACAGTTTTACAACATTCAAAAAGCACACTTATGCACATGAAACTTGATAGAGAGAGGCAAAAAGGAGAGAGCTTTTGATCATATAATCAATTGTAGCATGTTGTTTTCTCTCTAATGCACCCTCTTTTTTTCTCTTCTGAAAAACTAGCAGGTAACAAAAAAAGTTGAGATAGTTACGAAGAACGAAAACAAGTATAGCATAGGGGATTCCGATTCATGTCCATGGTGTTGTTGTTCATTTTTCCTGCCACTCTTTCTTGATTTCGAATGTATAGTTGATCTCCAAATAGCACTTGTTATCGTCATCAAGAAACTGCAGCGGAAGCAAACAACAAGAAAAATGACTTTAGTTGTGTCTTACCTAGTAGGCCCAAAAAGTCTAAGTCGTCTGATGTACGAAGCATCCAGCATTCACTCAAGGGACGCACCCTGAAGAGGTATCAAAGTAGGCAGCCTATCATGACACAAGCATCATTGGCTGATTTCACCTCACAAACCGATAGTATTTTAGGTGGTCCTTTAATACAAGACTTTAAAACTAGTCGAAAACAAAAAGAGGTCCCATGTAAAAGATAAAGGGACCATCTGCAGAGAACTGCAACCTCACTATCAGTCTACCAGATTGAAGACAGTAACGTTCGATAAGCTTGCAGATTCACTCGTAACTAAGCCACACACAAGACTAGACTAACGGTAGATATGGAATATGTTAAGAGCATTAATGAGAAAGAAAAATCACCTTTGTCCTTGCCGAGTAAGATCCTCTTGCGAAAATGCCAGAAGGGGTGGTTTCTTCTGGCATTTCGTGAGTATAAGGCTCCAGTTGAGGACTGAACACCCCAATCATCTCTTTTGTGCTGTCAACTGAAACAACATTCGTGAAAAGGGAAAACGTTAACTAAAAACATCAAGAATAAACTACATAGGCCTAAAAATGACATTCATACAGAGGTGGAAATGTGAAGGGATAACATAGTACCTTTGATAGCGGTTTTCCAAACTGCATTCGTGTATTTAAGACCTGTCACTATATTATTGTTGACCTGGAACGTAAATTTTAGGCTGTATTTGCTCCCTTCTTTCAGGACAAACCATGGACTCTTGGGATTTCCGTCCTCGGGGATAGGGAGAACAATATCAGATCTACCGGGCGACTTAATTGCAAGGCTCAAGATCTTCACTTCTGGATCCAGGGATTCTACATTATTCAGCAGTCATGGAAAGTGTCAAGTTTTATACCAGCGCAGTCCGCAGAAACACAAATGCTTCTAGTATGTGTCTAAAGGCTCATTAAGATTATATCAACCACAAAGTCCTACTGATAAGTTTCATAGTGTCAAAGTAAACAGAATAGACTACACGAATAGAGGAAAATCGAGTATAGAGATTTTTGGAGTTCCTCACCATAACATATCTTGAAAATGAAAGTAACATGGAAGGAACTGTTCACTCACCACCAACAACAACTACACTGACCTTACCACTACCTCGTGGAGGTAGAGAGGTTATTTACGAAGGCCTTCTACTCAAGTAATGAACATGAAATCAATATGAAAACAAAATATAGAAGTAAAGAGGACATTGTACCCCTTCCATCCCAAAAATAATTGTCAAGTTTTGCCTTCTCACGAGTCAGCTTGATTAATCTTCATACTAAACTGAATTGAACTAATTCAATATTTTAAAACCTAAAATTTAGATATTCGAAAAGTATACTGAAAGTATTGTAAGTTGCAATTCTTCTCATATCTAAAGATACCTCTCGTAATGTTGGTCAAAGTTCATATAATTTGAATTTCAAGAAGCAAAAAGCGATAAGTATTTCAGCAGGGAGGGAGTATATGCATATTACTCTTTTCTCAAAAAGAAAGGAAACAATGGAGCAACAGTAAAGTTGTCTCCGTTTGACCTATCGGTAACCTGTGAAATCAGCCTCTTACATCACACCCCTTGGGGCGCGGTCCTCCCCTCTACGGGCTGCCAATTTTTTCAATCTTTCCTCAAAAACCAAAAATCAGAAATTCAAGAAAGTTAAAAGGAGTAAATCTTAAATCAAAAACAATATTTACCTCCAACAGCATTGATATCCACACTTCCAAGGAGCTGCTCCTTCCACCTTCTCAAACTCTCATCATCCTAAAAGCAAACATTGAATCAAATCAAAACAAACAACACAAAATAAACATTAAAAAGAAATAAAAACAACATTTCTCTTTTCATTTCAAGAAACTCAAAAGTGAAGAATCAAAACAAACAGAACATTCAAAGAAACATTTAAGAAGGAACAAAGATGCAATCTTTTTATCTTCAAGAAAACAGAAAGGGTGAAATGTTTATCCGCATTGGGGTCCAACTAAATCAAAATTCACATCGAAAGTCCCAAGACGGTCCAAAGCATTCCCTAACTAAGACGAGTCTAAAGATGCAATCTTTTTTATCTTTCAAGATAACCAAAAGGGAGGAAATGTCTATTATCCACAAAAGTCTTTATGACATCTAAAGCGCTCCCTAACTAAAACGACTATAAAAATGCAATCTTTTTTATATTTCAAGAAAACAAAAAAAAGGGAATCTTAATTTCTTATCCTATATCTGATATCCACGCTTCCTCTGTAACCATCATGGCTCAAAATTCAAGAAATGTTAAAAACAAAAGAACTCAAGACACACCTTATCCTTTTCAAATGTTTCTTTGAGTGTACATTGAGGACCTAACTCAATCTTGTGATTAGCTTCATCATCATCCTCTTCATGATCAGTAGTATAAATAGAACTTTCACTCATTTGCCTATTAACCCTATTACCCTCATCAGTACCACCACCATTCTCAATCTCAGGGTCAAAATCAGCCACAATTCCCTTATTACCCTCACAAATTGTTGCTGACCCTTCTTTACCTTCTACCTTATTATCATCAAACCCCATCTTCTTGCTGTTTTCACCAACTCTAACAGCCAAGGACATTAACAACAACAACAAAGAACAAGTATTCTTGGCCAAACAAACACAAAAATGAATATAAAGAAAAGGGCTTTTTACTAGTTTTTTTCTAACTTATAACAAGAAAAGAACAGAACTAGAAAAACCCAAAAAGAAAAAACAAAAACATTGAAGAAAGGCTAAAAAAGAAACCCCCTTTATAAAAAGAACAAGACTTTTTTTTGGATCATTGTTGAAAAAAAATGATTTTTTTAAAAAAAAAAATATGTTTGGGTTGTGAGAAAATGGTCAAAAGTGTTGTTTACTACAATGGTAAGAAGAAGAAAGACACCAAGAAAAAAAGTGAGAAAAATAAGGAGGGATTTGGTTTTTTTAAGGTACAAAATGGAAATGGTCTTGTGGTGATCCAAATATTGTGAGAATAAGAAATTGAAAAATATGAGTAATAATATAGTCTCGTTTTTGATATTTGTGTTATGTTTTCCTTATTAGTATTTTTTATGTCTTCTTTACTTCTGTATTATCATGCTAGCTGATTTAATGTTCCTTACTCGAATCAAAAGTTTTCTATAAATAATATTTTTATCTTCTCAAGTTAATTTTAAGGTGATGATAAATTTATCGTCGTTAAAAAAGAAAAGAGCTATGTTATTAAAATATATAAACTAAGAGAAGAGTAATAATTATTGAATTTTATTTTTTGGTATAATATAAGATAATAATTATAAAAATGGTGGAGAGATCGTGAAGGTCACTTAGGAGACAGCTTAAGATTGGGTGTAAGAGAGGAATTTTAACTAATTTTTGGACTTCTTCTCTCATTGGACAATTATTCCTTACTTGAGGACTACGTGCATCGCTTCTATTCGTATCGAGTCTCGATTAATTTAAATTTACGTAATATAAAGCTTATTTAAAAATGCAAATATGTATGTTTTATTGACTTAATTGAAAGTAATAACTTTTAACTATATTTTATATTTGTCTTGGAAAAAAATTAAAGTGAATTGAATGCAATAAAATGTTATTGTCAAAAGATTGTACATTTTTTAATATTTATGAGTTATGACTGTGGTCATTTATTAATTCTCAACATAAATAACTTCAGAGAATTTATTATTGACACAGACATATACATCAAGAGATTTTAAGGATTTTATCTAAACAAACAGTTATTTATTATTAATTTTTGTTGTTATTACTATTTATGACTATTGCAAATACGTTTTTTTTTTTTGGAATTTCATTGTTTGATATAATGAAATGCATACATTAGCTCAATTAGAACATGTATAAGGTTTTACTATTTATCGGTGTTAATACGTATTTTAAATAATGAGCAATTGAAAATATACATATAATCTTTTTAAAATATTTAAGCAGAAAGTTCAAATAGGAATACGGTTCAGGTGATCAATTGAAATAGAATGTAATTTAAATATTAAAATGAAATTTATTGAGAAATTTAAGAAATTATAGATGTGTTTCGTTTTTTATATTAGACTATATCGATTCATATACTTTAATGGATAATTCAAGTGAAATAATTTATTGAACAATTTCTTTAACTATATTATTGTTTCCCTAAAAAAAAAAAAATTTTGAGCTTGGTACTGGATAAATGTTCGAAAATAGTATAATGAAATAATTAGTAGGGTAGATAATGATTTTTGTAACTTACATCAATAATAATAATTTTGAGAATAATATAAGAAGATAAGGATGAGTAATTATTTTACGTGATTGAATAAATTAATGGGGCTTTAGAATTATTTCTATACGTGTTATCATGATTTTCTGGTATATTCCCATCGATTTATTTATAATTATGATAATTAGCATGATTAGTTGAAGTCATTGAGGAATATTAATTATGATTTCATAATAATTCACGCTAACATAATTAAGGAATATTGTGGAAACCTTTCTGTTTTCTTCTTTACTTTTTCTATTTCCTCAATTAGAAAAGAAAGTCGAGACTCGAGAGTTTATCAAATATAGCTTTTACGTCTTAGATAAAATAGGAAAAAAATCTTTCTATACTTTATCGAATATTGATTATATTGTTATTGTTGTTTAATATGTATATTGAGGCTCAACTAATTTGAATTATATCGTTTAAAAGGAGAGCATTCACTGCTAATTAAGGAGTCGCAAAATTCTATTTTGATTATAATAAACGATAATGTTTTTTATTCATCTCACTATAATTCTTGACGATAAAAGTCGAAAGACTTTATTTTGCTTTTAATTATGGCTAATGATGGTGAATTATGTTGTTGGTGGTCAAAGAAGTACTTGCTAGACATGACAAATTAAAATTATAATGTTGTCATTAATGGGGACAATCATTATTACCATGAACCAATTCAAATTAGGGCTCTTCTACGTATCGCAAATATAAATAAAGATAGATTATGTCTCAATTTCAAACAAGTTTTATGTTCAAATACCATCGTAAGTACGATGTCTTTAAGAGATAAAGCAATCGGTGACCTTAATAACATGAATTGGAAGAACAATACATGAGATTATGCCACAATTACTAGTAACTCAATATATTACAAAATTGTGTATATTCCCATTTCAAATGTTAAAGATGAAATCAACATGAAGCTGATGAAACAATTTTCTATATTACGACAACCTAAAAAGCGCGATGGAAAGTGAATTTCAGGTTCAATAGTCTCGAGAAGGTATAAGCCACCGATGACTATACTTTCGTAGAAGCACCCTTTTTTCCTCCCCACACTGAATGAAAAAGCAAGCTAACAAAAAGCACTAAAAATATCAGAACACAAGGAGAAGAGAAGTACTTGCTAGTGAACGAGTGATTAATCGCTTCCCCATTTTCTTGCTACCGTCTCTTTGGCAGAAACACGAGAAGGAACTTCTTCCGGAGATATGGTACCAAAGCTGTCTTGGCTAGCAGGATATACTTTTCTCATAATTTGTGATGTTACAAAGGTAAACCCATTCCTTGCTCCGCGTAGAGTGAACAGCAGAGGGTTGAATATCACAGCAAGCATCACATCTCCTTTTGTAACTATCAAGTACTGCAAATTCAAACACGGTGTATTGATGAATAAGAGACAAGTAGAAGTGCGGAATAATATTATAAGTTGAAATCTTATAAGTACAAAAGGAACTCCTATCCTTCTGTTTCTATGAAGGTGTTTGGCTGAGCACAGAGTTTCAGTAAAACGGAAAAACATTTGAAGTTCATTGTCTCAAACATCCCGTGATGTTTATGTGGTTAGGATATAATTGAAACATATCATTTTGTTAGGAAGAGACTAAGAAGGAAAGTGTGTTACCTTAAATAGCCTAGAGGGAGTATAAAAAATCTTATATAATTGCTCACCATGACAATAATACCCAAGATAGCAAGGGTTGCTTGTTGGGCTTCCTGCCAAAAATGGCCATCCTCCGAGCCACCAAACCATCTACGCCAATTAAACCAACCGCCTCCGCCTGAATTGTCTCCTCCACCTGCTTCCTCCCTTCGTTTAATTTCTTTATCCCATTTCTCAAACTCAGTTTTCTTTCCTCCCAAAGCACTTTCTAGAGCTTTCTTAGCCTCGTCCTGTTTATATGAAACAGCACAACACAGATAGGTAAATAGACCTGACAGAATAAGATAAAACATAAAATAGAATAGGGAACTTCCACTTCATATGTTTCACGAAGAGTCGCCTTGTTCAAATTTTGCAAGCATGTGAAATTACTGCTAAATCTAGAAGCCTTGACTTGTTCTCAAATATGGCTAAACTAGAATTCTATTTCCTCTGATTGCTAGAAACATCAATTCGAAGAAAACTTCTGTGTAGCTCGTGTCTACACCAAGATGTTGCAAATTGGAATTACTAAGCTCATTAATTTCTGTTTGTTAAGTCAAAAAGTTGCTACCAAGGTACATAATCCAAATGAGATAATGCCCGAGTCTGAAGGCGCATGACCTAGAAATGCAGATAGGTACTTTGAGTCTATAAAGTTAAGTATGGCTGAAGAAACCTTGTGAATATAATCCTAAAGGCGAAACACACAATTGAAGTTATACACTCCTTTTCTAAGGGTTATCACAAACCCAGTGTCTGGTTCATTTCAAGTGAAATCTATGGAGTGAAACTTACGTACATAAGAGTGCCAATGTGGAGCAATCTTCATAAAAGCTAACTCATATCGATCAAACAATCTGCTCTTTGCATTTATGGAGCCTTCATCAGAAAAAAATAGTGATAATGAATTCTTAGTGGCATTTCTGACTTTTTTTATCTCTCTCTTGAAAGCCCTAAATCAAGCGAGAGAACAACTACAGTTTCTGGTTATAGTGAACTAGGCGAAGAACTGTGAATAGTGAGAATAACTCTCTTCTAAGTTCTATCTTTCTCCCATCAGACAACTATCCATCCAACAACTACAAAAGCAGACCTTTCTGAACCGTTTCACAGCCTATATGTGTGCTAATGATCAGCAAGAACTTTGAAACTTCCTCTTGCAATTATAGTTTAGAAATTCTCACCCTTATCCTACATCAAATCCACCAGCGCTGAATGGAAGAAAACGTATGAATACCCACAGAGCAAATAGCTGGATATGGATAAAGCCACAATGTCTACCCTCAGCCCCTCACTACTTCCACACAATTGATTGTTGTAAAAGCTCTATCTTTTATTTCAAATTTTATTTAATAAATCCATGTTTCCTGAGCTATTGACACACGGAAGAAAAAGATTATGAAATGTTCTGAACTCTTCTTTTTATATTTAGAAGAAAATATACTTTTGTGGCTGCAGGGAGAGTGTTCTAAACTCCTCTTTACTAGTCGGACTAATAAGTATACAACATACAAAGGAGTATCAAGATATTGTGATCTTCCAATAACCTTAACTCCATGTAAAACCAAGAACCTAAGGCACAAACAAAATGTAGGATGCAAAGAACTTCAGGTCAGGATATAAGAAGCATCTGAAATCGATGATCTTTCAGAATGTCATATTCTGGTTTTCCATTTGGTACATGACTACTACATCTAATAGATAAACTAACACAATTCAACAGCTTTGCCATTTTGCTTATTGAGTGCCTTCTTACCATGCTACTCCAGTCCCAAGAGGCAGGAAATAGAGAAGGAATGGGAACCTATTTTGGCCAGTAAAAAAAGCCAAACATCCTAAAAAGAAACAATGGAATCAATATCGTAGAGCAACCACAGAAAGTGGTGGTAACTCTTCTTTGAGGATGATGGCAATAGCAGAAGCCAGGCTAAAATGACCGAGAACAGGCTCAGGAAAGACCAGAAGCATTTTGTTTTCTTTTTCTTTATTCTTGACAGGATGTGTGCTCGGCCTGAGAGATACAAAGACAGAGAAAGCAGAATTTGTTGTCCTTCAATATATCAGGCACAAAATCAAGTGGAGAACCTTGTTCTACAAATTTAAAACATCACATACATTTAACTTGTGGTAAACTCTTTTGGGTCAATGAAATCGTTTAGGAGTTTCAGAATAGTATGCAATATGATAGAGACTCTCTCGATAGGATGCAACACTCATGTCACTGAAACGTGCTAGAACTTCTACCTACAGTCTTTAGGACACCATGGTATGAACAAGCACTCAAGTAGAACATCATGAATTTTTCTTTCTTTTGATAACCGCGGTATCTGTTCAAGCTTTCACACAACTCAACTAATTATTTCACGGGATACATGTCACCTCCCACCAGCAACAAGTACCAAGTAACACTGTCCTCCAAGGCTAGGAGGACAAATCGAAAAATCACCAAGTGTTTTTTCGTTTCCGCTACGAGAATATCATGTAATTGTTTACACACCCATACAAACTCTCTTTCTAGCCCAAGCTCACACCAAGAACTATTGAAAACAATTTGTTCACTCACACAAGTACAAACATTTTCTTCCTTATTCCTTTATTGGAGTGAGCAAAAAAAAATACCCAAGTTGATAACTTTATCACATCTTATACACAACCCACAAGTACAAACACTCTTTTAACCAGCAGGAATGATAACAAACGCAAAACATAAAGCCCCTTTCACTAATTTAGTACACTTTTTTACTAGACATTTTTCTTGATAATCCAAAACACACCCAATTCATTTCTCTCTAAGGGAATGCAAAAAAACCATCAAATTAGGAATTTTCAAAAACTTAAAACTTTGTACTACCTGTTTGCGATTATCAGAGAAGAGGCAAGAAAATCTGCCATTGCTCTGGAGTTTGTGTTGTAAGGAACGGAAACTCTTGTCGGCGGTGGAGGACGGAGCAGTTAGCAGCGCCGGCCGGGTCAAAGATGAGGTGGCGCGGTGGTGGTGCGGTGGTGCTGGGGTTGAAACTTGTAGGCTCAGCACCTGCGCCATAGCCATAGATTTTGGGTTTTGGTTAGGACTTGTCAAATTGGGCAAATGGCCCAAACGAGTCGTCTTTGGTTGCACTTAAGTTAGGGGTAAACTCATTTTAAGTTTTGATTCGAAATAGAATTATAGTAATATGAGTGTTTATAAATTTACGTAAATTACGTATTTGAACAAATTGATAAATGACTAGTAGGAGGGTTGTGTTCGATTTTTATTAAACTTTGGTTCGTTGATTTGGTTATCAATTTTGAATAAGTATGAACTCAAATAGTTTGGTTTGAACTTTTAATATCGGTTCGATTGATTTTGATGTTTTTAAAAAGATTTTTTAGTGTAAATATGAAATAAAATAAGGACCAAATCAAAATATAAGATATTAAAAATAATTGAAAAATGTACAAGTACCTCTAGACTATTGCCGAAATTCTAGAGACACGTCTTAACTAAATTAAGATCCTATTACCCCTGAACTTATTATTTTTGTGATTCTGTGCACCTTTTGTATACGTGGCATGCTCCATAACTCCACAATTGAGGCGCGTGTGAAATATTTGGATGTCACGTAAATAAAAAAGGTGCACAAAATTATAAAGAAATAATTTCAGAGGTAATAGAATTTTAGTTTAGTTAAGATGAGATTTCAGTAATAGAATAAGAGGATACTTATACATTTTTCTAAAATAATTAAAACATTTATATGTTATTAGTGATCGTCTTTTGATGTAATTTTGATAATTGAACAACTCCTTAACTTGTGTCTATTGTGTTATATATATTTGATTACTTCTCTAACTTATAAAATGATTATCTAATTAATTGCTTGCTAGATAGATACGAGATACAACGATAATAAATTGGACAATTCAATTGTTATTTGTGATTACTTAGTTAGAATGTTTATTTATCAGGTAATGTCAAATTTGAATTTATCAAATAGATAAAAAGATTAGTAAGAAGAAATTATAGGATAAAGAACGAATTAAAAAATGATCGTACATAGTTTTTCTACTAATCCTTTTTACTTGATGTTTAATATTTATATTGAAGATTTGATTAGTTCAATGATGCTTCATTAATCCTTTTTTTTTTTAAAGTATTTATTAATTCTTTTTTATGTTAAATTCGAATTCGAGACTGCAGATTAATCTTAAGGCGTTAAAGTATTATCTAAGTTTATGGAAAATCATGTTTTGCATTGCAAAGATTGTGAGCTTCATCAAGTTGTTGACCAAACCCAATCTTAATCAAACGGCATGTAGCTGTGACACGCAAACACTCATTATTTCCCAAAATAACCTCACTTTTCCATGGTAGAGTAACATGGACTCAAGGGTATTTAAGTAAAGTCAGAAAACCCCCCAAAATTAGCAAAGATTAATTCAAAAACTGTTGGGGAAGACAAGACAATTCCAATTTTAGCCCAACCTCTTTTGGGCCCACTACTCTATCTTTATCCTCTCAAATACTTATTACTATTATTTTTTTTTACCTCTTTCCCCTTTTAAAATCAAAGGTCCCCACTTCACATAATTACTTTCATAACCTTGCTTCTTCTTGATGCTAACACATCGTTAGTTTCATTTTATGTGAAGGTGTTCAACTAAATTCCATTACAATAATAACAATAATATATTCAATGTATAATCATAAGTGAAGTTTGGAAAAATATACGTATACAAGTCTTTGTCTTTATTTTGTGAAGACAAAAGTTATGGCACTCAAAAATATCGTCTAGTGGCACTTAAAGGTGTGACTAGTGATCAATGGAGTGAGTAAGAAATTTGAGGTCTCAAATTTAAAATTTCAACGGAAATAAAAAATTATTTTTTCTCATTTGTCTTGCTTAGGCCGTAAGAGTTATCTAGTATCTATTGTTGGTGAGATGTGATAAGTATCCAGTGTAATTAGTCACATATACAAGAAAGTTTGATTCAGACATCATGAATAAAAAATTGTCTAGTAATCAATCAAATAAATTAAAAATCATGAAATTTCATATTTAAATTCAACAAAATACAAAAAAAATACTTTCTTCGTTCCATATTAAATGAACACTCTCTATTTTACATGATGATTAATAAATTAATCAACTTTATTATTTTTTCCCCTTTGTTCCTAATAATTACCTTCCTAGAAAATATATTCCTAAGATCTTCAAAATTTATTTAGTATTTCAAGGCAATTTTATGATAGCGATAACATGACAAAAATACAATAATTCAATTTTAATTTAATAAATGATCAAGTAATACATGATAAATATTAATTAAATGTTCATTTAATATATTGCTTATTATATATAATTAATTAAAATACGTATAAATTAATTCGAACACAAAATTAATTAGAAAAGAAAAGAAAAAAGGTCAAAAATGGGGACCCTTAGAGATTAGAGAGCATGGAAAAAGTGCAAAAAGTAGTAAACAAACTTTTAAACTAAGCAAGGGTATATTCGTCATTAAATACTTATATATCAGATAAGAGAGAGAGAAACAGCCATTAACAGAGAGAGAGTGAGCTTCAACAGAGAGAAAGAAGAAGAACAGAGAGAGAAAATTAACGCCGTTAACTTCACCGTTACTGTATGAAAGCAAAGCTATGGTGTCGGACCAGGAAATAGCTAGAGGTGTTGAGAATTTGCTCCGTCAATCGGACCCTAACGCCGTTACATCGTTAAACTGCGTCGTACAACAGCTCGGAGCAAAACTTGGACAAGACCTTTCACATAAAGCGGAGTTTATCAGTGATCAGATCAGTCTTCTCCGATCACAGCCACCGCAGCTTATTTCTCCTCCGTTGATGGTTAAAGACCATTTTACCCTCTTAAACCACCCACAATTTGCTAACACTCAAGCTCAACAGCAGTTTTATTCCCATTTTGCCCTTCAACAGCAACATCATCATCACCAGCACCAGCAACAGCAGCTCTATTTTCAGCACCATGTACCTCCACTGATGTCTCCGCAGCAGCAGCACCGGCAACCGCAAGTGCAGATACAAGCTCCGGCGCCGGTGGTGGCGAGAACCGCTGCTGCTCCAGCTCAACATGCGTCGTCAAATGTCCCTTCTGCCCCTAATGAAAGGTATGGTGTATTTCGTTGTAGTATAGCTCGGCGAGGATAAGTTTGTCTTTTTAACTTTTTCAGATGAAAATTAATTTTACTGAAAATACTATTTAAGAATTTGTTTATATTTTCTTTTAATTGTTTTTTTTGCTAATTTAAAGTTGGTGCCGGTAGTTGGGCGAATATAGGTGGAGTAAAAAGGGGTAGTCTTTTTATTTTTTCTAAATTAATACTATGCTCTTATGTCATTTGATTACGTTATTTAATGGAAAAAACTTATCCGCACCGCACCGGTTGTTTACACCAGGTCATTACATGCATGTCATATTTTAAATTTATAATTTATTTTACTTTATTAAATCACGTAATAACTCATTTTGCATTGATTTGGTGTAAACTTTTATTTAATCATCTCCTATGTTTACATATAGTGTTCAAATTTTCACTAAAGTTGGTCCGGACACCACAATTATCAAACAAGAAAAAATTGGTAGCAACTTCGATAGTTTAGGGCTATTACTTGGCCAATTACAACCTTACAAGAGTAGACAAAGTATTTAAATCATTGTTGGATAAAAAACTAGAGAGTTGATTCTATGTACTAATGGTCATCGACATAATTAGAAGAAATGGATGTTGTAAACGCACAGATGAAAACCCTTTGGGGTGGCCAAGTGGTTTGAGCTTTGAGCTTTGGACTTCCATGTTGGAGGTCTCAAGTTCGAAACCTCTTGCCAACAGAAGTAAGGGGGTTTGCCTTTTGGGTCGAGCTCATCGCACCAGACTTTCCTAGTGTAGGTTACCTCTCTATGTGGTTTGCGAGCTATTGCATATGAGCGGGGTTTTACCCTGTGCTAACGGGTGCTAAGCCAGTGCGCACCCAAAGGTAGTGGCTGCGGGTTTCTCTTGTCATCGAAATAGAAAAAAAGCACAAATGGAACACGAATGAATATTATTTAGGGGATGTAATTTCGAACTAAACCTGGAAACCAGTATCTTTATACATGGTTATTTTGTCCCTTTGGAAACCAATAAAGTACTCTATACTTCTTTACTACTCGTACATGATTGATAGAGTTAAGTTGTATTGAGGGAATTGTTTTGTTTCAATCCATCAATAATACAGTCACATTTACCTTTCTTAAGTAGTTAGTTGTAAGATGTAACCATTTTATATTGTTTTTTACCTTTTTTTCGTTTTCTAAAGTGAATTTGAACGTGTGGGAGTTATAGTTCTTTCGGTTGAGTTTGAAATGTTTTTTTTTTTTTTACTTAAGAATTAACCATTTTGGGGAATTTTAAATTGGAAGTGTTTTACATCGAACCTAATGATGTGGAGGAAAAGCATTGCATGTTATGTTTTAAGTGTCCTGTACTTTTAGATTGATTTTGTTTCTTAATCGATTTCTGAAACTCAAAAATAATTGATATCTGATTCAGTTAAGAAAACGTATTCCCCCTAGTTATACGAGTTGAGCATATTTTTTGTGTGGTTTAACTATCCAAAGCTTCCTGTATTTGATATGGTTTCTGTTTATTCCAGTGCTACTTCTGGAACAAAAAGGAGAGGTGGACCAGGTGGTCTTAACAAAGTCTGTGGTGTTTCACCTGAACTTCAGGCTATTGTTGGTCAACCCGCAATGCCCAGGACAGAGGTATGATTGTCGTATCAAAAGTTTCCGAGTTGTAGTTGGCTGTTTCAACATAGATCATATATACTTCTTTCTTTGCTCGATCAGATTGTGAAGCAGCTGTGGGTGTACATCAGGAAACACAACTTACAGGATCCTGGTAATAAGCGGAAGATTATCTGCAACGATGCTCTGCGAGCACTCTTTGAAACAGACTGCACCGACATGTTCAAGATGAATAAGCTGCTGGCTAAACATATCACAGCACTCGATCCTTCAAGTATGTCAATTAATACATGATATCCATTTTTAATAATATATCTCTTATTTTCACACTTACAAAAAGTACATAAAAAATGACGAGAAGGGAAAATCGACAAGTAGCTACTGTTTGATAGGTTTATAACTATTTTAATGAAAACGTTCTCCTGTCCAACCCCTGCAGAACAAGTTGATCAAGCTAAAAGATTGAAGGTTGAAGCTGATTCCGTGGCTACTAAGGTTGAACAACCTGTCTCATCCACTGTTACAATATCTGATGCGCTCGCCAAATTTTTTGAAAGTGAAGAAAAGGAGATTCTCCAAACAGATGCCGTGAAACGTATTTGGGATTATATAAAGCTTAACCAACTTGAGGTAGATGCTATAATCTACTACTTTTGTTTTGGTTATACACAGGGCATGTGTTTGTTTTCTCTACTCTTAGTTCCTTTCTCGTTTTCTACCTTGCTACAAGTTTTTAATATCTCTAAGCAATATCATCTTTAGCATATATTTCTGCATTTCTGCTTGCAGGATCCTGTGAATTCTACGATGATCGTGTGTGACCCAAAGCTTCAGGAACTCCTACAATGTGAAAGCGTTTCTGCCACAGAATTACCCGAGATGCTGGCAGGTCGTCATTTTGTTTAGCAATGACTATACGTCTATATAATTATGGTAGGTAAAAAGCCATGTTGCATTAACTATTTCATATGCACAAATAAATTTACTCTTGGACAACCCCAGAATTTCTTCTCGTTCATTCAATATATGAGCTATGGCACACTTTCTCTTAAGTTGTAAGATGAAAAATTTTCTAGTCTACAGAGAATAACGCGTTCTTAGTAAGAATGACAATCATTGTACCTCAAGTAAATTTCTAATATACTCGAGTATCTTCATGTGTTACTTTTCGATACACATAAGCATTTGTATTGGACTTCAAGCCATGTTCTTTTGCAGGTATTTCAGGTCGTAGCTGCTTTATTGTTCGATGACACGAAGATGTATCTTGGTTTTTAGGTAAGTTCAGTTTATTAACATAGTTAGACATCATGATATGTAATTAGAAATCTGGATTGATCTGCTCCTGGCCTTATGGCGACAAGTTGTTTTTGTAATCATGCCACGGCCTTGATCTAGGTTCACTAGCCTCCTTTGTTCTTGTAAAATCCTGGCGTTCTTGATATATACGGATAGTAGGAACATTAACAGATCCTTAGCTTGTTCGAACTCGTTGGAATTAAGATGTACATGTCAGGTCTACAATATACATTGGAGAGTATATTTCTCTTTCGTCGTTGATATAAAATTCCTGTTTTCTTATTGCTTTCGTTGCCACCTGTTGAGGAAATGATCTCCTATGACTAGTTACAGAGGAGTGACGTTATAAACAGCATTATTATGTCTCTTTCCTAATGTTTTTTTTTTATAGCATATTGATTTTGAGTTGCTCGTTCTATAATAATCTTCATAGATGGTGCCATCTATGAAGATTCATCACACAAGAAGCAACTCAGAATTGCTACAACAACATATCCAGTATAATCCCACAAGTGGGGTCTAGAAACTCAGGATCGCTATGAATCAAAAAAGAAAATTACTAGTGAATTACATGAAGTTCTTAATCAAGTACAGGAAATATACAAATAATAGGATCATAAACGAGATTTTCATAGCCTCTTTCATCTTTCCCTTCAAAATATTTGGAGTCATCTTTTGAATTGCTCTCACAAGGAAGGATGATATTTTCTGGTGAATTGAAATAAAAATACAAAGAATATTATATTAGTACTAGCAAAGAAATAAAAATACAAAGAATTTTTATGTATCTATAATTTGTTATCATATGTATTCCTCGTTTTTTTTTTCTAAGATTCAAACTTCTAAATTTTGATCGTTCATTTGGACATCATCTTTTTGGTTTTTTTTTAAAAAACCAATTGGAATCTACATAAAAAGTACTCCATTTCATAAGAAGGTATATGAAAAGATTGCGATCAAAGAATTATTTGTTAGATCTCGAACATATAATACTTTTAAAAAAATATCTCTCTCTATATATATGAACATATTGTGATCAAAAAATAATTTGGTGGACTCTCGAAAATTATCACTCACCAGTCTAAGTGGCTCAATTTGAAGGAGTGGCTCCATGATCATCTCCACATTCCTGTCATTCGAAGGAATCGTTGGTTCGTATTAATAGATTCATTATTCATCGAGTTTTACATAGATAGTTCTATTATCTATCGAGTTTCGAATCCTCTTGATTATAAAAAAACAAGGATAGAGGAAATCTTGATATGAACATGTTTTTTCCCTCCTCTTTACCTTATCATCATACGACCCTGGTAATAATGGCAATGATAGAATCCAAAACCTTTCACAATTGGAATATGAGTTTCACCGCATTCTGCAATAAAAAATAAATGGTAATCGAAAAATTCAAATTAATCGATTCAATAAATTTCGAATATCTTGTTTTAAAAGAATAAAAGTATAGAATAATGGGTTAACCTAGTTCCCAAGCAACCCCAACATGTGTTCCATCATGTGTAGTAGGTTTGAAAACAAACTCAAAGTTGTTATTCCCAAGGAGTTTTATGATTGATTTGAAGAAATCAATTACTTGCTTCAAAGGAAAAAAATAAACAAAAAAAAGAGTTCGTAAATAAATGAATTTTTCGTAAATGGACATAGGAGATCATTTTCTCGAAAAATCGAGATAAAAGAGTTTAACATACCTCCTTGCCATAGAAAGTTTGCAAGGATGAGGCAACATTGCTAATGCATCTACATTCTTCTCCAATTATATCAGACAATTCAATAAGATTTTTATTTTTAATTGCTTTATAGAGTTTTTGTACTGTTTCCATAGCTTTTGGATCTTCTTCTGGATTATTATTTTCTGAATTATCTGATTTATTACATTTCAAAGGGTAAAATAGGCAATTTCTTTTGTATGAAACTTGGTTTAATTGAATAAAACTAGAAACATATTTTTGGTCATGAACAAGTTGTAAATTCTTTTTTTGATGAAGAGAAAATTGGGAGTTTTTTTCTTGGAAAATTATTGGGAATTTTTTATTAGATATCAAGGTAGAAGGGGAAATATTTAGTGAACTCATTTTCAAGAAAATTGGATGTGTATGAATGTGAAATAATTTGGCTATATATTTATAACACTTTTTTTTTTTGAGAAGGTAACAATATAATACTTTTTTCATAACATGAGTTTCACATATTTGAGAGCATAAAGCATAACATGTTCATTAAGGTTTCAACCATTGCAAGATTGGAATATTTTATAATAGTATCATGGCCTAGGGAATAAATATTGCTATATAGGTCAAGTAAAATATAAATTTCAAAACTCACCTTTTTTCTGTATTGATGAGGGAGCTGGAAGAGTATCTGGAATCAATGGCGGGGTTAGAATTTAAGGAAAATCAAAATATAAAGAAATCTGTTTCAGTGAGTTTTAACATAGATATGAGATATTTAACTATATAATGTTATTTTCGAGCAAAAAGATGTTGATTGACATATCTTAGACAAGGATGATTTCACTACTGTTGTACAACAAGAAGTAATAGATTGATGAGTGGATGAAACAACATACGCAGAGTAATTTCACAAGTAGGGTTTGGAACTTGAGAGGACAGTGTGTACGCGGACTTAACCTTATCTTATGAAGGTAGAGATATTATTTTCGATAGATATTCGACTTATCCTTACGTGGAGATCGAATATCCTTACATCCCAACCAAGTACTATATAAGCTCATGTGATCTTTTGGACATTTGCCAAACATATCTACACATAATTTTTTGGTACCAATCTGTAAATAAAAGTTGTATGGTTAAAGCATTTCATTGTGATGAATGACATTTCCTTGGAGATGCATTGTTGGATTTGCATGAATGTTATTTAGTTTTATGTCCATTTTTGCAACAAATTCACAATGTAGGCACCAAAACATGTTAACATGACCATGTTTTAAGGAAAAAAATGTTAGGAATTTGGGACTTCAAATATTACAAGATAGTGGTTTTCCCAAAGTGTGAATGAAAAAGAAATCTTTACACAAATAGCTGGTTGAATTAATTAATTGTTCAATTTTCCTAATCAATATATATATATATATTATACACGATTATACACATATTATACACATATTATATATGATTTAAGCATGTATTATTACATAATTGGGCCATGAAATATGACTAGTGAAGAAAATTATCCAACCCAAATTCCAAAATAGGGTCCATCTCCCCTTTTATAAGACCAAGTGCATATGGGCCTTAAATGGACCCACCTTCATACCCTATATTAGTTAGAGATGTTGACATTTTTAGTTAGTAAAATTTTGTTTACCCTTTTAACGGTGATAATTTAAGGTCGGTTATCGATATGTATTTACATCAATTTTATATATAATTTCGTACTTGAGAAGCCTATGCATATACAAGATTGATTTTATTTCCTCATATAGCTACTTTAGGTTAGGGTAGTCCCCGCGGGAGAAGTTATGGACACCTTTATTTTGTATTTGGAATATATTTTATTTAATTTAAAAAACTCTTACATCAAAAATTAATATTTGAACATTCGAACCCATATTAAATGTACATCAATTTTCAATAAAACTTACGTGTTTTGGTTTAATAAGAAAGCTAAGATGGTATCTAATCTTGAAAGCAACTTTATAAAAGAGGGAGGCCTTTATTATTCTCAATAATGTATTTTTGGATTGGTGATATTTAATCATATTGCATTTCTAGTTCACTACCAAAAAGAGGAAATTTCCAAATGGACCGATAATTACCAATAATTCTGACTTCATGTAGACGAGTTATACTATATAATTTAAACTCAAGATGGGTTTTTCTTCGCTCACCTAGCGAGACCACAACCCCTTTGTTCCGATTGTCGTATTATGTATGTCGCTCAGAATATAAGGTGCATGAAGACTTGACGTCATCCTCACCTTTCTCTGGCTTATTCATCTTAATAAAATTAATTCATAATATAGTTTGTTGGTAACATAATTCAACGATTTTTTGTCTCCTCTAAGTCTATCAAATAATCACTTTGGCCCTTTTGAAAAACCTAATTAATCATATTGCTTAATTAACATATCATCATATTAAAAATAAAAATTTAAACTAGATTAAAATTTCTCCAATGTCGTTGACAGACAGTCAAGTCATTGAAATTGATGAAATAATTACAAATCTAACAGACCAACTTTTAAGGAAAGAAACCTAGGATTTTATCTTCCTTTCTTTTCACGATGTTTTGATTACCAAATAGTTTACTCTGTTTTTTTTTGAGTTTAACAAATGATTGATTTTAGAGTATTGATAAAATTGTCTTTTATATTACTTGTAAATATTATACGAGTTCAAATCGTGAAATTAATTTATCAATAATATTTATGTTAGAATAAATTGTCTACATTACATTTTTTTTACGATACGATTTTTCTCGTAAACGTGACGTAATTTATGGATTGAACAAACCTTTTTATTATATTCACCTATAACTTTCAATATGGGCAGAACAATCTAGGAACAAGGTCAAAACTATTCTTATATATGTTGAATTTCTTACTTCTTGATTATTATTTTTTGATTGTATATATTTTTAAAATTTTTAGAGCGAAAATTTAAATTCCGTAGATAGTCCAAAAAAAAAAAAAACATATATACCACTTAAATCTTTATGTGAAAATTATCAAATTAACGTTGGAAACTCGACAGGCTTTCTAACATGGACCATGTGATCTTACAAATTTTTGCTAAAGTGAAAAAAAAAAAAAGACTCCAACATTAATCATTAAATTTTAAAGGTGCTTCTCGATTAATGTCCTCAATTTTAGGAAAAAATGAGCAGTCATTATTATATGTTTTTTTTTTCTAAAAGAAAAATTTACAATCTTTGAGTTTGCTTCCACGTATTATTTTTAGGTCATCATCATTGGCAAAAAAGTTGTAGAATGAAGTGATTTCAATTCATAGACAGTAGACTTATATATATATATATATAACTTGAATATATATTATCGTAACGGTGACTGAGTTAGTGTAGCAAGTGATATTTCATAAGAAAGATGAGAGATCGATTTTCCTTGTCAACGTCTTTTCAGTTAAGCTCATCAGATGTCTGAATTTGGCTATTACACCTAAAAAATAGTATTAGCCAATCTTTTTAAAAAACTTAAATATATAGTTCACAGAGTTATAATTGAATTTAAAAAGATTTTTATACAATAAATATAGGTCAAGAAAAAGGCACGTCGATCAATTGGATTAATCCATCATTATTGCAAATTTGTAATGTATCTTAACTGGCATTATGATAAGTCCTTTTTGAGTTTGATAGATTTTTCCCATTGAGGAAAAAACAAAAAATGTGTCTTGATGTAATTTTTTTTAAAGATCTCTCTAATTTGCAATTATAATATTGTTATTTTTTAATATATCATTTGCGATATTGAATACTTCATACTATATGTTTGATTATAGGATGAACGGGAAATTTAAATTAAATTGTTCAAAAGATCATGTGAATGTTTGTTTATAGTATACTTTTTCTTCTTCTTCTAATTGCCTTTGTAACTCGGTATTTTAGTGATTAGACCGTCTTATTTCAACTACTCTTACATTTCACAAATAATTCTGTTCGTACTTTTCAAATATAACACATGATATGTGTCTTATTCTTAATAAAATAATATATTTTTTTAAAGAAGTAATTAAGCATAAACACAATAATATTTAAGAAGAATTTAGCACAAATATGATAATATTTTGATAGAGTTCAAACAACATTAGCTTATGAAAGATTAGAAGCGGACAAAGTTAATGCTTAGTGATATCATTAAACAAAACAAAACCTAAATACGATCTTAATTAATTACAATTCTTTAAGTCATTTTAAGGGAATCTCTTGAGATATTTTATAACTTTTCTTCTTTTTTTTTGTCTTTTTTTATTTATGTCTTCAATATTTAAAACTTATAAATTTGGCTAATTCAAATTCATATGGAATATTATATATAGAATCTGATTAAGAGTATGTTGACAATATTCTCTATTTTCTAAACTCGAACATCGAATCTTTACTATATATATATATATATATATATATATATCAAAAAATCTCATTGAGCAACCACACTATATGGAATACTATAGAATCTATAAGAGTATGTTGACAGTATTTTCTATTTTCTAAACTCGAACATCGAATTTTTACTCTCTCTCTCTCTCTATATATATATATATGAAAAATCTCATTCAGCAATCACACTTTATTATAATAGTATAATTCTATCAGCTTTCCAAGTAATACTTAATTATGTGTACGAGATATTAGTTGATTTTCATTTAATGTACGATATTATTAATAAAACTCAATTAAATTCAAATTCACTTAAAATAATCTCACATTTCGTTCTTTCTATCCAACTTTGGCTAAAATTCAAAATCACCAATTATTTTATATGGTTTGGGTGGAAGAAATTATAAACAAGAATTAGTCAGATGAATGTATAAAGCAAAAAAAAACAACATTTAAATAGAATACAAACTTACGTAAGTAAACACATATAGTTTGCCAACTTAATAGAGGTGGACAAAAAGTCATGTCTGGTCTACAATATACATTGGAGAGTATATTTCTCTTTCGTCGTTGATATAAAATTTCTGTTTTCTTAGTCCTTTCGTTGCCCTCGTTGTGGAAATGATCTCCTATGACTAGTTACAGAGGTGTGACATTATAAACATCATTGTTATGTCTCTTTCCTAATGCTTTTATATAGCATATCGATTTTGAGTTGCTCGTTCTGTGATAGTCTTCATAGATGGCACCAAAAATTTCTACCATCTATGAAGATTCATCACATAAGAAGCAACTCAGAATCGCTACAACAACATATCTAGTATAATTCCACAAGTGAGGTCTGAAAATTCATATTTGTCATGGATCAAAAAAGAAAAATACTAGTGAATTACATGAAGTTCTTAATCAAATACAGCAAGGCTACAAATAGTAGAATCATAAACAAGATTTTCATAGCCTCTTTCATCTTTCCCTTCAAAATATTTGGAGTCATCTTTTGAATTGCTCTCAAAAGGAAGGATGATATTTTCTGGTGAATTCAAATTGAAATACAAAGAATATTATATTAGTACTAGCTAAAATTGTAGACCACGTGTCTACAAATTTTTGTTATCACATGTATTATTCGTTTTTTGGAAAAGATCTTAAATATATTCGAACTATGATCGAAATTGTTGTAACGATATCAAATTTTTTTGGAAAGGACCTTTTACATTTGCACTATTTAATAGTGTATTTTAATTTAAAGGTATATATGTGTCCACCTGAACATAAAAAATATTGCATAATTATAAATAGTAATGTGTCCACCTGGGCACATCTATACCTTTAAAATACACTATTAAATAGTATATGGCGTAAAAACTCCTCCATAAAGTTTGGTATTGTAGCAACAATTTCGGCCAAAATTAAAGTATTTTTGAAACCCTTTTCCCTTTTTTTTTTGTGAGCTTCTTAATTTTGACTGAACATTTAGATGTATAATCTTTTCAGTTTTTTTTTTAAAAAAAATATTTACATATTTATTTGGAAACTATATAAATATTTAAAAAGATTGTGATCAAAAGAATAATTTGTTCGACTCTCGAACGTAAAATATTTAAAAGATATATAAATATATTCATGTGATGAAAGAATAATTTGGTTAACTCTCGAACATTATAACTCACCAATCTAAGTGGCTCAATTTGAAGGAGGGGCTCCATGATCATCTCCACGTTCCTGCCATTCAAAGGGAAAATCGTTAGTTCGTATTAATAAATTCATTATCCATCGAGTTTTACATGGATGATTTCATTATTTATCGAGTTTCGAATCCTCTTGATTATAAAAACTATTGTTCCTCCTCTTTTACCTTAGCATCATACGACCCTTGTAATAATGGCAATGATAGAATCCAAAACCTTTCACAATAGGAATATGAGTGTCACTGCATTCTAAAACAATCGAAGAATTCAAATTAGTCGATTCAATAAATTTCGAATATTGATGGAAAAGAATTATGGCTAACCTAGTTTCCAAGCAACCCCAACATGTGTTCCATCATGTGTAGTAGGTTTGAAAACAAACTCAAAATTATCATTCCCAAGGAGTTTTATGATTGATTTGAAGAAATCAATTACTTGCTTCAAGGAGAAAAATAAACAAAATATATATATATATATAGTAAGATTTTTTATAAATAAATCACAAGAAATTTTCGTAAATGGACATAGAAGATCATTTCTTCGAAAATCGAGATAGAGTTTAACATACCTCCTTGCCATAGAAAGTTTGTAAGGATGAGGCAACATTGCTAATGCATCTACATTCTTCTCCAATTATATCAGACAATTCAATAAGATTTTTATTTTTAAGTGCTTTATAGAGTTTTTGTACTGTTTCCATAGCTTTTGGATCTTCTTCTGGATTATTATTTTCTGAATTATCTGATTTATTACATTTCAAAGGATATAATAAGCAATTTCTTTTGGATGAAACTTGGTTTAATTGAATAAAATTAGAAACATATTTTTGGTCATGATGAAGTTGTAAATTCTTTTTTTGATGAAGAGAAAATTGGGAGTTTTTTTCTTGGAAAATTATTGGGAATTTTTTATTAGATATCAAGGTAGAAGGGAAAATATTTAGTGAACTCATTTTCAAGAAAATTAAATGTGTTTGAATGTGAAATAATTTGGCTATATATTTACTAACACTTTTTCTTTTGAGAAGGTAACACCTATAATACTTTTTTCATAACATGAGTTTCACATATATGAGAGAATAAAGAATAACATGTTCATTAAGGTTTCAACCATTGCAAGATTGGAACATTTGATAATAGTATCATGGCCTAGGGAATAAATATAGCTATATAGGTCAAGTAAAATATAAGTTTGAAAACTCACCTTTTTTTCTCCATTGATGAGGGAGGGGAAGAGTGTTTGGAATTGACGGCGGGGTCAGAATTTAAGATACTTAATTATTTAGTGTAATTTTCGAGCAAAAATGCGTTGATTGACATATCATAGACAAGGATGATTTATGTACTGTTGTGAAACACAAAGTAATAAATTGATGAGCGGAAGAAACAACATATGCAGAGTAATTTCACAAGTAGGGTTTGAGACTTGAGAGGATGGTGTATACGCAACTTTACATTTATCTAATGAAGATAGAGAGACTGTTTTTAATATGCATTTAACTTATATTTATGTAGAAATTGAATATCCTTAAATCTCAACCAAGCACTATATAAGCTCATGTGATCTTTTGGACATTTTCCAAACATATCTACACATAATTTTTTTGGTACCAATCAGTAATCAAAAGTTGTATGGTTAAAGCATTTCATTGTGATGAATGACATTTCCTTGGAAATACATTGTTGGATTTGCATGAATGTCATTTACTTGTGTCCATTTTTGCAAACAAATTCACAATGTAAGCACCAAAACATGTTAACATGACCATGTTTTAAGAATAAAATGTTGGAATTTGGGACTTCAAATATTACTCCATCCGTTTAATGAAGAATAGTCTAGTTTGACTTAGAACGGAGTTTAAGAAAAGAAAGAATATTTTTTGACTTGTGGTTCTAAATCAAAGTTATGTCAAATGTACCAAAATATCCTCTAATCTTGTGGCCTTAAACATGCCACGTGGAAAGTTAAAATTAAAGTTTTGCCAAAAAAAAAGGATCATTCTTTTAAAACAGACTAAAAAGAAAAAAAGAACCATTTCTTTAAGCGGAGGAAGTACAAGATAGTGGTTTTCCCATAGTGTGAATGAAAAAGAAAATCTTTACACAAATAGCTGGTTGAATTAATTAATTGTTCAATTTTCCTAATAAATATACATAGGTTATACACGATTATACACATATTATTATATTAACTATACACATTTATATATGAATTAAGCATGTATTATACATAATTGGGCCATGAAATATGACTAGTGAAGAAATTGGAGAAAATAAGCAAATATCCCATAAAAGCAAAATAATTACGAATATATTACCCTTTTACATTCATACCTCACTAAATAATTACATTGTATATCCCCTAAATAATTTCTCTTTTGATACTAAATAAGTATCATATATTGTATTGGTATCACTAAGGTTGATAATTTCGCTTAATTATATATATATATATATATATATATATATATATATATACCGATTTAGTATCAGTTAAGCAAAATTATTAATCTTAATGAATGGGGATATGAACTGTAGTTATTTATAAGAAAATGAGTATTTCAGGAATTACATTTAATATGGTATGAGCTTGTTATTACTTTAAACTTTATAACCCATTTATGTAATTTTCCCAGGAAAATTATCCAACCCAAATTCCCAATAGGGCCTCTCTTCCTTTTTATAAGACCAAGTGCATATGGGCCTTAAATGGATCCACCTTCATACCTTATATTAGTTAGAGATGTTGACATTTTTAGTCAGTAAATTTTGTTTACCATTTAATCGTGATAATTTGTAGTCGATTATTGATATATGCTCAGTTATAACAAGTTATATTCGATATTTACATTAATGTTACGTAGATTATAGAGTGATTATACATTATTTCGTACCTGAGAAGTCTATGTATAAACAAGATTGATTTTACTTCCTCATCTAGCTACTTTAGGTTAGGATAGCCCCTGCGGGAGAACTTATAGACACCTTTTCATACTTTGTATCTGGAATACTTCATTTAATTTCTTTTGTAATATTGGACTTTTGCGATATTCTTATGCTAATGAAACCTGATAGTACACTTGAAGAATCTTTTTCCTTATTTAGTTGTGTTCAGAAATATCAAAATAAAATGATCACAATTTTAGGTATTCACTTAATGAGTGTTGGTGCTTTTTTTTCTTGTCAAGGCTGTTTATTTTGGGGGCGTATATGATATCTGGGCTTCACGAGGGTGAGATATAAGAAAAATTACCAACTTTATATATATATATATACGCATCAAACAGTAATATTTGAACAATTGAACCCATATTAAATGTACATCAATTTTCAATAAAACTTACGTGTTTTGGTTAAATAAGAAAGCTAAGATGGTATCTATCTTGAAAGCAACTTTATAAAAGAGGGTGACCCCTAATATTCTCAATAATGCATTTTTGGATTGGTAACATTTTATCATATTGCATTAAAAAGGAAATTTCCAATGGACTTTCTATCAGTATAGTTGATCGATAATTACTAGTGATTTTGATTTCATGTAAACGAGTTGTACTCTATAATATGAGCTCTGGATAAATTTTATTCATTCATCTTTGCAAAATCAGTAACCCTTTATTTCGATTGTCGTATAATATGTGTTGCTCAAAACATGAGGTGCATAATGACTTGACGTCATCCGCATTTTTTAGTTTATTTTAATGTAGCTTGTTAGTAATATAATTTAACGATTTTTTGACTCCTCTAAATCTATCAAATAATCACTTTAAGTGGTGTATATGTTTTTTTTTTTACTATCTATGGAATCAGAATTTTCGCTCAGAAAATTTTAAAAATATATATAATCAAAAAATAATAATCAAGAACTAAGAAATTCAACATATATAAAAATAGTTTTAACCTTGTTTCCTAGTTGTTCCGCCCATATTGGACGTTGTAGGTGAATCTAATAAAAAGGCTAGTTCAATAAATGATATCATATTTATATAAAATACAGAAAAAAACGTACTGTAAAAAGAATATCTAATATAGATAATTTATCTTAACATAAGTATCATTGCAAATTGATTTTATGACTTGAATTCTTAACGTACAATATTTACAAGTCGTATAAAAGACAACTCCATCGATACTTGAGAATCAATCATTTGTTAAACTCAATAAAAACATAATGAACTATTTGACAATCAAAACACCGTAAAAAGAAAGGAAGATAAAATCCTAGGTTTCTTTCCTTAAAAGTTGGTCTATTAGATTTGCAATTATTACATCAATTTCAATGGCTTGACTGTCAACAACATTGGAGAAATTTTAATCTACTTTTAATTTTTTTTTAATATAATGATATGGTATTTAAGCAATATGATTAGTTAGGTTTTTCAAAAGGGTTTATGTGAAAATTATCAAATTAACGTTGGAAACTCGACAGGCTTTCTAACATGGACCATATGAACTTACAAATTTTTGCTAAAGTGAAAAAAAAAAAGAAGACTCCAACATGAATCATTAAATTTTAAAGGTGCTTGTCGATTAATGTCCTCAATTTTAGGAAAAAATGAGCAGTCCTTATTATTATGTTTTTTTTTTCCAAAAAAAGATTTAACAAATCTTGAATTTGCCTTCACGTATTAACTTTAGGTCATCATCATTGGCAAAAAAGTTGTAAAAGGAAGTGATTTCGATTCATAGACTTATGTATAACTTGAATATATATTATTCGTAAGAATGATTGAGTTGGTGTAACAGGTGATATTTCATAAGAAAGGTCTGTGATCAATTCTCTTTCAACGCCTTTTAAGTTAAGCTCATACGATGTCTAAGTTTGCCTTGTGCAATTTACATCTCCGATGTGATTTGTGAGCTACTATACATGAACGAATTTATCAATATACACCTAAAAACAGTAACGGACAATTTTCAAAAAAAAAAAAAAAAACTTAAATATATAATTCACAAAGTTATAAATTGAATTTAAAAGATTTTATACATTATAGTTCATGAATAAGGCACGTCGATCAATTGGATTAATCCATCATTATTGCAAAATTGTAATTTATCTTAAGTGGCATTATGCTAAGTCCTTTTTGAGTTTGATAGATTTTTCCCATTGAGGAAAAAAAATGCGTTATGAATTCTCTTCATGTAATTTTTTTTAAGATCTCTGAAATTGCGATTATAATCTATATATATTTTTTAATCTAACATTTATGGTATTGGACATTTTATAATATATGTGTGATTATAAAATAAACAGGAAATTTAAATTAAATCGCTCAAAAAATTGTCTGAATATATGTTTATTGTATATTTCTTTTTCTTCTTCTAATTGCCTTTGTAACTCGGTATTTTCGTGATTAATCCGTCTTATTTCATCTACTCTTGTACTTCACAAATAATGGTGTTCGTACTTTTCAAATATAACACATATCGTGTCTGATTTTTAATAAAATAATATATTTTGAAGAAGTAACTAAGCACAAACACAACATTATCTAATAAGAATTAAGCACAAATACAATAGTAGTATTTTGATGGAGTTTAAACAACATTAGCTTATATTTAATTACAATTCCTCAAGTTGAAAATGAGGTCAAGTCATTTTAAGGGAATATCTTGAGATATTTTATAAAAAAAAAATTCTTATTTGTGTCTTCAATATTTAAGAGTTACTAATTTGGCTAATTCAAATTTATTGGAATAATACTATAGAATCTAATTAAGAAAATGTTGACAATATTCTCTATTTTATAAAACTCAACATCAAATCTTTACTTTATATATATATGAAAAATTCTCATTCAGTGACCATACTTTGTTATAATAGTCAGCTTCCCAAGTAATACTCAATCATATATATGAGATATTAGTTGATTTTTTATTCAATTCAATATCATCAATGAAATTTAATCAAACTCAAATTCACTTACAAAAATCTCATATTTCGTTCTTTATATATAACAAGGCTAAAAATTGAAATCTCAAATTATTTCATATAGTTTGAGAGGAAGAAATTATAAATAAGAAAAGCATACTATTATTGAAAATGATATAATTAATGATGTATGTGTCAACCAAACAATCAAAAACAAGAAAGAAGAACACAACACGTAAATTTTGGCAAAAGAACAAAGAAGAAAAAACGAGCTTGACATGTTAAAATATTTTTTACTAATGTACTATTTATATAGATTAAAAAGTGAAAAAGTACTAGGATCCGATGTATTATTTATTTTTAATTAAAAATTTTTAATTTAATTTTTACTATTTCTCTAAAAAGTGCTTTTATTTTTAGAATAATATAAATTCGAATTAATCAGATTGGTCAATGAAATACTTATTCTTTAATCAAAATTTTCAAATTTAATTTTCACAATTTTTTCAAAAATACTTTCATTTTTAGAGTCGATAAAATGCATAAAGCAAAAAAGATAAAATTAAATAGAGTACAAACTTACATAAGTAAACACATACAATTAGCCAACTTAATAGAGGTGGACAAAAAGTCATGTCAGCATAGTAACATGTTAAATCTTAATATTGTATAAATACAAAATACTTTATAATATGATATGTTATAGCATCCTATATTATAGTGGGGTCACAAGGAATCAAAATATTCCAAGAAAATTAGCCAAACACAAGAGCCATCATACTTCACATCAAATATTTAAATAATTCACTTGACATTTTGGTCTTGGTTTACCAAACCAAAATTTAAAAAAAATAAATAAAATTACACATTGTATATATGGGATAGGAAAAAAGTAAATAAAATAGTACCACTAGTTATTCAACTCCAAGATCATAATAGAGAATATTTAATTATGGTCCTAATTATTCATTTGATAGACAAAATAAATACTAATAGATTCTTATCATAACATAGTTCATAGCACATATTGTCCATTCTGATCCTATAACACTTGTGATTTATCTTTTAAATTACGATATTATTTAACTCAAAAGCATATATATCATATATTATATTGGTATTTTAGTGGTAGAAATTCGTTCATAAAATTTATTTTTTCCAATGCTATGGTCCAAAATTTGTGTTTATTGACTGTGAAGATCTTAATAATAATAATAATAAAAAATTATACTTGTATTTTAGTGGTAGAAATTCATTGGTGAAATTTTGTATATGTAATATAAAAAAATCCTCTAGGTTGAGACATTCTACACTAACATTTAATGTGCATTGCATATTCTCTTGGTACTTGTATCAATGTCAATAATAGCAAATAACAAATTATTCAAATAGTACTATCTGCCTTTTATATTCTGAAAAATATGTCAGCATGTTTAGTATCAATGAAATAATAAGATTGATATATATTTTAAAGAAGTTCAACAATCTAATCAATATATATATATATATATATATATATATATATATATATATATCTAAACGATATCATTTTTCATCGGAAAAGGTCAATTTGAATTTTAGGATAGCCTAACGTAACATGTAAAGTTATAATTACGTGATCAAAATGTCATCATAAAGGATAAATATACTTTCGAGTTATCGTAAATGGTATGCAGATACTCTCGGTCATACTTTTGGGACATTGGTGCCCCTGTCGTTCAAAAACTAGAGCAAATATGCCCTTCATTCTAACAGAAAACTAAATAGGGAAACGTGACACAATCTTATCCGTCGACCCAATAGATAATAACGGCCATATGGGTGGATAAAATTGTGACACGTGTATGTTCATTAGTATAAAGGGTATATATACTCTAAAATTTTTAAACGACAGGGACACTAATATCTCAAAAATACGACGAAGGATGTATCTACATACCATTTCCTATAGTTCAGGATATATTTGTTTTGTTTCCCTTTAAACTATAAAGACAACCTCGTACACAAATATAAAAGCTATTGATTTAATTTTCCTCCGAACATTATGTATAACTAAAGCTTAGTACACCCGACTGTCTTTCGGTCAAACTACATACAGATAAGATAAGAGCATGGACAAATAACACAAATCCAGCGTGGCAAAATCAGAGAAAGTAATGAAAATGGGGCCCAATAGCACGAGTAGTACTACCTGGAAAAGCATCTAAAGGGTCTTAGTATGGGCCCTTAAGGCCCAAATAAAGTAGGGCCCATTTAGAGAAAGCCCAAAAGGATTTAGATCTAAAAAGGAAGTGCCACGTCAGAATATGGGGCCCATTTAGACGTTAATGATCGTAAATTGTGATAGTGGGGGCCCATATAGCACCGGCCCTTCACTATTAATTTGGACTTTACGTTCATAGCCAACTTGTCCACAAATCAAAAATAATAATAATAATTCAACTTGGCTTTTATTTTTTCTTCAAATTCCTAAACATTCTCATCTTGACTAGTATCGTAGAAAAAAACATTTTACTATTTTTGGTGAAATTTTGATGTGATTTTACACTATGCAATTTTACTGTTGTAAATGAAAAGTTGTGTCATGCCGACAATAAATAAATAAAAAGATAACTCGATATATAAATTATTTCGTATTTAGTAAGATCTGAAGGGATCGTCATATTTTAAAAAGGAGTGATGTAGGTAGTTTATCTTCAGCATGTATTAATGTCTGATCATGACCCAAATTCGTGATTAATAGATCGATCCAATCCAAAGTCGGCAACAAAAAATGTATAATTAAAATAGTAATATCACGAGTTTAAGTTGTTTAATATTTTATTTATTTAATTTATATGATGCGAAGAGTTATGGAGCTTTTGATCTTAACTATAATATAATATTTGTTTGGTTATAAAACTTTTGATTTTCGCGATCTTAAACCTATGAAATATTTAATAAGTTAAATTATTTTTAGATTGTAACATATTTTATAAATTTTGCATTTAAAACAACTTATTAAAATGAATTTAACTAAAATATATATATCATACCACATTGATAAATGCACATAGTTAAAAGAAAATATGTTTCTACTAATTAAACATTTATACAATAATTTGCGAGATCCAATACATAACATTAAAAAAATAGATAAAAGGTTAGAGTCATTATTTAGATGGATTAGCGACTTAATTCATTCGAACGATAAAAGTTATGATAGAATGATAAATACTTTTTTAGTTTTTTAAATAAAGTAGAAGTTTCAGATTCAAGCTTTAGTTACGAAAGCATAATTATTATAGAATACTATATATTAAGTATAATTTTTTGATATGAATCAAAATTCAATCGAACCCTACTGAATGTAGGATGGGAAATTTTAAAAAATTAGAAGAACATGAAAGCATGATGGTCTTAGTCACCTACATGCCCTACTGCACAAAACACAGAAAGAAAAAAGATATAATAGCTGCTATAGTAAATGGTCTCCACCACCATGTGGCATTGCTATTTCCCAATCAAAACAAATGCTTTTAGACAAACCTAATAAATGAATTAATTAATTACATTATTAAGCAAAAAATAATAATTTATATTTGAGTCGAGGATCTATCGAATCACGTATGTTTAGCTATCCTTTAAGGTAAAAATGAGGTTTTGTGTACACATTATTCTTTCCACTTGCGGTATGAGACTAACTATGTTATTGTTACTATATTATTATGTAAAAAATACCTAATTTTGAAAATTAATAACGAAAAAATAGAAATAATGTGTTGAATATTATTTTCTTAGAAAATACTATCGATATGAATTTATTCATATTGGTGGTCCTAAATTTGAATGAAAAGATTAATAAGTAATTAAATGAATATGTAATGTCACCAAACAGAAAAGTTTTTATTTTCAAAATAAATAAGGAAGAAAAAAGGAAAAGAATGTGTGAGAGTGTTTTTCTTAATGTGAACTGATTCATATTGTCGATTTAATGTTTGAATAAATAAATTTATAATCTTGTCAAAGAAAAAGCTCTTCATATTGAAAATCAAAAAGGAAAAAAAAATGTGTAAGAATATTATTTTTCTTATAAAATAAGGTAAGCATAAATTTATTCATATTATCAATCTCAAGTTTAAATTAATAAATAGATTAATTTATAATGCCATGAAAGGAAAAACTCATCACGTTGAAAAACAATAAAGAAAAGAGAGGAAAGAGGATACAAATTTGTTTATTATTAACTAGATTTTCGTTTTGTGATTGTTGAAATTTTAACTGTCCTATTCATAAGTTTTAGATTCGAACTATACGAAATTTAAAAAAAAATTCTCAATAAAAAGTGTTTTACTTATAAATACCATCTATTGTTAAGACTATATATTTAGAAAATGAAAGTTTCAAATTTCAAATTTTACTTGTTGAATCTGAAATTCTATAATAATAGCTAAAAAAATTGGATATTTGTGAATTTTACTATGTGTTACTTGATGGACTTACTCCATTAGAATCTAGACTAATCGAACGTGTAAATTTAAATATTTGATAATTATAATAATAATAACAGACTGAATATTATTTCATAAATATATATATATATATAGATCTTAATTTTATCTAAAGATAATTTTTAATAGATCCTCAACTCGTATACGAAGTGATTAAACTTATATTATATAAGGTAAGGAAAAAAGGAAATATTTTGTATGATTACTATTATTTTCTTATTATTATAAACATAAAGTAAAGTAAAAGTAAATACATTTACAACTAGACATCCAAATCTTTTGTACACCCTTAATTGTCAGTGATATGAGGTGTCAATATGTATATACTTGAAGATTCTTTTTTTCTTCCATTAATTAATTTTATATTAATACACTCCATTTTACTTTCTCTATATAAAGCTCTCTCATTTGATCATTTTTTCCATCAACAATTACAATTACAAATATTTTGCCCCCTTCCATTTCTTAATTTATTTTCCTCTTTCCCATCTTCTTATTTTCCAACTTTATTCCAATGGCCAGTGTTGAGGTATTTTTATAATAATGTTTTCAGCTAGCTAATTAACTTTTCTCCAATTTTTTTAATATCTTGTAATATTATTAGATCAATCTTGTATAAAGGTGTGATCATATATGACATCAAGATTTATTACCAATTTAACTCGGATTTTTTAAGAACGTCAACTAGCATGTCTAGATCCTTCAAAAATAGTGAATTTTTGAATGATCAGATCGACACTAGTGATGGAACATTTTTTAAGCGTCAGAGTAACGTAAAAAAATTAGGCTAGTGATCTGATAGCTCAAATTAGGAAAACACTAAAAAAAATAGAATCTTGATCTTACTTACTAGCTATAGTATATGTTTCATACTATTCAAAATAAAAAGCAGAATTGCTTAATCTTTAATTTTGTTAAAACCATATGTGATATTTTTACATATGATCAATCTAAAAGTAGTTGATCATTAATCAAAGATATTTTAATTTAATGGATCTTTCTCACTTAATTGATTTTTATTTATTTTTTTGTCTTTGTGAAAGGTTGAATCTGCACCAGTAGCACCAGTAGAGACTGCTCCAGCTGAGGTTGAAGTTACCTCAGCTCCAGAGGTAAACAAGGTAACGTTCAATTATCTGATCATCTTATCTAAAAGTTTAATCTGTTAAAAGAAGTTACACTTTTAATTACTTAATCATGTTTGTAACATCCGCTTACATGTTATGTTGCTTGGAATCTTCAAAACTGTGATTGCATGCGTTCCTATCCGATCCTCAGAAAGTAATATAATTTTGAAGGATCTGATACGGATGCGATATTAAGCATAGTGCGATTTATTTTTCGCTTGTTCAAGCACGTGATTTTTTTTTTTTAATCATAGTAGTGATGTGATTTGAACTCAGGACATCTAACTGCTCTGATATCATATCGAATTTTAAATGATAATATTATTTAAAGTATATATTGATTAACTTAATTATGTCTACAACAGGTGGAGGAACCAGCCCCCGTTGTAGAAAAGGATGTTGAGGTTGAATCAGCACCAGCACCAGCACCAGAAGAGGCTGCTCCTGCTGCGGAGGAAGTAGCAGCCCCTGTAGCTGAAGAGCCTGCGGCTGCAGAACCTGTAGCCGCAGAATCAGAAGAGCCAGTGGCAGCTGCAGCAGAACCTGTTGCAGCTCCAGTTGAGGAACCTGCGGCTGCAGAAGAATCTGCAGCCGCAGCTGAGGAACCGGTTGCTGCAGCACCCGTTGAGGAGGCTGCAGCACCCGTAGCTGAACCAGAAGCAGCCCCAGTTGCGGAACCCGAAGCAGAGAAAGCAGAGGAATCTGCCCCTGCATCTGAGGAACCAGAGAAAGTTGAAGAGTAAAATTCAATGGTTGATGAATGATGGGTTGTTTTTATTTTTTTTTATATTGAAATTTGGTTGTGTTTATTGTGTTTTTTAGTTGAGTATTTTATTTACTACAACTATTATTATTGAAACTATATTTTAATATAATATGGTTACAATGAGGGCATATGTTAGTATTAATATATGCCTAGGTCTAGGTGGTCGGGTGGGATATTTTACATAGTTTTTTCTAAAGCTGTGTGTTATCTTGTCCAGGGTTCAGTTTGTCATGGTTTGATTAAAGATGATATGAGATTTGATCTCTAGTTTATTATAATAATAAAGGGGTAATAACTTTTTTTGTTGTTTATGGACGGACTCTAAAGAGGGGGAGTTTGAATGTACAGCTCCCTAAGGAGGGTTTCGTAATGGTTTTTCAAAGAAATCGATTGAAAGCCATATCACTAAAATTTTAATGGATTAATACATATAAAAGAAACTGAGAAAATCACTTATTCTTGTAAATTGATTCCTAAATACCCAAACTGCACTCTAAAAATGATGACATTGTATATACCAGTCCCCCAACTCTCTACTAGTGGTTTGAGTTATGGTTTCACAAAGAAATGAGAAGTCACAACACTTTGAACTGAGAGATCACAAGTTTTTTAAAAAAATTACTATCTTTTGAAAAAGTTACGACTTTTTGAAAAAACTTTAACCCTTCAATGTGAAAAAGTGTATATATACCTTTAATATATTTTATAATAAAAACATTTAAATAAATTTAATATAATATAAAATATAAAAGATATACTAAATTGGATAGTTTAAGTTAGAGGCATTATCATAATTTAACATTCAAGTTAGGAAACCAATGCTTTTAA
>NC_028647.1:5240129-5242679 GCF_001406875.1 Solanum pennellii
TATATATATATATATATTATTGACAGATATATAGATATATAAAGGCCAAACTCATTAGCGCACATATCCCTAAACTTGTTGAATTTTTACCTCAACTATGTCATTTTCCTATTGAATCATTTTATCACCTATAATCTGTTCCTTTTGAACATTGTTGGCTGATTTTGATCGGCTTTTCTATTGTAAATGCCTTGAATTGTTTTCGTATTGTAATGATTTTGATTGAAAGAATGAAGACAAATTATGTGAGTCTTATTTGTTTTCCAATGTATCAAATGACTTGAAGTAGAACACAATTATTCTCAAACAGTTTCACTATCAATTTGATTAATGAGTTATGAAACAACATATATATCCTCTATCAATACCCTTCACAAAATCTTGTTCCACATCATATATCCTCTATCAATACCCCTCACAATATCTTGTTCCATATCAGTCAACAATTTTAGAAGGAACAAATTATGGGTGGTTCAATGAATCAATAGGAAAATAGCATAGATGAGGTACCTGAGAGAAAAAATCCAACAAGTTTAGGGATAAGTTTATGCATTTGGCCATACATAAATATAGATAGACATTGAAGTTGATAGATAGATAGATAATATTAGATAAACATATGTAGGTAGGTAGGTAGGTATATAGATTTATGTTATCAAATATTTTTCACATATTTCTTCTTAATTTTATGTGAAAAAAACTTTACGAGAACATCCGTGATAAGTAGGAGAAACATTACATATAGTCTAATAATTTTTAAGGCATATTTTCGTATTTGCCAACCATCTTTTAGGATCTACATGATTTTTTCATATTAGCCCATGAATTTCACGCCTTGGAGCACTCAAATATTTTTCTAAAAAGACTTTATGCGGACCACCATAATGAGTTGGGAAAACCCTAAGTATAGTCCTACCATTTTAAGGCCTATTTTGCATTACCAACCAACTTTTAGGAATTACGCAACTTTCCAATTGTTCGCGTGTATTAGCCCATGGATCTGACGCCTTAGAGAATCCAATTTTTTTTAAGGATTTTGTAATGATATGGGGTAGAATTACGTATATTCCCACCATTTTAAGGTCAATTTTTGTATTTTCCGGCCAACTTTTAAGAATTACGCGACTATTTAAATTTTCTTGTGTATTAGCCCATTGATCTGAAATCTTGGAACACTGAATTTTTTTCTAAAGAACCTTTATGGGGACCTCCGTAATGAGTTGGGGAAACATAACATACAATCTCACCATTTTAAGGCCTTATTTTTGCATTACCAATCAATTTTTTTGAATTACGCGATAATTCTAATTTTTTGTGTGTTTTAGCCTATGGATCTGGCGCCTTGGAGCACCCATAAATTATTTTAATGAAAAAACATTATGAGTACCTCCACAATGAGTGAGTAAGTATTATGTGTAGTTTCATTATTTTAAGGCATATTTTCGTATTTATTAGCTAACTTTTAGGAGTTAGGCAACGTTTTCGATTTTTGCTGTGGACTACCCATGGACCTGGCTCCTTAGAGCACCCTAATTTTTTTTCTAAAAAAATTTTATTAGAACCTCTATAATGAGTTGGGAAGACATTATGTATAGTCACACCATTTTAAGGCTCATTTTTGCATTTACTAGCCTAATTTCAAGAATTACCCGACTTTCCTGATTTTTTGTGTGTATTATCCATGGATCTGGCGCCTTGGAGCACCAAAAATGTTTTTTTTGAAAAAACTTTTTGAGGACCTCCATAATGAGTTGGAGAAACATTATGTATAGTCATACCATTTTTAAGGTCCAATTTCACATTTCCTCACAAACTTTTAGGAATTACTCTACTTTTCTTATTTTTCGTGTGTATTACCTTATGGATCTGGCACCTTAGAGTATTCAATAAAAAATATTTTTTTCATTATATAGTTCCACCATTTTTAAGGTCCATTTTTGCATTTACCAACCAACTTTTAGGAATTACACAACTTTCTTGGGTTTCCGTGTATATGAGTACATGGATCTGGCGCGTTAGAACATTAACTTTTGATAGAAAAATAAACTCCGTAAAAAGTCGAGGAAGCATTAATTATAATCCCACCACTTTCTAAGGCTTATTTTCGCATCACCAACCAACTTTAAGGAATTACTCGACTTTCCTGATTTTTCAAGTGTATTAATCCATGGATATGATTCCTTGGAGCACCTAACGAGTGATACCGATCAACATCTTTAATATCAAAACATAAAATAGCTATTTAGATACAATTCGAGCATAGGTGAGAAAACCTTTCACCATTGTGAATCCATGTGCGAGAAAATCTTTTCCAATAACATTGATACTTTCATCTAAAAGCACCCTATAATCATAACCATTTTTTTTCATAAGAGATGCATAATTATTTGGGAAAGGTATTTCTCACATATGGATAAGTGATAATCAAATTCATGGTCTAATACACACGAAAAACAAAGAAAGTCATCTAATCATAAAAGTTGACTCGTAAATGCTACAATATGCGTTAAAAATTGATGGGAGTATATGTAACGCTCCCCCCCCCCCCCC
>NC_028647.1:5243032-5286049 GCF_001406875.1 Solanum pennellii
CCCCCAACTTCTTACAAAGGTCCTCATAATGATTTTTTCCAAAACAATCTAAGATACCCCAAAACATCAAAATAATGAGCTAATACACACGATAAATCAAGAAAATCATATATTTCCTAGAAGATGGTTTGTAAATGTAAAATATGTCTTAGAATGACGAGGGAAATGAGTTGTCCGAAAAGATCCTTAGAAATGTTGTTTAAAATATTTGCTCTTCCTAAAAAGATTCTGATTAGACAATAAAAAAGATCACCATTTTTTCCAGTTATTATACCTTTATTTTAATGATATTATATCAACTACAATGAACATAATAAATATTATATTTTTTTTTCTTATTGCGACTAAATTCCTACATGAAGAATAATTTTGTTCAATTGAAATAAACCTGATTAAAAAAAAATCAGCCAAATAACATACAAATAATAAACTTTTTTTTTTTAAAAAAGGTCCAAAAATAGGCCAAAAAAGAGGTCTTTGAACGTGTTGTAATCCTTTTTTTACAAGGGTTAGCTCCCCCAGTTCTTATTGTTTTTCGTAATTAGAGACATGGATTATCATCACAATAATCAAATAATAATTATTTGAAAGATATGCATGTTAGTTTTCCTAACTGAACCGGCCAATGCACACCCCTATTTTCCCATCACTTGTTTTTGTACATTCTCTAACTTCGTTAGGTTTCTACCAACGATGCAATATTTAAGTAATAATCAAAAGAAACATTATATCTAAATTAACAGTACATTAAAACATGTAACAACCATTCAAACAAGGTACTATTATAAATTTAGAACAAGTAACTTTGAAGAACATGTCAATAAACTCTGAAATCTTGGCTTCGCCTCAGCCTCTGATCACAAGGTACCGAAGCTTGATGCAATATTTAAGTAATAATCAAAAGAAACATTGTATCTAAATTAACAGTACATTAAAACATGTAACAACCATTCAAACAAGGTATTATTATAAATTTAGAACAAGTAACTTTGAAGAACATGTTTATAAACCCTGAAATCTTTGCTTCGCCTCTGCCTCTAATCACAAGGTACCGAAGCTTGATGCAATGTCTCCTTGGGTGATAATCATGAGTCGATCTTTCATGTCCGTCATGGATTGATAAACTGGTAAGCATAGTTGGTAGAAGCAAGTATGTGATGATGGCAAGTGATCATCTGGCCCTAAGGTTTTGTGGATGGACAGTTTTGAATCAAGACCACCAAATCCCTCAAAAGGCAAAGACTTCATTGAAGTCCAAAAGAAAAGGAGCATTTTCTTCTGGTCAACAGACATAGTCTCTACTATCTACATGCAAAAAAAATAAAGAAAGAAAACTAATTCACATCAACGTCATGAAAGTGAACGATCTACGATAATGACAGAACATTCTGAATCTCTACTATCTACATGCAAAGGAAAAGAAAGAAAACTAATTCACATCAACCAATGAAAGTGAACAAATCTACGATAATGACACAACATTCTGAATCTCTACTATCTACATGCAAAAAAAAAGAAAGAAAACTAATTCACATCAACGTAATGAAAGTGAACGAATCTACGATAATGACACAATATTCTGAATCTCTACTACCTACATGCAAAAAAAAATAAAGAAAGAAAACTAATTCACATCAACGTCATGCAAGTGAACGATCTACCATAATGACAGAACATTCTGAATAAATCAATGTGTATTTACGGGTAGACAAGAATAGGCGTACCTTCCAAAACCAGGATATTTGAACATCACTTTCTTCATCATAGCCATTGTAATCAGTATGTGCTCTCCAATCCTCGACAGAAATATCAATTCTACCGCCAAGTATTAAGTTGAAATCCTCAAGGCTGAGACACCGGAAGAAGGACTCTGACCTAGTTATTACATCTGAAAAGCCTTTTGAGAAATACGCGACCTGATCTGCTATTGATGTTACAAAGCGTTGTTGGATAAGAAGATCAACATAAGTCTCCCGGTTCTTGCTGTCCACAACGATATCTTTCCCGTTTGGACATAGCTCTATTTCTCTCCGCAAACCCAATGACTCGAATTCACACACAAATGTTAACCCTAACATATCCCCATCCACGGTCTCTGCATCCATATGCAATATCTCATTGCAACTACGGTACAATAATGGATCTGTGTCCCTAATTTCTTCCAATGATACGTCATTTCCAGCCAATTGTAAGAAAAATGCGCGGTCAAAAGCTACTCCGATTTGGACATCATATGCTAAGGCCAACGCGATCATCCTTCCAGAGAACTGGAAATACTCAAGGTGTAAAGGATTCACTTCAGATGCTGCGACAAACACAAATGTAGATGAGAAATATTTCTATTGTTAAATAAAAAGGAAAAGGGTCAAATATACATCTCCCTTAAAATTGCGACTTAGAGCGGCTATACCTTTGTGGAAAAAAAATAGTCTTTCTTCTACTTGAATGATATGGGAGAAATGGTCTAGTGGACCCTTATACTTGTATGAGTTTATATTTCAGGCTCTTTTACTTAACCCTTGGTCAACTGAACCTCTAAACCCATTGAAACTTGGTATTTCGAACCCCTTTTTCATAAGGTCAATGGTGAGTGTAATACAACCACTATACCTCAAATTCCACGTCATTTTAGTTGGAGGATATGTGGTTACTTGTTGAAGAGTAAGTTTGATAAGTTCATTCGTTTTTTTGTGAAACAATAGGAGGAATTTGTATTTGTGAAGACCCTTTCGTAAAGTAATAAAGAAAAAATTTGCATAAGAAATGATGAGCTCTTTGAAGAAGATGAAAGACAGAACGTAAAATGGGGGAAAATTGACCGAAAGATTTGAAGAGTAGAAAAGCAAAAAAAACAAGCTTCTTTTTGTTCAACAATGGTGAATGCATAAATGGAGAAGAAGATGACTCTTGATTAGGTCAATATTGTCATTTTATCTTTTTTGAAGGCCTCAAGCGCGTAAAATGTGTATCACACGCACTTTAGATAAAAATGTCACATAGTATGACATGTCAAAAAAAGGGTTCAAGTAAAAAATTTCAAATGGGTTTAAGGATTTATTTGACAAAGAGTTGAGTAAAAGGGCCCGGAATATAAACTCATACAAGTATAAGGGTCCATCAGACCATTTCACCAATAATATGTGTAAAGAAATTTTCGTAAGACACTTAAGACGGTGAAATGTATCTATGAATCATTTGTTAGATAACAAGGGTATATATGCACCACTTATTAGACAGTGAAATTGCGTATAAGCATCACTTCTTAGACAACGATAGTAGTGTTTGGTACGAAAGAAAAATATTTTTTATATGAAATGTTTTTGTAGAAAATATTTTCTTGAAAAATAAGGTGGTTTCTGGCTTATTTCCTAATGTTTGTTTGGTGAGTGAAAAATATTTTCTAATATTTATTTGATAAATGATAAACATTTTCAAGAAATTATTTTTGTTGTTTGTATAGAGAGAAGAAAATACATTATGAAGAAATAGTTTTTGAACCAGAAACCAATCTTGATAACTGATCTAAGACCCCACCCAACATTCAAACTGAGGACCCTAATGATTGATTTAGGTTCTAACCCTGACAAACAACCTGAGACTTCATCTTGACTTTTGACTCTAGACGTGATATTAAAACTAGGAGCCAACTGCGGTTCTAACTCTAACCTCGACATCTGAATCTGGACATGATACTGATGACCAATCTAATATCCAACCCTATTACTAAATTGAGATCCAAGTGCATGACAACGAGACCATGTACGGTCCGTGGTGACATGTATGATAAGGCTATGAGTCCATGAAGCTTCTGACTAATGAAGTGTAAGTCCAAATCTGAAGGACAGTCTAGTAAGACTTCATACGAGCCGTGGAGACCTGTACGGTTCGTATAGAAGCTCGTGGTAAGATGAGACTAAAGTTGAAAAATATTTTCTAAGTGAAAGATTACGAAGGGATTAACAGAATGTGAAGAGCTTCACGAGTCGATTACCTTCCCATGAGTGACATCGAATTGAACACTTTCCTACTTTGACTGAGATTCATATATGAGACTATAAATAGTTACTTTTTATTTTATTATACTATTATTCACATTTTGAGATAGGTTTTTATTGATAAAACAATAACTTTCTTGTTTTTGCTTGTATTTGAATAATTAATCAACATTTTGATCTTAAGTTTCAGTTCTTAATCGAAACTGAGTGAACTTCATTATCTTAAGTGTTTCACTTCTAAATCTTCATTAATGTTTCACAACTATTTTTTTTCAGAATGTGAGCACCTAAATACCACAACTATGGTGTTGAGAACCATGATACGTAGTAACTATAGGATTAACCACGGAGGGTTGTCGATTGATGCATTGCATGTTTCGTTTCTATTTTCATTTTTGTTAGAATGATAAAGATTTTGATAATTGACAAATACAGAAACAGATGAAAGAAACAGGTTGTACAGACGTGTTCCTTACAGAACGAATCCGACTTGGATAAGGAGAACGTCAACCACGTGAATTAGAGGTTATAAAGCTGTGGAATTATTATTTTTTCGACAAGCAACAAGTACAAAAATTTTCCTTTTATAAAGGAGTTCAAAGCCAAGTGAAAGAAGGAAAACTAATTCCTATTTAAGAAAATCTATTTAAGGAAATTGTGTTTTCTTATTTATTTAAGGAAATTCTGTAGAAAAGGAGTCCAAGTAGAAGTCAACAAGGATTTGTAGAAGGCAAATACAAGTTGAATTATACAAGGATTTGTTGAAGTTCTGATCTATAAATAGGGAGCTATTTGAATAAAAAAAATTGCGCACTTACATAGAGAGAAGATCAAAACACGATCAAGAAGTTTGAAAGAGTTTTGAGATTTATTGGGAGTGTAGCAATTTGTGAGAAAAAATTGTAATATTGTATTCAAGAGTCTTGTTTACAATCTGAGTTTTGTGAGTAACAGTTGTTCGACAAGTTGTAGAACTTGAAGAACATTGGAAGATATAAAACCGGGGGGTTTTGTGTCTTTGGGTAGCTAGAAATTAGAGTTTATAATTTCTTAGCTAGGAATTAGAGTTTATAATTCCTCTAGGAATTAGAGTTTATAATTCTTTAGGTTACATAGCTTTGAAATCTTTTGTTGAGACTTGAAATTTAATAAAGTGGAGTTAAATCTTACAAAGGTGTAGGTCGTGGTTTTTACCCTTGTGAGTTGGGGTTTTCCGCGATAAAATATTGTGTCATTATTTTATTTACTTCACAAAACGTAACTGATGTAATTTCTCAAAGGAACATATAGAATAAACCTGTTTCTAAGGCGAATTTGGGGGTCAGAATTCTAACAATTGATATCAGAGCAGGTTATCTTTGAAGAGTCTAACAACTCAAGATAAGATCATAATGAATTCTGCACCTCCTCTTGGGTATGGTCAAGGGCAACACATCAACAGACCACCATTATTTAATGGAGAATACTACTCTTGGTGGAAGACAAGAATGGAAGATTTCATTCAAGCTGAAGATTACGAACTATGGGTTAGAATTACTAATGGACCATTAATTCCTACTATTACTGATAGTGAAGGGAATAAGTTACCGAAACCTACATAAAAGTACAAAGAAGCCGATTACAAGATGTTAGGAAAGAATGCAAAGTGGATTATGACCTGATGAGTTTAACCGCATCTCTAGTTGTACCTCTGCAAAACAAATATGGGACACTTTAAAAAACGCTCACGAAGGTACAACTCAAGTTCGTAAATTCAGAATTGTCAGACTTTGTTCTGAATATGAAGCATTCAAGATGAAATCCGGAGAATCACTTAAAAATATGATCACCAGATTTACCACTGTTGTAAAAGAGTTAATATCCTTGGGCAAAGTATACACCACTGAGGAACAGGTAGACAAAGTACTAAGGACTCTGCCTAGATCATGGGAAATAAAAGTTACTGCAATTAGAGAAGCCAAAGATCTAAAAAATATGACTTTGGATGAATTAGTAGGAAATCTCAAAACTTATGAGATGAATGTTGACAAAAGAGGTGAAGGAAAAAAAGAGAAAAATCTTGGATTTAAAGCAACTGAAAGTGATGAATCTGACATAGATGATGATGATCTTGCTTTGATAAGTAAGAATTTCAAGAAAGTCTTAAAATGGGGATTAAACGCTAGCAAGAAATCACCACCCCAAAAAGAAAGAATCTTGAGAGACCACAGAGCGGAGGCTGCTTCAAGTGTGGTAAACAGATCATCAGATCAAGGATTTCCCAATGCGGGAATTAGAATGGAAAAAGGAAAAAACTTAAAAAGAAAGGAAGGAACTCTTTAGAAAAGGAAAAACAAAGAAAAAGAACAAGCAATGTATGCAGCTTGGGGAACAGGTTCTTCAGACATGTATAGATGACGAGGACATTGCTTTGATGGCGATAGAAGAATCAGATGCTGAACCTGAATCAGACTCTGAAGAAACTGAGGTAAATCTTCTTAACCTAAAAGATAAACTAGTAAAGTTCTCTAAGAAAAAACTTTCTTTCTTATTACTTTCTTCCATAGACACAATTCAAGAACTTGTTAATACCAAGAGCCAACTACTTGCTTCCTTATCTAGCTTAAAGTTTGAGCACATTGATCTTAATAAGAACAAACATGACCTTCAAGGGAAAATCAAGCAACTTGAATCTCACAATCTGGGACTAAGAACTGAGAATCTAAAATTAAAAGTTCTTGGTAAAGAAAAAGGGAGTGAACTGCCTGACAAAACACTTGAGGTCGACAAACTCAAAAATATTTTAAAACTAGAAAAGGAAAACTCTAGAAGAATAAATCTTGAATTAACTAGGATGAGAAGTGATCTGGAAAGAGCAAATAAGTGGACAAAATCCTCCATGATAGTAACCCATCTAGGTAACAATAATAGGAACATTAAAGCTGGAATAGGGTATGTAAGTGGGAATCCTATGTTTTGTATTATTTGTGGTATCTCAGGTCACTCTAAACAATATTGTCCTAAATACAAAGCTAGTGCAGAAAATAATGCAAGATGAACTTATAAAACTGTTCAAAGGAACAGGTATACTCAAAGGAAAAATAATCTGCCCAAGTGGGCTTATAGAGATCTTATTCATCATTTTTATCAATACAAAGGACCCAAGCTAGTCTGGGTTCCTAAATCTAACATTTGAATTTGCAGGAAAAGTGAGAGGAAGCAGACAACATTCACCAATTGAACATGTTGTTTCAGATGCATGATTGTAACTTTAAAAAAAATCCTCTCACTTGAAAAAAAAAGAATGGATGAATAACATTAACTGGAAAAAAAATTGAAAAAAAAAATGGTTGAAAGACTGAAGAAGCATGTTGAAGGAAACAGGTTCAACCTATGCAATATCTAACAATTATGCGCACTAAGATGATCAATCAATCAAAAATATATCAGCCAAGGAAAACACTTTCAAAAGGAACAATTTGAAACTTGGGGATGATTAAGGTTACTAAATATCCAAAAATGGCTAATGAACATTGCGCATATTGCCCTCTAATATTGAATTCTATGCTCAGTTTTGTACATTAGGTTGTATGTCTCTATACCACTTTTAAAGTCATGCTACTCATGCACTATAACATTGTATTTGCATTTAGCACATAAGAGAGACTTGGTAAAATTGAAGCAAAATTCAGCATTATCCAGAGATCTAAGGTATGTGCACTACAATTATTCATGATTAAATATAAAGTCAATGCACTTGAACCTATTTCTTCCACTTGTCCCAAAAGATATTCATACCCTAAATACTACCAAAACAAATATCTTCTTAAAAAGCCTTATCCCAATGTGATGGTCTGTGGTTGAGATGAATTTGATGGAGGACACCTCTACTTGGAGCCTTATAAATACAGATTAAGAAAGTAGAGTGTGTTGGTTCTTAGGGGGAATATTTTGTATTGAGTAAAGTCTTGGAGGATTTACATTGTGAGGGGGAATATTTTGGAGACCCTATACTTGAACAAAGTTCACTTGTTAAGCTCAACTTGGGTGCATCTAGTAAAAGGGAATCGATGAGAGATACATCTGTCGAACCTAGTTCTTCTATTGGGAACCATATAAACTGGGATTTCGGATTGATATAAAAAAATAATAATTTATAGTTGGTGCTGCAGTTGATAGTACACGTCCAGGGTATAGATTGAGAGAACATGTTCCTTTACAAGTGATATTCAAGAAAATTTGTTCCTCTTACTGACTCTATTGAAATTAAAGATGAGTGAACTATTGTTTCTGCAGAAAGAACATGATTGATTGAACAAGTTCCTTAAAAGTGATATAAAAAAAAGAAAAAAAAGGATTGAGCGTGCCTAGACCAAGGTTAACTTTGAAATTGAGAAAGCTGCTAATTTTGTTGATCCAAAAGATATTTTTGCTGCTGAAAAATAACTTTGAAATTGAGAAGGCTGCTAATTTTGTTAATCCAAAAGATATTTTTTCTGCTGAAAAATGACTTTTATTTATTCTCTCATCTTTTAATATTACCTAACCGCTCTAGCCTTTGACTTCCAATTTTTTTTCATCACAAGTGCTTGATTCTATGTTTAATTTTGATTACATTTGTGGTGTATATGCTTTTTGATTAATGCTAATGTTGGGTTTGAGTTTCAGGTTAATGTTTATCTCCAATGTTTATGCTAATGCTTTGTTTTAGCTCATTGGGTTCTTGATTTTTAAGTGTTTGTGTAAGTAATAGCCCCAGTGGCCATGAGTATCTAATTTGCCTAATGTCAAAAGGGGGAAGCAGTTGCATATGAGGTATGTGTACCTATTTAATGCAAGCAGATAAAATTTGTCATAGTCAAAAAGGGGGAATTTGTTAAAGTATTGTTGTTTTGAAGTATGGCAAAGTTAAGGAGTTGTAGTAGTAACATGACAAAAGAAGGAAGATGTGTCTTATTTGCTGAGTTCGAAATGTATGATTGTCATCATAAAAAAAGGGGAATTTGTTAGAATGATAAAGATTTTGATAATTGACAAATACAGAAACAGATGAAAGAAACAGGTTGTAAAGACGTGTTCCTTACCGAACGAATCCGACTTGGATAAGGAGAGCGTCAACCACGTGAATTAGAGGTTATAAAGCTGTGGAATTATTATTTTTTCAACAAGCAACAAGTACAAAAAGTTTCCTTTTATAAAGGAGTTCAAAGCCAAGTGAAAGAAGGAAAACTAATTCCTATTTAAGAAAATCTATTTAAGGAAATTGTGTTTTCTTATTTATTTAAGGAAATTCTGTAGAAAAGGAGTCCAAGTAGATGTCAACAAGGATTTCTAGAAGGCAAATACAAGTTGCATTATACAAGGATTTGTTGAAGTTCTGATCTATAAATAGGGAGCTATTTGCATAAAAAAAAATTGCGCACTTACATAGAGAGAAGATCAAAACATGATCAAGAAGTTTGAAAGAATTTTTAGATTTATTGGGAGTGTAGCAATTTGTGAGGAAAAATTGTAAGATTTTATTCAAAAGTCTTGTTTACAATCTGAGTTTTGTGAGTAGAGTTGTTCGACAAGTTGTAGAACTTGAAGAACATTGGAAGATATAAAACCGGGGGGTTTTGTATCTTTGGGTAGCTAGAAATTAGAGTTTATAATTTCTTAGCTAGGAATTAGAGTTTATAATTCCTTAGGTTACAAGCTTTGTAATCTTTTGTTGAGACTTGAAATTTAGTAAAGTGGAGTTAAATCCTACAGAGGTGTAGGTCGTGGTTTTTACCCTTGTGAGTTGGGGTTTTCCGCGATAAAATATTGTGTCATTATTTTATTTACTTCACAAAACGTAACTGCTGTAATTTCTCAAAGGAACATATAGAATAAACCTGTTCCTAAGGCGAATTTGGGGGTCAGAATTCCAACAATTAGTATCAGAGCAAGTTATCTTTGAAGAAGAAAATCTTGCCTTTGTCACTAATGACATAGGTAAATATCGCAAAGTCAAAAAAGGGTTGCAAATTTTACCAATTTGCCAACTAGCAAATCTTTATTTTCAACTCTTATCACTATTTCTTTTTAACAATTACTTGTATTAATTGAATAGCAAAAATTGACCATAAAATGGGATGGACTCAACAAAAGCAAGGGTTGATAATGAACACACTCTAAGACTGAGAGGAGGCAAGTGATATTCATCTAATAGGGCTGAAAGCATTTAGGTGTTCTTAACTTGCTAATAACGCTTGCTCAACATCAAAAGACCTTTACCTGTATGAAATATGAGTTGCATGCCGATGTCATAGGTAACATAATTATGGTCTCTTTTATTTCATAATCAAAATTTTGAGACTATCATTTGTTACTTTTAATACTAAATTCTAATTACTCTTTGTTACTTGAACACTAAATTAAAATCAATCGTCATTTTACACAATCATCACTTATTTCTTTTGCAATCTCTTGTGGGATCGACCTCAACTCTTAATGATTTGTGTAATTGACTTCAACCTTTTTATATTCTTAGGCGGAATGACCTCGAAGATCCTTGTACTTGGCTCCGTTTGTCAGTTGAACCCTTCTACTCATCACTTTGCCTAATGAACCCTTAAACTCATTCAAATCCAATATTTTAACCCTCTTTCCCATCTAATATGTGTGCGTGTATTACACTCTTTTTACACATCAAACACCACGTCATTATTATTAAAGTTTTCAATGACATATCAGAAATCAAATTTTAAAAAATAAAAAAAGTGTAATTTTCTCTCTCTTTCCCCCTTCCTACTTCATCTTCTTCATTCTCATCCGCCCTTAGCCTCGTCCCAAAAAATAAAAGAAACAACAACATTTTCATCTTTCTTCACATTTTACACTCAAAAGTTATTCAATCATAAAATATAATATATTGTAATTAGCTCTTGCACATGCTTTATGTTCTATTTATTTTGATTTGATAAAAAAAATCAAGAAAACTTTAAGTTGAAAAAAATATATTTATGAATAATTTAGGCAATACATTTTAAATTTATGAAAATGGTGAATAATATGTTTTCTTGCAAAAGCTTTTTGAACATTATATTTGATGATTATGGTGATGAGGTATATTTCAAAGAAGAATAATAGAAAAGGGGTAGGGGCGGGTAGGGGTTTCTAGGGATGAAGAAGAAGAGAAAAAGGGTGGGGTTGGGGCTGAAGAAGAAAAGAAAAAAAAGATGAGGTGCGACTGAATAAGATAGAGAATGGGTGGGGGTGGGGGTGGGTGGGCTGAAGAAGAAGAGAAAAAGATGGGTGGGGATGAAGAAGAAAGATTTTGATATTTTTTTTAAAATTTTTTTAATTATTATTATTATTATTTTGTCTTAGAATTTTAATAATTTTTAAATAAAAGTATTGCATTCACTTGCATGTGGTCTCACATTTGTCCAACTCGACCATTTTGATCCCACATAAGCTCGGTCAATGGTCAGAGGGGTGTAGAAAGTAGAGTTTATTCGATTTTAAGGGTTCATTTGGCAAAGTGATGAGTAGAAAGGTTGAACTGACAAACGGAGCCAAGTACATGGGTCTCCAGATCATTCTGTCTATTTCTTAAGTGAAGTGTAAGATTGGATGTATCAAGGTTCGACTTCAAAATCGAGACCAGACTTGAACGCCTAACCTTGATAACTAATCTAGGACTTAGCCCAATACCTGAGTTCAAAATCAAGACCCGAGCCCAACCCCAACTTTGACTCTGACACCCAATCTTGATTCCAAAATTTAAACTAGGATCCAATCCTGAGATCTGATATGGGACCCGAATCTAAAAACCGACCCAAGACATAGTTTCTGAATTGTGATCTAACCTTGATATTTGACCCTGACTATCAACTCAAGACCTCATGTGATACCTGACTTGGGATCTAACCTCGAATCTCGACTCTAACGCCTGGCTTAGAACACCACCTGACATCTAATACTATTTAACCCTGATACTCGACCATGACAATCAATTGGGGACTTGATTTGATACGTGACTTGGGTCCCAACCTCGACTCATTACATTAACGCTTGACTTAGAACACCAACTGACATTTAAGACAAGACCCGACCTCGATGCCCATATCAGGATTTGACCTAGATGCTTACCTAAGACCTGAAACTTAAATTGAGATTCAACCCGGAGTTGATTCGAAACTTAGGAGTTGGGTCTCTCATCAAGGTTGGATTTCAAATCAATAATCGAATTCTTAACTAGTATGGAGAACCAATACGCGAGACTGGAGTTCATGTAGAAGGCTGAGGTGTGAGGTTGAAAAAGAGTTGTAGAAAATGTTTCCTTATTTGTTAGATATATTTTAGATCCCTTAAATTTGAGAAATAATGAATAAATGTAATGAAAGGTTACCTTGATTTGGGAAAAAACTTCTATTATCATCTGCGCAAGCAACAAAAAGTGCGTTGTTTGGGTTGAAAATCTCCTGACATGCTAGTAAGAACCATTCCCTCAACACACCAGGCCCAATAGCTTGTTCCTCTTTGAATTGCACAAATAAACTGCCTGGCAGGTATTTGAGTTTGGTAATATAATCGAACGAGTCTACTATCAATTTGGACCTATCAATGAGCATATTGTACTGATCTTCTACATTATCTTCAACTTCTGGAACCATCATCATTGCCAATTGCCTCCGTATATAAAAGTTTGTTACCTCTTTGTGCTCAAAAATCCACTCATAATGTTCTGATTTCTCTGCAAAGTTTGTTATTAGATAGCACAATGAGCCCTTTACTTGCTTCATGTTCTGCCAAAAATCATCCTCCATATAGATATACAGTTTGGATATACTCTGTAAGTCGTTCAGGATATCAAGATATAGAGACCACCAAGGTACAACAATGTCTTTTTTTACCTTTTTTGAATCCAACAACCTTAAAGAGAGTGTCACTTTTGCTAGCAAATCATAGAACATTTCACACATGGGTAAATCAATCTTTTCAAAAAACTTTTCTTCATAAGTGACGTTGTCCATCAACCATAAGACATTCCATACTGGGAGCAGAAACGCTCTAAAATCACGCACAAGGGTAAATGATAACCCCTCAAATCCAGATGTTCCCATTGTCGAGTCTAAGTCAAGAGATAACTCAGCTGATATCTCCATAAGAAATGGAAAAACACTGTTTAAGGATACCAACTTTTTCTGCTCATACTTGCACCTCGGGATCCCTGTGAACTCTATCATAGCCCCTAAACTACTTCGACAAATTCGATACAATCCATCATCAGTCTTCACATTTTCTCGCAAAATTTGGCAAAATTTTAACGCTATAAAAGCATATATTGGTTTAAGGGGATCATTCTTAAATGAACTAATAAATTCACGAATGGATGTATAAGCAATCATTCTATAGTTCTGATTCAGATAAAGCATTACCAAGTCTTTTGGAACAGAAGAGGAAATAATTAACTCAAGATGTTCAATCGCTCGATCAAAATCATTTGGAATTGAACTCAAGAAATTCATAACCATGCTTTGTATATGATCTGAGACTGAGCGGGGCTCAACGGAGTTATCTTTGTTTTTGCACAACTCCACAATTTGTGAAGATAAGTCGTTCAATTGATCCTTCGCGATGTTAACATCACGCTTACGCTTATTGGTGTCAGTGTTGTTGATGTTGATGGAATGTAGAGACATTCCGACCAAATGGGGCAGCAAATCTGGGTGGACAAAAGAGCAGAGAAACAAAGAAAGGCAGAATGTGAAAAATGTGAAGAAAAATTAGTATAAAAGAGAAAGGAAGAGATAAAATTGTAAATAATATTTTATGAATTAATCCCCTTAATACGTTCAAAAACCATTTAAATCCTCTAAGTTAATAAAAGTGAAATTTTGGTACTACTTATGTATTTAAAAATTTATTTATATTGAGATAAATAAAAGTCACTCAATGAGTCAATTAATCACATACTTGGAGACACGAATAGAGGAATGACCAACTCTTTATAAAGTATGCATGTGTTGAAAGAATGAAGTCTGATGACAACATAACATGAACTGTGGAAAAAAGAGTTGCATGCTTTCGTCAAATCTCAAACACTGCAACCTTAAAACATACATCAGACAATATAAACATATTTTTCTATAAAAATAGTAAAAATTACACCAGATATCAAAAATTCTAAAAATTACAAAAATTAAGCATCCAGAATATGAATTTCTATTAATTACTTTTTGATAACTTTTTTGAAATCAAAAGTCGTTAAAATATCTGATAATCAGTACAAACGTTAACAATCGACTAACTTAAAGGACTGAATGATGTACCGTGGTTTCACAGTACTTTCAATGCTTTTTCCTTAAGTTTAGTGTGTGTCTAGGGCCTTTTTGTAGTAATTTTAATGTGTTTTTATCTATGTTTTGCAGGAAAGTTGTCCGGAACAAAAATGTAGAAGGCTGTGAAGAATCAGCGCAGAAGTGACCCACGAAGCCATCAACGGTCCCTAGATGGTGACCGTCATTTAGAGGTTCAGACATCTGGAAGCAACTCGGAGAATTCTGACCAAGTGTGGGGCTACAGAAGTATCGACGGTCCGTCGTTCCATCGATGGACCATCCTGGCAAACCGTCGATCAGATCAAAGAGTAGTCCCAGTACCCGGTGTTGAAGAAAAACTAAGTATGGAACGACGAAGGCGTCGACGAACCGTGTTGTTGGTCCGTCGATTGGATCAGAGAAGATGCAAAAGCGACAGCTGAAGAAAAAGCTAAGTCTGGACCGACGGAGGCAGTCGGCGGTCCGTCGACGGTCCGTCGTTCCATCGACGGACCATCTGTGGGGTCGTCGATTGAAGCCGCATTTTTTGGAAAAACTTTCCTTGTTTTTTTTCCTTTTATTTTAGGATAATGTCTTTATAAATATGGTGTAAAACCTCGTTTTTGGGGTTGGATTTTTTTTTTGGTTTTCATACTTTTGTTCTTGGAGATTTAACTTTGGAATTTGACAATTTTATTCATGTTTTCGAAATTGATTATCAAGTAAATTTTGTTTTTTCAAGCGCAATTTCTAGATTTTCTTCAAACTTCTCAAAGTAAGTTCATGAATTATTGTTTAACAATCATGATTTGTGTTCTTCCAGGTATGGGTAACTAAATCCACAACTAGGGTTGTGGGAACCATGGGTGATTAACAAAGTAAAACTAGCTAAATAATAATTCTCAAATAGGTTTTTGCATGTATTGATAATTCTTTCGTTTAGAAGATTTTTTTAACGGTGGCCAACGTTAGAACACGCCTTGTTGCTACTTGCCGAACCAAGGAGGTAGTTAATAAGAAAAGAATTATCAACATAGATTTAGTGAGACACTATCTAATAGGCTAGTTTCGATTGGTGCGAAGTAATAACTAAGTCATACATCGAATTTGACGCTTAATATGAAGTAAAGGTAAGGGTTAGTAACTTAAACCCACGTAGCCGGACCAAGGTACGGGGTGAAATTCTATATATGCCGGACCAAAGATTTAGAGATACATAACTTATCACTTTGCATGCAAGACACTAGAAAAAAATTGTTATAGCTAGGATTACCGCGTTATGAACCTATGAGGAACACTTACACCTTAGTTTGTCTCACGACTTGATAAACACCAAAGTTTTAATCTTACTTCTTGTTTTAGTTAGAATTAATTAAACACTTTTGTTTCACAAATCCCCCCTCTTTAATTAACTATTTTCTGGAAAGGAAATAGACGTAATTGTATATTGAATTAAGTCTAAACCATTTTCCTCGTGGGATCAAACGCAGCCTACTTATTGGATTCTTTACTTGATACGACCGCTTATATATTTTTGTAACGAAGTGTAACTTGAGTGTATCATTTAGTCGCTCATGAGTATATTTCAGTGATTATTTTTCAAATACCTTAAACATAAGGGACCATCTGGAAATTTGTTTCATACTTTCTGGTAGTGTAATTTAATTTAATTTAGTATATCTTTTTATGATTTTTATTGAATTTTTTAAAAATAGTTTTGCCATTTAGTGTGAACAATTTATATTCTTTTTGACTTTTTGAAAAAAAAATTAAATGTTTTTGCCATTATAATGTGATTATTTATTATCTTTTGACTTTTTCTGTATTTTAAAAAGAATATTTTTGTTATTATAATTCAATATATTATAATTTTTGTTTATGTGATTTGGTATGACGTTTAATCTTTTTTTATATTTTAATAGGATCTATTTTGTTTAAAAATTTTCTTTTTTCTACTATTACAATCAGATCTAGTGTACACACTCCTTTAAAAAAAATCTCATTAGATTTATTATTTTTTAAAGGCAATGCGATCTAGTACAACTTTTAGTTTAATGAAATCTTTTAGTATTTGTTAATATTAATCTCTATGGAATTTGTAGATTCTTGAACTTGCCGCATTTTATTTTTGATATGTATTAATTTTTTATGTTATTGTAGTTCAATGACATTGTGACGATTCAAACCGTCGTAAGTGATACCCACAATAAATCACCTGGTAGGAGAACCAAGTACTAACCTGTCACGACCTAGACCACTGTGATTGACGCCCACACTAACCTTCTGATAGGAGAACCCTTACTACAACTCAACTAAGCAACCTTAACACATATACTACCAATTTAAAGATACAGAAGCATGTTTAAATGCAGAAAATATATAGAGTTCGCATAAACTCCAAACGTTTAGATAAACTAGCCAAACTAATGTGGAAGAACAACCCCTAGAACCTGAAAGTCATCGTACCAAAACTCTACAAATGATAAGTCTAAGAACAAGAGGTACAACCCCGAAACTAAGATAACACCTTAAACAAATACTCTGAGTCCGAAAAGAATGGACTTAAACAAGAGAGATCCATGGCAGCCTGAAAGAACTGGCTCACTGTTGAATCCAGTCACGCTCAATAGTCACCAAGTTGAAGTCTATCAAATAGCCGCCTGAATATGTCCTATACTCAACAAAGAACAAGTGCAGTATTAGTGCACAACCACACATTACTGGTAGGATCACACGGCTATCCCATTAAGTTAAACATATATAAGTCATTACAATATCATAAACATGCATACACCGAACATATACAATATCAATTATCATTTTACGAGCAACCTACAATTTCACGTTCTCAATAACAAGTATATATGACAAGTCAGTGGCCCTCTAACGGAATCCAATTCAATGGTTCTCTTATGGAGCCATTCCCTAAACTGTTAGTGATCGTGGCACCCGTTCCAAGTTAGTGTGTCGAATCGTGACATCCATTCCAATTTGTATGTCAGTACGTGACACCCGATCCCAGTTAGTGTGTTGGAATGTGACACCCTCTCTATTCAACACACCACAATCACAATCATAATGTACATTCTCATAATCGTACAAGCAAGAGGTGATTCATGACATATAGTTATTCGTCCATACCCCCTTACTTTAGGTGTAATCAATAATGCAATATTCACATTCATACATGCAATACAATGAAGCACATACTAACATATATCACACAAACATATAATCACAATCATCACCTACCTCGAAACTAAGATTAAAATTTCTAAGGCACTTGAATCCTCCCTTTTTGGATTTTTTTCTGCTTATTCGTGGTCTAAAAACATACAATTAACGCAAGGATCAATAAACAAGGCCTAATTACCCGAATTACAATCAACATATAAATCCTAGGTCAAACCCATGATCCAAATACCCATCTTAGGGATTTTCCACCATAAATTCCAGATCAAAACCCTCGCTCAATGATAATTACCCAAAAACTACGTTAATACAGATTGAAAAACATATTCAGGGAGTGAAAATCTTAGCTTTAGCACCAAAAGTCATGAAAATTGTCAAGAACTTGCCTTGGGTCGTTTCATAGCTCTCAAGAATGAAATTTTGCACAAAATGACGTTTTGGGGATTTTTACTCTACTTAAGTCGCGACTGTCCCGCTACAACGGAACTAATCCTGCTACAGCGGCCCCATCCTGGTAGGATAAATCCCGTCATAGCGGCTTGCAGGGAAACAGAGAATCGAATTAAGAGTTTCAACCCCCATTTCAAAACACACCTTCATCCCATGACACTCAAAAATTACTCGCTCACACTAAGATCAGTTTTGAAAATTATATCCGACCAAATTAGATTTCGTAAAGTCGTACGGGTTCTTGACTGTCTTACATATCTATTGAAGTGATCGAATTCATAATTAGATCTCTCATTTATTATCCGATTCCCTTGACCTCATTGATTCATATTTCATCCAACTCTGGACTAGATTAGGAATTCTCAAGTTACTACTCAAAAGTTTTCTGGCCCCAATTCTATTCCCATTGACTTTTTCGTATCGACGGAATCATGTCATTACATAACCCAAACTGTATCCCAATACATCCCTTGGAAAATTAAGTCATGAAAAATAATAAGAAGAAAAAAACAGATTTAAACAACCAAGGATGGAGTCCCAATAAACTCAATCAACAGTCAAAATATTTATACGAAAATAAACCCCCAAGAACAAAAAGTCATAATACCAAAACTCTAAATAAGTCAAGAGTGGGGATGTAGCCCCAAAAACATAGAAAATACGAAATAGTCTAATGTCTTTGGATAAAGTGATTGACAAGAAAATATAGAGGAAGTCATGACAGCCTAGAAAAGTAAATCACCCTTTGAAGTCAAGTGTCCCTTAACTGAGGTCATGTATCAGTTGCTGGAACATGCATAACCATAACCATCGATACATAGACTCTCAGGCACCATATCATAAAATAAACCTATATATGGATGCATGCCTCACATGATCACAATTATATGGAACCACAACACATATTTGATCCTCTCATGGAACTCACACACTAATTGTTAATGTACCGGTGTAGTATCTGAGCAAATCAGAGTTAGTAATCATACTAAGCGTGAAACCTAAGCCAACAATTAGTATTCATGTATTAGATTGGCACTCAAGTCAACCAACAATCACAAATAATCATATGCACAAACACAATCTCAATGAACAATAATAACACTTGAAAATCACAAGTAACTTAAATAAGTTCAATGCATGAGATTATCACGATGATGTCATTTCACATATATCATTATGTCTTCCCAAAACATGCATTATATAAGTGATGGTATTATGAAGTAGACATAATATATACACATAAACTAAAAGGCATACAATTATCACCTTCCTCGCATCAAGCCTCTTGGAAACTCTAACGAAATCGATCTTTCCTTTTTTTGAAGTGTTTTGACTTGTTCTTGATCTAAAACAAACAATAAATACAATAATCACAAAATGACCTAATTTTATTCAGATTATAACCAAATCCCTAACCCTTAAACCAGTTCATGATCATTCTTCCTACACTAGACTTTTTCACCATTATTTTAAGTCAAGGATCTCCCTTAGGAGTTGTATCCTAGATTCTAAGACTTAAGAATCAATTTATGAAATGATAGAGTAACAAACTTACTGTTATCAACGAATTTCGTGGCCCTAATTTATCTCTCTCGATTCCAAGAACAATAATGCAAAAAATAAGAGTTATGAAACTTAATCTCCATAAAATCCCTACTTACTCTTATTGCACATTCCCTCTCTAGTTAACACCTTCCACTATAGCAAATTACACAAACTTCATAGACTCGAAAATCCCTCAAAATTCCATTTTCACAACATACTTGCTTCCCCTGATGTCCCGAACTATCCCCTTCACAACGAAATTGATTCTTAGAGTTTTACTCACCAAAATTTGATTATGTGAAGTCTTATGGGTTCCTTAATGTATGATTCCTAGAAAATATAATACAAACCTACATGTATCACCCCATCCATTCTCGGATGTCCCTAGACCTCATCTCACCTAAATTCCCTCTGAGACTAGCCTAGCCTAAAAAATTTAAGTCACTCTTCGAAAAAATTTCTAACCTGATTCATTTCACCATTGGCCTACTCAATAACGACTGAATGAGACCGTTACAAACATGTTTGAATGGTGTGATAGAGCGTGTGACTTTTGACCATAGAGCCTCATTAGGACCATAGATGAAAATGATTATATTAATCAATGTTATATATAATGAAAAATGTGATTAAACTTTGGGTATTTTTGTAGGTATTATGAGCAAAATGCCCTGAATTTGAATGACGCTAGGACCATTGAGGAAAATGATGATATGAATCAATATGATATATAATTTATTCAAATTTGCAAGAACAGTGGTTTTAATTAAATAAAAAAATGAGAAAATTACGCGGTTAAGCAAACTTATACTACTTAATTACTCATTGTAGTTATAGTTTATTATAATTACCACTCATGACTAACATTATACATTAATTATGAGGGCTGACTTCGAGTTCCTATAATTAGCCACATTTGTATATGTATTATTCGTTAGAATATACAAATACATATGTATAATATACAATTATCTAATTAATATACATATACACAATTCACCTATCTCCCACTCTCTTCCCTCTCTCGCTTGCCTCTCTCCTCCCTCTCCCAATCTCACTTGTTTTTTTATACAAATGCATATGTGTAATATACAATTGTCTAACCAATATACATATAAAATTTATCTCTCTCCCACTCTCAGCCCTCTCTCGCTCGCCTCTCTCCTCTCTCTCTCTCCCAATCTCGTTTTCAATATATACAAATACATATGTATAGTAAATTATCTAACCAATATACATATATAATTCACCTCTCTCCCACTTTTTGTTCTCTCTTGCCTCTTTCCTAGTCTCACTCGCCTCTCTCCTCCCTATAACATGTAGCTACGAATTGTAATTATTAAACTATAGCTATGGAGGGTAATTAGGTCATTTTTTAGTGGCTATTTGTGAAAGTTCCCAAAAAAAATCCTTTTTTATGCAAAATTTTCCTTTGTTGTTTTATTTTGGTTGAAGTGGGCCGTTAAGAGATTGATGGTATGGATTGTTGCAGTGAAACTACTTGGGTTTTGTCAATTGGACAACTCTAGTGGGCCGTTAACCATACTCTAATGGGCTGGGTTAAAATTTGAATTTTTTAAGAGCGAAGCTGCATCAAATTGACGTAGAAGTGCGTTTAGTGCGAAGGAAAACAAGTAGATTTCTTACTTATTGATTCTTATGTTCTGCGTGTATGCAAATATTGATATCCTAAAAGAATTTATATATATAATCTAAATAAATGCTACTGAAGGTGGAAGTAGGGCCGGTAGGATCCGCTCTCATTTGGATATAAAAAGGAGAAAGTATTCTAATTTCGAAACCAGAACAACATGCAGGGTGGTGGTAATGGGGGCTTACTAAGTGGAGTAAAAATCAAGTGTTTTTCCTACTTTCACGACAAAACTAATTTTCCTCAATTTTAAGGAACTTAATTGTTTGGTTGCAAACAATTTATCTCGGGATAAATTATTCATGAAAAAGTGATCTCAATATATATATATATATATATATATATATATATATATATATATATAGATATATAAGATAAGGTATCCCACCATCACAATGGTATAAACTGTGAGATAAATAATTTTAAGGACTATTTCTACGTCCAACCAAACGCAAAATAAAAATAATCCTACATTTTATTTCAAAATTATTACACCTTATACTTCCCACAAAACAACTCTTTAGTTTCTTCGAAGAAAATATTTTCCAAATTTTCTGACCAACCGAATATGAAATAGATATTTTCTTCCATATCAAACACATTCATAAATTTATGAAATTAAAGTTTGACTTGCTTCACATACTAGGTCACATGTGTGACTCTTTTTTGCATTTTATTTTAACATTGTATTTTTGTGTTGAAACTAGTAATACCATACAAAGATAATTACTAAGCATATATCCAATCTAAAATAATAAAATTGTACCACTTACGATATAAAAATTCTGAATTTATCGTCGTTGATTAGTGCAATGTTGTTAAGCAAAGACAGATTAGAGTGGATAGCTCGAGGGTGTCTTGAAAGGTCATTTTAGAGGCAAATTACATGATATCGAAAGGAAGGGGAAAAATGAAAATGGAAATATTCATAATTGACCCTTTGTCCACAACATTCATGTGGTTATGAGTTATGTGAAGTTATTTGTGGTCATATTTAAGATAAGGTCAATTAAGAAAAATAGAGGACCTATATATTTGACCTTAATGGTGCATCAATGGATTAGATTGGAAAAATTTGTTTTATATACGTTTGAGGTATTGTGAATTGGAAAAAAATAAACTAAATTCAATCAAATAGAGAATAATATCGAAGGAAAAAACTCAATAAATTTGATTTATTTGATTTTTAATTTTGATATATAAATAAAATTTGACTTGATTTTGGTATCAAGCATAAAACAATCGAAACAACATAATCAAATTAACTGTATAAATATTTATCTAAAAGTTACCTAAATAATCGATTATGATATTTAAAAAATTAAATAATTTGTTTCGATTATATTTTAGAGAAAAAAACAATTCACATTGAACCATAAACACCCTTAGTTCTATTTGGAAGTCTTATTAATTGGTCTACAAATTTTCTCTAAAATGCAAATAGACCCCACAACATTATATAATGCATGGTTTGAATTAATTTATGGTCCATTTTCACATATCAAAAATAACGATGTCATTTTCATGAAATATAATATCAAAGTAATTATCATTGCACCAAACTAAATTGATATATATTCAAACTTATGGCATTCTCGATTAGAAAAAGTATCTTTACAATAATTAGTTTCAGGTTATTTTAGAAAATGATTTTTTATTGAAAAATATATGTTCGAAAAATAACTTGTGTTATATATACAAAATATCCTCTTAAAATAAGTTTTTATTATGTTCTCGGTTGGAATTGAATGAATATTTTTTTTCATTAATAATTGATTTATTCATGACAGAAGCGGAACGATAAATTAAAGGGAGTAAAAAAGAACGACTAATAGTTCTAGGTTACAAGTTTTATCTTTTGAAAAGAAGCATATGGCACCTTATATATATGATCATACATCGAAATGAGAGAGAAATAAAGAGTTTTCTAGAAAATGTCACGAACGAAAACGGACTAATATATGTAATCTATCTTGAAAAATTGATTGAAATTAAAATATAATTAATAGTGAACTCATTAAAAGCATAGAAACACCTTATGTTATCGGTACAAGCCAAAGATACGATCCACAACACCAAGATTTTAATCTAGCAAAAGAAATATTTTGTTATTTTTATTTGAAAAAAAATTTAATTGGCCTATTAAGAAATATATGTGAGTTTTGCAATTAAAATAATATAACAATAATATACATAGAAAAGGAATGATGGAATATGCACATGTAATTTTACCGACCTTCACGATAGGAAAATTTTTATCGATAGTTCTTAATTCAAGCAAAATGTCAATAAATATGGAGAAAAAAAAAGATATAATAGAAAAAAATGAATACCAAAAACAAACAAGACCATAACTATTAAAAAAATATAATTTCAAACTTACTATGATAACTATGATGAGTCGGATGGATAATAAGATTTTCATCATAATCAAATGGATTTATTATAATTAAACTAATATTTAAGATGACTATCAATTACTTGTTAATTGCTAACATCTATCTTTTGTCTAGACTTTAAACTATATTATTGGTTTTACAGTTGAATATTCCAATTTTCTTTATTAATAATATTAATTGTGAAAATGACTTTCAAATTGGCCTTTGGTTTGTGGATATATATCCATTTTATGTATGAGAAGTGGCCACTTGTAAAATATTCTGTGTATCAAATTACTTAACCTTAATCATGCTCTTAATTAATAGTGGTTCACCAATTAAAGAGTTTTTGAATACGTTTGCGACCTATTAAATCAATTCAGGTTCACGCCAAATAATATTAATAATAGAGAAAAGTGTTTCTTATCAAAAAAAAATTATATTAGCTTGAGTCCATTATCGACTAATGAGTCAAATAGCTAAAAATTTTATTATAGAAAATTAAATCTAATATGAATTATATATATTTTAAAAATAATTAAATTTATATATACAGTATAATTTTGAGCCCGAACCTAGCTCTCCCATGATCGACCTTCAACCTTTTCTTTACTAATATTGCATAACTTTTACGAATTATTTATCATTTACTTTCAGATATCATTTCATTGCACAATAATATAAGAGTAGATATAACTTATTATTAACATTTAATTTTGAGAAATTGACAATAATTTGAGTGTAATCGAGAATCCTTATAATCCAATTGAATGATTATTTAAATGTTTACGACTCTATTTTCATGTTATAATCTCCTTATTGTTAACTCATGTCATGAGGTGTCTAAACTTTGATTCTCTAAAATACAAACATGACATGTCATGTGTTCACCTATGACGTGGCACAATTATATCCTACCATGTTCTTTTGAGGGGCCCAAGATCTACCCCACAATATTTTTATATGTGTAATTGTATATGAATTATGTATTAAGAATAAGAAATTGCTTGATGGAGAGTATAATAGAAAAAGTTAAAAAAGGAAAGTTCCTAAATTGACAAATAGAACAGTTAGCTTACGTGTCAACTGTAACTTAACTACGTGTCGATAAAAGTTTAATAATTTTCTATTTCAAAATTATTATCTTTTATCTGATCGATCAAATAATTCTTTAGTCACATGGTGAATCACCAATTCTACAAAATGGATTATATTGCTTCATTAGGATGAGTCTTATATGTGGCAATGGTAAAAACAAAAAAATTATGTATAAGTCACAGATTTAAGTCGTGCAAGTAATATTAAAAAATATTTGCGCTCAAGATCACAAATAGATATCGATGTAGAATTTTAATTTTTTTTTTTTTGGACAACTTTCACATATAGCAAATAAAAAATTTATATTTGTATGCTATAACATAGAAACTGTATAATTCGCATAATTGCGCTCCATAGCAAACATAGAAACTGTATAATTCGCTACACATATACAGTTGAAGCAAATTGTATAAAACGAAGTGTATAAAACAAGAAAGAGAAAGACACTTGGGCAGAGAACTATATAAAAACGAAGTGTATAAAACGAATTGTATTATTATAAGTGTATAGAACGATTATATACAATTTGAATTTGTATAAAATGAAAAAGAGAGAAAGATAAAAGAGACTTGACACGGAATATACAATTGAATCGAATTGTATAAAACGAGAAAGAGAGAAATTAGATACAATTTGAAAATTGTATAAAACGAGAAAGCGAGAAAGGCAAAAGAAACTGGGCAGGGAGTATTTCTATTGTATAATTATAAGTGTATCGGACGAAAATATATATACTTGCATGTGTATATACAATTTTATCACGCTTTATACAAACAAAAACGCAATTTATACATTTCGCTTCTGTTTGTATAAATGAGAAAGGCGAGGGTGGCGAGCGAGATTTAGGAGAGTGGCGAACGAGATCTGGAAGAGGGGAGAGAGGGGAACAAAAATATATGTATTTATTCAATTTTCTCTGCTTTATACAATTAGAAACAATTTTTATAAACTTGTATTTGTATAAAAAGTGAGGAAGCGAGCGAGAGATTGGAGGAGAGTGGCGAGCGAGATATTTGGGGAAGAGGCGCCTGACAATTTTTTGCAAACGTTTGCTATGGAGCACAGTTAAATCAAACCCTAGCTACTCCATTTATTTTAGGTTATTAGTTTTCTATTATATACAATTTTTTCTTTTTTTTAATATATATTTTTTAATATTTTTTCTGTAACGACTTCCAGTAGTCTTTCTATTCTATAAGCCATTATTTGCTTTTTCTCCAATTCTTTTTATCTTTCTTAAAATTGATCAAATGTAATTTTTCAATAATTCTTTTATGTTATACGCATTAAATTCTAACTCTATGTCTTTCGATCTCTTTATATCTATTTTATCTCTTTATTGTATTTACTTCACTTTCTCATTAAAATTCTCCGTCCTTTCTTTTTATTTTTCTATTACATATCATATATGTAACTTTGATTCGAAAACACTAAGCACAAATCAGGAGAAAAGAAGAATTTTGAAGAAATAAAAATGTAACTTTTAGTGTTTGCAACAACATGAGATAGAAAGGCCTATAAGGATTGATCAAACAATTGGTACGCACAAAGAGTACAATTCATTCGAAAAACTTGTTGATCTCGAAAATATTCATATAAAATATTACGTCTAACTGAATTTGAATTAACAAGTAAAAGAAGTGATCAAATCAATAACAAAACACCAACACCAAGACTAATAAGTTTAATGAACCATTTGATAATGATGGTTGACTTACTCCCCACACCTTTGAGGATATACACGAGTTTGAAGTCTAAAGGGTATAAAATATTAACAAAAATTTTAAAACGGTATATAAAATTTTATATTAATCAAAACAATAAAATCGCTGAAACAAAAGCGATTTACTCCGCCGGAAAAAGCAAAATCGTTGTTACTGCAGCGATTTTGCAAAATATGATTTTTTTTATAAAAAAAAATCAAAAAATTTCAAGAAAATCACTGCTTTTCTTGAAAAAAATTTTTAGAAAAAAAGATCGCATTTTGCAAAATTGCTGCAGTAGCAGCGATTTTGTTTTTTCCGGCTGAGGAAATCGCTTTTGTTCCAGCGATTTATTGTTTTGGTTAATATAAAATTTTATATAACGTTTTAAAATTTTTGTTAATATTTTATACCCTTTAGACTTTGTACTCGGATATACACACCAAATTATGAAAGATGAATATTAAGAGAAAAATCATGAAAAAAATATATCATAATTTAGTTATTGTACAAGTATGGTTCTTAATTTCCTTTTTTTTAAAATTCAACTTGCCTTAATTTATATTCTTTTATTTCAAAAAGAAAATTAATCTTTTTTAAAAATAAATTATAACATTTAAACCAGAATTCACACGCACATTTCAGTCAATTCCACATAACACATTACTACAACAACCAAACTTTTTTTTTCTTCTTTTTTTTGTTCCAACATGAAAAAGATAACACATTTGCCTCTATATATACATAGTACTACTCCACTAACATTTTCATCTCAAAACAATTTTTATTTCTTCTCTCTCCAAGTTTTCATTTTTTCCCAAAATGAATGGAGATCATCATGAGACAAATAATAATGACCAAAAAACACCACTCCTTCCAATTCATAGGTCACAAAGTATGAATTCATTTATTCAATCAATTTTCACATTTAAAAATTTATTCACAATTTTAGGACCTTCACTATGTATATTTATTTGCTTATTTATCAAAATGGAAAATGCTCCATCAACAAGTACAAATATGTTGGGAGTTCTTGCATGGATCTTTACATGGTGGTTATCGGAGGCGGTGCCCATGCCGGTAACTTCCATGTCACCGTTGTTCCTCTTCCCGTTGTTCGGAATTTCGTCGTCCGACGAGGTTGCTCAGTCATACATGGATGATGTTATTGCACTTGTACTTGGAAGCTTTATACTTGCACTTGCTGTGGAACATTATAATATCCATAGAAGATTGGCCTTGAACGTGAGTAATTCCAATTTCTTCTTCTTATTTTTCGCGATTTTATGATCCGTTTACTCGAAAATAACAATATTACGTAGAGTTTAAGTTATATACGTCATTGTATGTCAGTGTTCAGATATAAGGAGAACTAGAACTTTGTTTTTGAAAAATAATTATTGTAGAGTTGCACAAACTTTATGATAACTAAGGTTCGTTCAAGTGGTTGAATATTGATCGATCCATTATATTCAAGTAAAAAATATTGTTAATTCTTTTGATGGGAGAGGTTTGTGGGATGGGGGTATAGTAGCTAGGGATGAAACTTTTGTACTCTCTTCTTCTTATTTTACGTGATACTTTCGTATTTAGAGATTCAAACAAGTTTATTTTTGACTCGTAAGTTTTTCATATATTCTTTTAACATTTTGAATTATCAATTATTGTGACTTATAGTACTCTTTACGTAGTTTAAAAATATATAAATTTTATTTTAAAAAATTTGAAAATGACATACGCAAACATCCGATTAAAATTAATCTATTTAACTCTCGAAAAACAAAAAATATCGCATAAAATGAGATCGAGAAAGTAATTCTTTTGTTATATTTTGAAATTTCACTTATGAAGTTTAAAACTTTTATGATAGAGATATATATCTTACGTGTCCGCAATAGTTTGCTTCTCTTATCTGTCCACAATATATATTTTTATATTTTTTCTTAGTAATTAGTTGAATTATTGTTTCAAGACAAAATTTAACGTGCAATGGGCCATATGATCAATTATGCAGATAACACTATTATTCTGTGGGGACCCACTGAACCCACCACTCCTCCTCCTCGGTATCTGTGGCACGACGTTCTTCGTCAGCATGTGGCTGCACAACTGTGCAGCCACGGTGATGATGATGCCGGTGGCCACTGGAATTCTGCAGCGACTGCCGTCGCGCATCAACAGTGGCCATCGAGATCAAGAAAATAACAATTCTAACGACGATTTGGTCACCAATTTTTGCAAAGCAGTTGTTTTAGGGGTAATCTACTCTGCGTCGATTGGTGGAATGAGTACGTTGACAGGGACAGGTGTCAACTTGATATTGATTGGAATGTGGAAGAGTTATTTTCCTCATGAAAATGTTATAAGTTTTAGCACATGGTCATCATTTGCTTTCCCTTTGGCTTTGGTTATATTTTTGGCATTGTGGGGTATTCTTTGCCTATTTTATTGTAGGAAGGGATCAAGTAGAGCACTTTCTACTTATTTGGACAAAAATCATTTGAAGAGGCAGCTTGATTTGTTAGGTATCACTTTCTTCGTCTAACTAACTCATTATCTAGAGATTAAAACTTCTGTCATTACTGAAAAAACATGAATTTTTAATGAATAATTCGTCAAAAATTAATTGTCTTCTAAGTCGTAAACCTATTTAACCAGCACGGATTGATTTCTAACGGATCGTATCAAAATTTATTTTTGAGTAGTACGAATATTTAAAAAGTACTTTTTTATTATTAGGTTAGTTAAGAACGTAACTCTCTTAATTTTGATTCATAAATGTGATGTGACTTGACGTCTCTGCATAAAGTTCAAAAAAGAAGTAATTTTGGGGTCTATGATCTTAAACATGTTGATGTTATACTACTTGTGTGATTATAAGACTTTCAAAAGGTGGTTAAAGTATGTATTAAATAATTGTTCATAGAAGTGGAATTAATGAAATAAAATAAAAATAAGACAAGTTATTCGTTACGCAATCACTTTGTTTTGTTACAAAAATAGAATTGATGGTTAGATGTCTTTCTCCATTATCTTTTTAACTTATATACTATTATTTTTGTGGTCAATTTTGAGACTGTTTTTTTATTTAAATGTTAGGACTTTGATACGATTTTATTTTACTTATTATATTGAAAGTTATATGTCTTTTTGTTCTTTTTAGAGTTTTGTTTATTTTTCTTTAATATTTGTGATAGAGATCGAAGATATTTGATACCCGCAAGGAATTGCAAATCAACAAGTGTTCCAAATAATTGAAATTTTGTGGCTACTATATTATACTCTACTGACCACACATTTTCATTACACTTGTTTGTTGAATATTAAATTATTAGTCTTTTTTTCTGCAATTATTTTATACAACTTCTAATGATTTTGGTCCCACTTTTGTGATGTGTAGGTCCCATGACTTTTGCTGAAAAGATGATCTTGACAGTATTTTCGGTGAGTAAAAAAACGAGGGTTTCGAATTAACAGTAAAATTATTCAAAACAATAAAAATAATTATATTTATATTAAAACAGTTTACACTTTTTAGAGTGTAACTTTTGTGCTCCGAATTGCTCTTTATTATATTATTATTGTGATTTATGATTATTTATTTAATTAAATTAATTTTATTTATTAATTGTTACAGATTTTAATAATGTTGTGGATGACAAGAAGTATTACTGAAGATATTCCTGGATGGGGATCCCTCTTTGGTGGACGTGCTGGTGATGGAACTGTTAGTGTAAGTATGACGCGTGAATTCAAATATAATCAGATCGTAAGAAAGTAAAAAAATAAAAACTTAAAGAGTAAATTTTATTATATTATTGGTTGATATAAGTTACATCATTACTTATTACTCCTTTATTTATCTAATTTGATATGCTACAAAGTTTAAGAAAGTAAAAAAGTACTTTTGAAATATGTGGTCGTAAACTAAAAGATACAAAGAATGTACTAGGATATACGTCGTTTAATCTTATAATCTTAAATATGTCAGGTGAATATATCGCTGATAAAGTTTGATCTTAATTTTAAATCTTTCAGGTGATGATGGCAACCTTATTATTCATAATTCCAAATAAAAAGCAACCAGGGGAGAAATTAATGGATTGGAACAAATGCAAAAAATTGCCATGGAATATAATTCTTCTATTAGGGGCAGGTTTTGCAATAGCTGATGGATTTAGGTCAAGTGGTCTAGCTGATGTACTCTCAAGAGGCCTAAATTTCTTGGAAAACGCGCCTTACTTAGCCATTGCGCCAGCTGTATGTTTAATAAGTGGGACCCTAACCGAGTTCATCACGTCTAATAATGCAACCACAACCATTATGGTCCCATTGCTCATTGAGATCGCGAAGACTATGCACATCCATCCCCTCCTACTCATGATCCCGGGGGCTATTGGTTCACAGTTTGCTTTCTTGCTTCCCACCTCTACGCCCTCGAATGTTGTAGGGTTTACTACTGGACATATTGAGATCAAGGACATGATTAAAACTGGACTTCCATTGAAAATTGCTGGGATTGTTGCTCTATCCTTCTTGATGCCTACCCTTGGTAAAGATTCTATTAAATTTCTTAGTTTTCATTTCGATTCTTTTAGCTTTTATAATCACATAAAAATGTTTCAATCTTTTTTTTTTCTTCTTAAAATTATTTATCGAGTTAAATGATATATGTCACATAAAGTAAAATATAAGGAGCATTAAATATCCACATTTACTTGTTTTTCCCCCTTTTTATATATTTTAATGAAGTATAAAAGTTAGGGACATAGTCAACCCTAGCTAATGACTCATGTTTTCTAAGGATTTGGAATTTATAATTATAAAGAGTAACATTAAAGTTATTTTAAAGTGATAACAATAATTATGTATATGTTGTTACTTTAGCAAACAAATTATCGTTATAGTGAATATATAAAGTTCAGTAATTATATGTGAAAATTGACCATGCGTCTTTTTTTAATTTATTTCAGGACCTATGGTGTTTGGAACGGATAAACCTGTGACTAATGTATCAACAAACTATTTGCATATGTGTGGCTAGTTTAATTTTGTTAAAGATGGAAATATAGAGGGATACATAAAAGGCCAGATAAAGTTATATGCATCGACAATGTAAAAATATTTGCACGGTCATCTTGATGTTGTGCTATTTTTGCCATTGGTGGTCTTCTTTTCCTATTTGCTTTTTATTGTTGAGTTGTATCTATTGTATAGGCTTTTTTTTTTTCAATTTATGTTCTAAGATATGAAATCTGGAATTTAATTTCGTATTTAAGTTTTGCAATTCAAATATTTAATTGTCGCGATTTAAGCTCAAGACACCGATGATTATTAATTAGGAAAAATTAGTAAACTAGTCAAAATAAATAACATATTTAGTAAAAATATCCATACTTTATAAATATTAGCAATAATGTCAAAAATGTCATTATTTTAAAAAAATTATGTGTCCCAATTTTCTTCCTATTTTATCTCTCTTTTTCAATTAATTCTATATATCCCTTTTTTTTTAAAAAAAATCATTCTCTCTCATATTTATCTTTTCAAATTGTTAATTCTCTCTCCCATTTAATTTTTTTTCTCTCTCATGGTTATCTTTTCTGATTTTTTTTCTCTCTCATGGTTATCTTAATCAACCAATTTCTGGTGATTTTTCATCCTTTAATTTATTTATTACTTAACAAATAGTGTATAATGTATAATTCACTGCTAAAATGAGGGAAGAAAGAGGGTAAGAACATTTACAAGACTCATTGGTGTGCAAAACCTTCCTCAAATTCAGAACGCAAATGTAGAATCTTTGTCTACTCGTGAGGATCTTGAAAAAGACGACGAAGATCGGATAGTTGTCGAACAATTTTCTATTAGTTTGTTTTGTATTTATAGTTCTTTTTTAGAATTTGNTTCTAATTTGTATTTATTCTAAAGGTATGTCAACTAGTTATGTATTTTATTTAAGAACGAGTACACCAAATATTCAATTATTTCTTTTCAATTTTATATTTCATTCACTTTTTCATCATACTAATTTTTTGTATTTTATATATTATTATACAAAATTCTAAAGAAAAACTAGAATAAATAGAAATACAAATAAAATACATATTGAAATGAATACATACAGGATTTTTGAAGAAAAAAATAACTATATAGGGATAAAATATATGAAAATACAAATATATTTCTTAAATAACTATATAGATAAATTCGGCATACCTATTGGAATGAATACAAACTAATAAAAAACCATAATAAATATAAATAGAATATATTGTGGAATGAATATAATTTTAAAAAGGTAAAAATTCTGGAGACAAAAAAAACAAAATTTAAATTTTATTTGAAAATGTAACTGATGAGAAAATTAAGGATGCTTGCCTTTTTTTGAAATATTCCCCCCCTTAATTTTCTCCTTTTTGTTATTAAATAATTATATTCTTTAAATAAAAATAAATAATAAAAACATAAATAAGATACATAACAAACTAAAATGACATTTTTACTAAATATTGAAATTGTTGCTAATGAGTCCTCTTAAATGCTAAAATATTGACATTTTGAAAAATTTCCCAATTAATTAAACTCATTTTCTTCCTCAAATACTTCATAATTTTTAAGCCCAAACATTTAGAACACCATAAAATAGGCCCAATTAGATTTCTCAATATGTTATTTACATAATCTTATTCATGTTAAGCCCAAACATGAATAAGATTTTTTTGTGTCCATCCATCCATATGTACACTTTTAAGACGATTTACGTATACGATAACAATAGATTCAGTATAATTCTACAAATGAGAATCGAAAAATGATAAAGTATATACAGATTTTATCTCTACCTCGTTAACTCGTAAGGATATATTTCAAATAATCAACCACACATAGATAAAAGAGAAGATAACATAAAAATAAAATGTTTATTAAAGATTATAGATTTCTAAACCATACACTTAGGGATAATTTTAAGAAGTTGGATTAAAGCCCAATAGATATCTTTTAATAGGTTTTCTTGTTATTTTATCCAAAGTTTCTGCAGGAAATGCCATATATTCCTGAGTGACCCTAGATTTCATTTCTGTGGCCTCAACAAGAAGATCATAAGTATTATCATATTCATCAAAATGCATAACGGATGCTTGATTCACTTTCACATACTTAAATACTCTAACACCTTTAGCTCTCTTAGTTGCCTCCTTCACCGCGTATTTCGCTATGTCCACCACTCTAGGATCATTTGGATCCAACTCTGTCCAAATATTTGGTCGTATAAGTAATCTTTGATCATCATTTGTTGCAAGACAGAAGGTGGAAGCAATTGCTATCGTCGATAGAGTGATAAAAAGGAGGGAAGTTAATTTGAGAGTCATGTTTTTGATAGTAGAGTGGTTAACACTAAGAGGTTGAGGGTACTATTTATAGGAAATTTTAAGGTACAATATAGATTTTATTTTTAATTGATAAATTGGTTGCTTTTATTAAGAGGTACAATTAGATTTGTTTTTATTTATTAATGAGATTGTAGTTTTGTTTCATATTCAAAATGTGATTTAATTTTTGTTGACGAGTGTGAACATAATTTTATACTATTTTGTCTGTTTTAATGATTATTTCTTTAGATTGTATAAAGAAATTTAAAATTTCATTTGACTAATATAAACATAGGGATTGAGGCAACGAATTGGGCTTTCATGAAATCCCAAATGTTTGTGCTTAATTTATAGGACTTCCAAGATAGGCCCTATTAGATAATCTCTGGGCTAACTTTTGTATATAACAAACATAAAATTCGTATTTGTATACTATATCAAAGTATACATAATTGTGCGTTATAGTAAAGATATATACGTATAATTCGCTATACATATACAATTGAAGCGAATTGTATAAAACGAGACAGAGAGAAATTATATACAATTTGAATTTGTATAAAACGAGAAAGAGAGAAAGGCAAAAGAAATTGGGCAAGCGAATATTTTTATTGTATAATTATAAGTGTATAGGATGAAAATATATATATTTGCATGTGTATATATAATTTTCTCACGATTTATACAAGCAGAAATACAATTTATACATCATTTTTATTTATATAAGCGAGAGAGGCGAGGGCGATGAGCGAGATTGGGGAGAGTGGATGGCGAGATCTGGGAGAGGGGAACGAAAATATATGCATTTATGTAATTTCCTCTCGCTTTATTCAAACACAAACGCAATTTATATATTTGTGTTTGTATAAAAAGCGAGAGAGGGCAGCGAGACTGCCACCAAACGAGAGTGGCCAGCGAGATTCCACCAAGGAGAGTGATGAAAATAGCTATAGTTTGCTATAAGGTACAATTAAATCAAATTATATTTATAGCATTTAATTTGAATTAATAGTTTGCTATTATATACAATTTTCCCTAATCTATATTCTCTTGTGAAAACACGCACAAAATAAAAAAATATATGAAGAACATAAACTCCAACAATTTGGGTGTTAATAATTCTGGACTTTTCAGAATTCGTGGATACATTACTCATTCACTCGATACATAAGTTATGTATCAAATACATAACTATAAATCAGATTCATACTTAGAGTCGTCAATATGGGTTAGGCATGTTGGGCCGGCCTGGTCTAAGCCTGGATTCAATACGTTTGAGCTATGATTTTTTGGGGCGCATTTAAGAAAAGAGTATTTTAGCCCCGCCTGAATAAGTCTGCGGATTTGTGGGGCTAGAGAAATGTAGTAGGACCGGCCCGTGGACTTATAAAAATTAATTAAAAAATTTAATATAATATCAAAATTTAAATTAAAGAGTCCAAGCTCAAAACAATTAGGTTAATATTTTTATTAAGATATTTATACTTCTACTTGGAAAAAAAAAACTTAATAAGTATTATAAAGATAATTTTATTGGTGAATTTGATTAACAAGTAGTAATATTAACATCATGTGATATGGTTTTGTCGATTTTTAAGATAATGTTTTTAAATTGCAAGTCATAGTTTGATTTAATAATTATAAAAAAAAAACATAATTTTTTAAAAAAGTGGATTGGCCTGGCAAACTTGTAGCCCACATACTTGTGGGTTGGACCGATCATTTTCTGGCCCATAAAAAATGGGCTAGCTCAACCTGACCCGTAAAATATCAAAACATGTATGAATTAGCCCGAACGGGGTGAGTTAGTCCATATTGGCAACTCTATTCATATTGCTTTAGGTTTGAAATAATCAGAATTATGTATTAACAATAATATTTTTAATAAATGTATTTGTACACAAATAAAATTATAATGTATCTGATATGATGGAATGATGTATCCGAATATTAAGAAAGAAAGAAAAAAAGATTTTTGTGATTAAGGATGAAATTGATAATGAAATAAATTAAGAAGATATTGAATGATGTTCAAGTATCTTTTGATGTGTCTTAAGAAAAATTAAGATCATCATAATCATTCTTTAGTTGGCAAATAATGTTTGTTCATATATTTTGTCATTATTTGATAAATATTTTTGATAAATATCCCAAATTTCTAAACACTAGTTTTTTCTAGTATTTGGCCCAAATCTCATATTTGAGTTTTTTAATAAATTAAAATTTTGCCTCAAATTTTTATCTTTTATAAAAACGCCCTCTATAGTTGTTACTTGCGTTATATTACATAATTTTTTACGTTAATAACAAAGTAGTGATGAAGTATTCAGTGAATGTTAAATGATGATATGGTTATTGATGAAAATGATGAACAATTGACCAAGGATAAAAAATGTAATGTGCTTCGTCTACTTCACGATGTATGGAATAATGCTTATTGCACTCAATCCAAATTATCACATTGCTTTAATATCATGAACACTATATGTTATTGTTGTAACAAAGATCCAATTGACTTATAATATAAACTTATGGTTAGTTTTGATAGTATTTAAAACTTATGAGTATAAATCATTTTTTTCTAAAAAAAAAGTAAATATATTTCCCAAATATCATGACCAAACACATGGTGAAATATCACCCAAATTTTCATTCAAATAATATTTATCAAGAATATTTAAAAATTTATGATCAAACGCTAGCTTAGGCTTATTATTTGAAAACAAAATTTGGGCATAAACTCAAGGTAAGAAGATTTTCTTTTTATTTTCTCCATGTAGTCCCAATGTCTGTTTATGGTTTGAAATATGATGACATTAACTAATTTATGTGGTAATATCAAATCAAATCAAATAAAAAATTATTTCCAAATCACATCTTTTATTTAATATATTTTTTTCCCTAGACTATTTAGTTACATATATATAATTTATTGCTAACCATATAGAAATCATAGTCTAATTGTTACCTCTAATAAGACTTGCTTTCAAATCTTCATATAAACAATTCCTTCACCAAATTGGTATTATCAAATTCTTTCTGAAAAGAAAAATGACTTCTAAATTAAATTTTTTACGATATTTTAAACGATAATAGTTCCTTTCACCTTTTGTCATGCTTTAACAAACAAATAAAGATTGATAGCATAAAAATGATCCTAAAGTGGTTGATGTTAAAACTTTAAGTGTATGAGCATTTAGAAGAATCAATATATATTTTCAAATAAACAACTCAAATTTAGCACTTCATTTTGCATTTTTATCTTTTCATTTAGATTTTTTTAATTATTTTTATAACAATAATCCTAGTGGCTTTTCATGATTAGACAAAATATGATAAAGTTCATTTGGATTTATGTTGTCAATTCAAATAAAATAGAAAAATTATTTATTATTATGGTAGAAAATCTTCATTAATTATTAAAATCGTAATTACTTCCAAATCAACATGATTCTTTTTTCGTTCAACTATTTTTAGTTAAGTAATTCATAGTCAACCATATAGAAAACATAGCCTAATTATCTATAAATAATATCCCCACCAAATAGTTTTAAGCTATTCCAATATCAAATTTTTGTAAAAAAATAAAATAAATGACGTTTCGATTTAATTTTTTTCTTTTGATGATAATAGTTGCTTTCACCTTCTGTTATATTTTTTCAAATAATTATGATTATGATGATTCGTGTCAACAAGGTGAGTGGCGTTGCTTACCACCAAATAATCTAAAAGATCCTAAATATGTGGAGATGGTAGAATTTGCAATAAATACACAAACAAAACTACCAAAAGACTCTGGATTGTCATTTCTAGGTATATTGGATGGAATATATAAAATTGATAATAATGGAATCACTCATGAATTGAGAATTGTTGCCATATCATTCAATCAAATAAATTCTTATACCTTAGTTGTTTATGTGAATTCTAAGAACAAGGCTAAAACACTTATATCTTTTGCTTAAAACCTAAATTTGTATGAGCATTTTTTTTTATAGAAGAAATGCCTATTATATCGAAATATCCAAATTGCAATATTTAATTAAAAGTATTGTATTTGTGTCAACACTCATTTTGCCAATTTGATTCTTTTGATGAATTACAAGCATTATAGTCCTTTTTAGAGACTTTATTGTATTAATTAATGAAATTAAGAATGAAAGTGATAATGTATGTGGTAATATTATATCAAATGAAATAGAAAAAATTAGCAATTAGCATTGTAGCAAATCTTCCCTAATTAATTATTTCCAAATCATATGTATTTTTTAAAATAATTCTTTTTTTTTCACTAGACTATTTTAGTTAGATGTATAATGTATTGCCAGCCAAAAAGAAATCATAGTCAAACTTACTTTCACTAAAGGGAATCTTACGAAAATTTTATAGTAGTACCAGCTAATTACATTTTATTTCTACTATTTTTCATATTATATAAAAATTTGATGAATTTTGGATGTATGCTAATACACCGCGTCTCGATTTCAGATACACCCTTCAGCGTTGTGATACAGCGCCTCTCGCTTTTGAATATATTACTCAACGTCCTCATACATCTCGTACATTCCAATACATCGATAAAGTGACGTATTCGATTGATACACCGCGTAAAGTGATATATCCAATCGATACATAGCATAAAATAATGTACCCGAGAATATGAGAGAGTAAAATTTTTTGTGATTTTTCAAATATTAGGAAATGTTTAGAAAATATGATAAAAATAAATGGTATATTTAATTAATTTTTCCTTCAAAAAAATTATAAAATATGTGAAAAAGTCAATTCAAATAAAATAAAATAAAATATTTACTAGTATGGTCGCAAATCTTCATTAATTAGTAAAAAATGGTAATTACTTTCAAAATCACATTTATTATTATTATTATTATTCCTTTGACTATTTTTAGTCAAGTAATTTCTAGCCAACCAAAACATAACCAAATTCTTTGTATACTTCTAACCAAATTCTCTATAAATAACATCCTCACCCATTAGTGTTAAGTACTCAAATATCAAATTCTTCTTTTTTTAAAAAAAAATGGCTTTTGGATCAAATTTTCTTCTTTTGACGATATTAGTTGCTTTCACCTTCTATCATGTTTTTGCAACAACAAACGATGATGAAAAGTTACATAATTCATCTGAACATGATGATTGGAAGTCCATATCACCAAAAGATTTAAACGATCCTAAATTAGTGGACATTGCAAATTTTGCGATAAATACAACTAATTTGGAAACAAAATACGCTGAATTGGAATTTCAGAGTATATCAGAAGGAAGATTTAAAGTTGATAATAATGGCACCACTTATGACTTGCTAATTGTCGCCATGGAATTTGATGAATTAAATGTTTATGAAACAGTTGTTTTTGAGAATTCTAAGGACAATGTTAGAAAACTTATTTCCTTTGATTAATTTTTTTTGTTTGTTGTATAAAACCTAAAGTGTGTGGTGAGCATTTACAAGTGCCTAATATATCAAAATTTAATTTTTGAATGAAAAAAAACCCTATTTAACATTTCATTTTATGTTACTTATACTTTTTTTCTCTATATCAATTGTATTTTTGCTATCGTATACCCTAAAATTGGGAAAGAGGCAAGTGAGAGAGTGAGATAGGAGGGAAGTGAGCGAGATCTTCAGATACATGTGAATCGCTCTAGATACATGTATTTGGGGTACCAGATATGAGGAGAGACGAGAGAGACAAATACATGTGAATCTACTTGTATATCAATTACACAAACTTTTGATCGATATACATCCATGATGCATGTATGTGGACGCACCAATAGAAGTCCAAAATCAGGTAAGATACATAATATTGCAAACTTGCGTGAATCTAAATAATTAACTCCTAAATTAGTAGATATTCGATAAGTTACCCTAAATTTTTAAGCCTAAAAATTGAAATTCATAGGCCCAACTATATGTTTCAATATATTCTTATTAGTTTACAAAAAATCTCGATATTCTTACATAACCTCCTATAAAGGAAAGCAATAATCGTAAAATTCTAATTAATTCCAAATCACGTGTTATTTGAAATTAATTACCTTTGACTATTTATAGTTAAATAATTTATAGTCAACCATAAAGAAAGAAATATCTAATAGTAACTATTAGTCTATTACCTTTAAATAATTAATTTCATATTCCTCTTACCAAACTAGCTTTCAAATTTTTTCTATAAATAATATCCTCATTAATTAGTGTTAAGCACTCCAATATCAAATTCTTCTCAAAGAAAAATGGCTTTTAAATCAAATTCTCTTTTGACTCTTCCAATAACGATAGTAATTGCTTCCACCTGGTGTCATGCTTTTGATGTAATCGATAATCAAAAGTTACTAAATTCGTTTGAAGTCGTATTGAATACTCTAGATCCGTCTCTATCAAATGATGATTGGCAACTCATACAAGATCCAAAAAATCCTAAAGTGGTGGACATAGCAAAATTTGCAGTAAATAGTGAAAATATCATATCACTAGATGTTCAATTGAGACTTGAGAGTGTGTTGAGTGGAAGATTTCGAGTTGATAACAATGGTACCACTTATGAATTGTCAATTATTGCTATAGATTTCGATGAAGAGAGTGAATATAAAACGATTGTTTTCGAAAATTCTAAGGATATTGTTAGAAAACTCGTTTCCTTTACTTGGATAAAACGTAAAGGTATACACAATTAGATGTTAATTATTTGAAGACTATGTTTTTAAATAAACAACTCAAAGTTAGTATTTTATTTTATGTTACTTACTCTTTTGTCTATGTTAATTGTGTGTGATTGAATTTTCTCTTTTTTTTTTCTTCATGATATCCATAAACCATCCTCAAATCATGTATGTATAAATATTTTTTTTCCTTTTAGTCCATGCCTCATATATTTTTGTTTATCATATACACTAAATAATGAGAGGAGGAAAAAGAGAAGCGAGATAGGAGGGAGGCGAGCGAGATGCCCATATACGAGTAAATTACACTAGATACATATATTTGAGATACCAGATATAATGAAAGAGGAGAGAGAATAGTGAGATAAGAGAGAGGCAAGAGGGTCAGATACATGCGAATGTATTTCGATAAGTAACCCTAAATTTTAAGCCCACAAAATTGAGAATCCACGAACATAAGCCCAACTAGATGTTTCAATATATTCTTATTAGTTTACAAAAATATTCAAAAAATCTCAATATTTATTACATAATCTCCTATAAAGGAAAAGAATAAAAACGAAGAAGATTATATTTTCATGTTATGTAAAAAAATTAAAAGCTCAATCACATTTTTCAATGTGAAAAGCTAATATAAATATTAGACATACACTTCACAATTCTCACAAATCACAAACTTACAATTTATATAAATGGCTATCCAAATATACATCTTACTCCTACTCGTTACATTCTTAAATGCAATAAATTCAGTAAACAATTTCACTCCATTGGATTCTAAGGTCGATAAATTTTACAAACTTTGTTGCAAATAACGATCAAAAGTTAGTGAAATCGTTTGATCATGTATCAAATACTTTAGCTTTGTCCTAAAGTAATCGACGTTGCAAAATTTGCACCAAATGCGAAAAATAAAGAAATAAAAAGCAATGCCTATGAATTTTTGAAAGTGACGGATGGAAAATATAAAATTGTTAATGATGACATTACGTATTGTCTAGATATTGTTGGCATAAAATTCAACGAATTCGATGATGTTACGATTGTTTGTTTACAAAGTAGAAATAATATTAAAAAGCTCATTTCCTTTATAGACCGTCTCTTGTTATAGAGTAAAATATATGAGTATTTAAAAGTAGCTATTATTCAAAAAATAAATATACACAACTCTAATTTAGCATTGCATTTTATGTTACTTTCATGCCCTTTGTCTTCCTAATTTTTTATATGCTTCTAAGTTCTAACCAAATATGCTTTCAATTAATAAATTCTTCTCTTAAAAGAAAAAAGTGAATTTCAATTTTAATTCTTTATTCTTGTTACTCTTTCATATAGTAGTAATTGCTTCAATCTTGGGCCATGGTATTGCAACAAATGATGGGCCAAGCCCACTTGGTGAATGGCAGCCCATTAAGTACCCAAAATTGATGAAAATGGAGAATTTAGATGTTTTAAATAATGTTAATAATTATTATTATTTTTATTATTATTATTATTATAATAATATAATAATAATAATAATAAATAGAGAATCTAGATAAATCCGCTGCAACAAGTTCAACTAGAATAATGTTGATAGGAGAAATCAATCAGAATGGTTGTTACCCGTTATATTGTATTATTAATTTAAATATAATATTTATGATTATTATGTAATTATATTGTATCATTTAAATTCTTTGAAGCTAACAATGAAATGAGTCATTTTGTGTAACGATTAAATTGATGTGATTGCGTTAGTCTTTACTTATTATTTAATAATTGATCAATATATTTTTTTCTTTTATCCTATTTTTCAATAGTAACTTTGTCCCGTCCTCTACTTTCTCTCGTAAATTTATCATTCAAATTATGTATGTGTGACAACATATAACAATTAAGAACAATAAAATCTATCCGAACACTATATTCATTAAAACAATACAACACAATATAATACGATTTATAATAACCATCCAAACAAAGTATTACTTAACATTCTTGTTCATTTTCTCCTCGTACTTACCAAAAAAATAAAACTTACAAATATTTTTATGAGATATCACCTACTACATTAATTATACGATCCTTAAACGTAACAACAATGCTTCCATGATAATAATTTAAAAATTTTGTAAATATGAATAGGGAAAAGGGTCTGATATACCCCTCAACTTTATACACCCCTCGTTATAAAAGTGGCTCATATATACCCTTACCGTTATACAAACGGCTCACATATACCCCTGCCGCTACAAAATGGCTCACATATACCCTTCATTTAACGGAATTTTAAATAATTAGTTTTAAATTTATATTTATTACTTATAATTTTTAAAAAAAAATTATTTAGTGGTATATATGATTCTTCTATAAAAGTTCAAGGTATATTTTAATTTTTTTCATACATAAATTATTTTTTGACTTCTTTTATTATAATTATTTGAGTTTCTTATTCTTATTTTATTTTTTTCTTTCATTCCTTAGTTTAAAGAAAAAAAAATTAAACTATTTTTGTGTGTGTATTGTAATTTAATTTCGTATTCGAAAAAAATTTGGTCATCTACAATAAGTTTTACAAGAATATTAGTGAAACATAAATAAATTTGATTATCAAAATAATAATTATAAATTAGTCATTGAAACAAAAAAAAGTCATAAAAAATATGTTTGACGAGGATTAAATTTACTCATATGG
>NC_028647.1:5287225-5314846 GCF_001406875.1 Solanum pennellii
AAAGTTCAAGGTATATTTTAATTTTTTTCATACATAAATTATTTTTTGACTTCTTTTATTATAATTATTTGAGTTTCTTATTCTTATTTTATTTTTTTCTTTCATTCCTTAGTTTAAAGAAAAAAAAATTAAACTATTTTTGTGTGTGTATTGTAATTTAATTTCGTATTCGAAAAAAATTTGGTCATCTACAATAAGTTTTACAAGAATATTAGTGAAACATAAATAAATTTGATTATCAAAATAATAATTATAAATTAGTCATTGAAACAAAAAAAAGTCATAAAAAATATGTTTGACGAGGATTAAATTTACTCATATGGAATTATATTTTTTAGAAAAAAATAATAAAAATTTAGATTGAAAATTATTATTTTTTCATTTCCGTTAGAGGAAAAGAGTATATGTGAGCCATTTGTTTACAAGTAGGGGTATATATGAGTCACTTTCATAACAAGGGGTATATCAGCTTTAAATGACAAAGTTGAGGGTATATCATACCCTTTTTCCCATATAAATATATGATTGTCGGTACTCCACTTTACCTAACACTTTCCTTTAAATAAGTGCACCCATTAATTAAAAACCCCACTTTTTCTCTTGAATTTTTTTTCATTTTTCTTTCTCAAAAAAAACAAAAAATTAAAAAAATGACCATCAAATTATTTTCTGTTTTCTCCTTGACTCTTTCAATTATCTTAATTTCTTCATTTTTCTTCCATTTCTCCGCCGCGTTGGGTGGCGTACCTGGTGGTTGGACCCCCTTAAATGACGTAAATACCCCTGATGTGGTTGAGATAGGACAATTTGCGATAAATGAACACAACAAAGAGGCAGGGACAAAATTGGAATTTCAAAGTATTACTAAAGGAGAAAGTCAAGTTGTTGCCGGAACAAATTATCGACTTGTAATTAATGCTAAAGATGGAGGCTATATTCGTAAATATTTGGTGATTGTATGGGATAAACCATGGGAGAAAATTAAGAAACTTACTTCCTTCAAACAAATGTAAGTGTTAAAAAGGTCATGGTTTATGATCTCGAATTAGTCGATTCAGAATAAACGCTGTAATATATATCTATGTTATGTTTTACTATTTTTGTATGTGTATGTATTGTTTGAGATATGTATTTGGTTATGAATTTGGTAAATTTAAGATCTCGAGTTAGTGAATTCAGAATGAATGTGATTTCATATATATATATATATATATATATATATATATTAATGTTTTTATTTTTGTATATGTTGTTCGAGATATGTATTAGTTATTAATTAGATAAATTTAGAATTTTGAGTTAGTGGATTTAAAATAAATATGATCAATGTGAGCATGTTATAATAGGTATACATTGTAATGTTTTTGTATGTGTACATATATTTTTCGAGATCTGTATTATATAGATTCCTTTTGATATTGACTAGTTTTACGATGGTGTTCAGCGAAAATTTCCTTCCTCCTAGATAAAAGCAATTATCTAGAACATATTTTGATGTTTTTATATTGTATATGTATATATCTTTTGAGATTTGTATCATATGAGGATTCGTCATGATATTGGATCATTTCACGTTATGTTTAATCAAGCCTATTAGAATTTTATCCAAGCAACTAGTTTAGTTGAAATCACAGAACCTATCTTAAATTTATGGAGATAAAACATTATCGTGATTTTATGATATATCATATATGTATATGTTGTTCAAGATCTATATATGTATTGTGAGGATTAACCATTTTATTACTTAGTTTTGTTCTGATTTTCAGTCGATTATTGCAATGTGTCCTCTTTTGTATATGTATATATTGTTTAAGATATGTAGTAACATTTATATATATGTATATAGTATATACTAAGGAATTTATCGTAAACTTAGCCTTACGTTTAATGTCAATCTACTGTAATTTTTCTATACTTTAATTGAACGGAAGCAATAAATTCAGTTGAAATCGCAGAATTCATCCTAAATCCACGGAGAAAATATGCTAACTAGTCAATTTGTAGGTTTATTAGTTTGAATTTTCTGGTAATTAAGAAATATGGTGTTTGTTTATCTCTTTTCTAAATCCACATTGAGTCATTTGGACGTTATTGTTGACTTGTCAATGACTCAATATAAAATTAGCTAATTTATATTGAATATAGTCTTTAAATTACGTAGTATATATTATTCGTAGATGATATTGTTAGTCTGTAAAAATATAAAAATTGATCCAAAATTTAAAATTATGAAGTACTTTAAAATGAGGCGTCTGATGTATTAAGCTTTTACTATGTGCGAGATTTGGAAATTCAATCCACAAAGATCTATTGTTTGTAAGCTTATCATATATTTTTATATAAGCTTATTTTCACATTTTAAATTTATGACGTTATAATTAACTTCGTAAAAATAACTTCATTCAATTATGTTAAGACTTCCTCTATATATGAAACGCTCTAGAAAATAAGGATTTTAATATAAATAGAAGTATCGCAAGTTTAGCTAGCAAAAAAAAAAAAGGTTTATGATTAAAAAAAACACGTATAAATTATTTTTTTCTCTTTAGAAAATCATACCCTAGCTATCTAGTATTCCTTTTGCCTATCTAAATTATCATCTTCTTTGTATTAAAATATATCTTGACACATGTAGATCAACTCAATATTAAGGTGTGTTTTAATTAAAAAAAAAAGAGAAAAAAAAGAACGAGTGATAGTTTAAATAGATAAGGTTGAAAAATAAAATCTACAAAAATATGATAATTTAGATATATATTTTAATGATCAACTCTGAAAAAGAAAATATTACAGTGAGATTAAATGGAACTATGATAGCCAGAAAAGCAAGTTCTATAAAAATAGTGTTTATAAGATCAACAATGTCAATTTATGAAATGGAAATAAGTCGAATAACATAGTGTACGAATCTTTATTCATCTTATTGCATTATTAATTAAAGATGACAAATATCTCATAAAATTAGTCAAGATACATGTAGACCTGAACAACACCATTAATAATTATACAAAAAGGCATTACAAGAAACACCAAGAAAAGTCAATATTCCATAGCATATCCTTACTAGAAAAGTTGGTAGCCAGATGACAATGCAATAAATCTAAGGACTTTTCTAGCTAATTTAGTTGAAAAGCACCTCTTTCATTATAATTTCAAATTAAAAGATTGTAATAATGAAAGGGATAATGCATGAGAACCCCCTCAATCTATGTCCGAAATTTCAGAGACACAATTATACTATACTAAGGTCCTATTACCCTCTTAAACTTACTATATTAATAATTTTCTATCCCTTTTCGACCTACTTGGCACTATCTTGCGGGCCCAACACTGGTTGATTTTTTTCCAAGCTAGTGCCACGTAGGCCGAAAAGGGTAGAACATTACTTATAAAATAAGTTCAGGGGGTAATAAAGCTTTAGTATAATATAAGTGTGTCTCTAATTTCGAACGTAGATTAAGGGGATACTCATATATTTTTCTATAATGAAATAAAAGAAAAGATGGATTGATTAAATAGATGTGTTTGGAGATAGGTGGTTATAAGGCCCAAAATGAGTGGCCAAGCTATAGAGTATTAATTCATGTGACCTTCAAGCAAGTGGGCTCAACAACTCCATATACCTCCACTCTCTTCTTTTCGTTTCAAAATTTATTAATTCGATTAAATTGAATTTAAATGTGTCATGAAAATATTGTTACGAGGGGGTTAGAGCTTTTGACCACCACGAAGGATTATAGTAGATTGATAAAATCATCATCCACTCTTATATAATTAAAAATTTAAATTTCGAGTTTTGAGTATGAAAAAAATCTTGATAGAGACTATTTTCTTCTAATAGACCTTTTGTGACACAAATTCAGACTAGAGGCCAATAAAGTCGTTGAACATGACAACGAGTTTTAGATGACCTTCCTCTCTCTATAGGTCAACTTTTTTTTCAGCGCTCTCACTTAAAAATACAATTTTATTTATAGAACTCGAACTCAAAACATTCAAACAGAGAAACAAAAAGGAGATATGCATGTAATTGATGTAAATCAAAGGAATGGTGGGATGTGAATAGACACAACTATTCTTGATTAAAAGGACATTTATATTGGACATCCCCACACTTCCATTTTCTTCTTTAAAAGAATTTAATAGAGTGAAATAGAAAGTTCCAAGTGGAGATATAGGAAAACAGCATTATCACACAATCATGTTAAATAGCATCTTCCAAAAAAAATGCACGATAAAGTTGCGTTTAATAGATTTTTAAGATTCAATTCTGTTTCAAATCTCAAGCACAATAAAAATTTAACTTATCATATTATTCTTTTCAAGTTAACTAAAAAAAGAGAATAGAAAATTGAGTTTTCTAAATCATGGTTATGAGAATCTTAGAAATATCAATATTTGAAAATCGACCTAAGGAATTCTAGAAGTCTATGTTGATTTGTTTTGTTTGTTGAACTTTTGAATCGACCTCACAAAATATAGTAGTAGCATCTCCATACATAATGATTTTATTTATATCTTATTTTTAGATTACAGAGTATATTATTATTGGTTTGCTAATTTTATCTTTTACAAATGAAAGAAATTATGATTTTTTCTAAAAGCTATTTTAATTTATCAAAATAGTTTTTTTTTTCTTTTCAAAACTACTTGAGAAAAATATATATAAACAAAGGTGACATTTTTTTAACAAACAAAAGCTTAAATACTTTGTATATTATTTTTATGATTTTGTGTCCCTTGAGATGTTCAAAAGAAATCAAGTCTCAAAACAATATAGTAAAAAAAAAAAAAAAGATACTAGTTGACTAATGAGAAAAATAATAAATCTCAAGGATCGTAGTAATTACAGATTATTATAGCCTAGTAATTTCATTTGAGTTTTCTCTATGCACATACTTTTCTTTCTAAAAATAAGAATCAAAATGGAATATTAAATTGATACCTTTTTTAATTATTTGATATTTAAAATTCAACATATTTAACGATTTCAGATCTATTATAACTTGCACGTCTACTAAAAAAAATACTCTCTCATATTACAATCTTTTTATTATTAAAGTTCAATGTCATCATCTTAAGTTAATACTTGTCGATTATAAATATTTAATAATTTTTTTAATAAGTTCTCAACATGCCATCTTCGAAAATAATAACTTAAAAAAAGTTGATAATGACTTGCACAAATTTTATATATGATCGTTGAAACATTACAATTTATAAACAATACATTGTAATGGTCATAAATTGACCCCATCTTTTAAGCTGTTTTTTTAAAATTATAATTATTATATTTTATTTTAATGTAATCAACTTTTTCCTTTTTCTTCTCTTTTTTAGTTATTATAGCTTTAAAATTCCGTACAAACTTGAAAATTAAAAGGACATTAAATATCAAGTAATTAAGTAGAAGTACCAACATGTGTTGCCTACCCTTTTAATATAAAGTTTAGAATTTTTGAATCTCATGGAAAATTTTATTAGAAGTGTTGATTCTCAAAATATATTTTACAATACATAAATAACTTGATTGAAATTTAATAGTGATTATCGAACACAAAATGAAAGGTTACAAAAATAGCTAGTAACAGTAAATTTGGTTTGCTATTATATTTTAAATAAAATATTTTCTTAACTATGTCAAGGCTGAAATTAATAAATGGTAATTTACGATATTTACCATAATCACATAAAATTATATTGTATATGACAAGTTCATTTATCTTGAACTTTCAATTTTATTCTCTCATCAATATATTTTTTATAAGTATATATATATATATATTTTTTTTTTCATTTTCTCCCCTTGTTTCAATTGAGTCCTATATATTTATATTTGTATTAAATTCACATAAGATTAGGGTCAAGCGTCTATAATTAGCTTTTTAGGTTTGTAATATGAGAATTTAATCATGAGAAAGTTCAAACTATCAAACTAGGGTATTAGATAAGTAAAGGTAACTATTCCGATAGAGCAACGTAATAAATAAAATTCAAAGAAAAAATATCATATCCAAAATTTAAATAAACTAAATTAAAAATAAATATCATGTTAATTTAATTAGTTATATACTATATATATAAAAAATATTTACCAAATCAACACAATATTCAACAGCAAGTATACAATATCAACATTAGTTAGATATATTAAAAGAAATTAAATCAAGAGTTGCAATGCAAAATGTAATATTAATAACAAACATATCTAATATAGTTTCGTCAAATAATATTCGAAAAGGATAAATTATATATTAATTATATTTCTATCTTAAAAATAGAAATATAATTTCGACATACCTTAATAACATATTTAATATGATCTTATCAAATAAGATTTCGGGTAAAAGATAAAATCTATACAAATCATATTCCTATCTTAAAAATAGAAATGCAATTTCGACATACCTTAATAACATACTCAGTATGATCTTATCAAGTAAAATTAGAGAAAAAAAATATGATTTCAATATATTTTTCTAAAAATAAAAATAAAATCCAAAAGAAAGTAATACTTTAAAAGTAGAAGAAATAGTGTAACAAGAATTTGGGCATAGGAGAAAACTACAAATACTTGAAGACAAATTGTACTACTACCCACCATAGATCGAATCAAGAAGAGCTAATTTCATCTTCTCCAATCTAAAATCGATAACCCCAGAAAAATTTACAGTAAATCTTGGAGAAAAAATGAAACCCCATGAAAAATGATGAAGTATTGAAGAAGTTTGAACGAAATCTAAGAGTGTGTAGAGAATTGGACATTTAGGGAAGTGGGTGTGATTGAAAATCAAGCAAAATAGGAATCTGTTTTTCAGGACCGAAAGGGGGCGGCGGCAAAGGCTCTGAACCACAAGCAGTTGTGGTTCAGAGGCTGTCGTCCCCAATTCAAGCAGTAACAGCAGTAGCTGCTTCGTCGTTTAGGGAGAATAGTTTTGGTGCTGGTGATAGTACGAAGATGAAGGGTTTATTTAAGTCTAAGCCCAAGACTCCTGTTGACCTTGTTCGTCAGACTCGTGAACTTCTTATGTATGTTGAACGGGTTAATGATACTCGTGAAGGCAAAAGAGAAGAAAAGGTTTGAAATTTTTCAGTTTTTACTTCATGATTGATTGTTACATTGTCTAATTTTGTTAGTTTAGAAATTGTCTTAGTTTGTGAATAAGTGAGCTGAAGGGTACCCTCCCCAGAGTATCTTGTTGTTATTGTTGTTGTTGTAATTGAGCTGAAATGAATATAGAGGATCATTATGAATATAGAGGATCATATAGTGATCTCAACTTATTTGGTGTATTTGTTTGAGTAAATGCTATTGAATTAGCTTGTTTGATGAGATTCTTATGTATTGAGTGGGTTTACGACACTCGTCAAAAGCAAACGAGAAGAAAAGGTTTGATTTTTATTTTCTTGCAAAATTCTTACCATGTCTTATCTTGTATCGAAAGAAAAAAGGAGACCCGAATAGAGCAAAATATACAAGGAATTATTTGGTTTTGAGGTATAGTTGATGATAGATTGATCGATTGTTGGAGTGAGTTTTTTTTGAAGTGGCTTAGTTTGTGATTAAGTGATGTGGATTTAGTGGAATGGATATAGAGGATTCATATAGCCGAGCTCAATAAAATTTGGTTTCGGACTGAAGTCGATTGATTTCGTTCAATTTGTTTGAATCAATGCTTTTGAATTATCTTGTTTTGTGGAATTTTTCTGAAATGGGATAGCTTTAGTTGGTTCAATTTGGATCTGGTTCATTTGCTTGTGATCAAAATGTTATTTTTAATTTTGTAGATCGCTAAACAAGCAACGGAATTGGCGGATAAGTGCAGTGGATTGATTTGGTTCAATTTGTGAATGGACGTTTTTGAATTAGATTGCTTTGTGATTTTTTGAGTAATGCAACAGCTTTAGTTAGCACAATTTGGATCCCAGTCATTTGCTTGTTAACAAAATTATATTTTATTATGTGGAACACTTATTGCTAAGCAAAGAGCGGAAGTGGTGGATAAGTTCTTTGTGGTGATATGCAGTAGAGTTAATTTTTTTCTACGTTCTGGAATATTTTGATTGAATCAACAGTGAATCAGTGACAATGCCACTATTTTGAATGTCTCTGATATTGATTCTTAATAATTTGGGATGTATATGTGACAGTGCTGTTATATAAAATATTATTTTGTTTGATTATGTTTAGAATCGTGTTTGTTATGCACTTTTTTTAATGAAGTTGTACACTTTATTCTGTATATTTGCAGATGATGGAGTTAAGCAAGTCAATCCGGGAATTAAAGATTACTCTTTATGGGAATGGTGAATCCGAACCCCTCGCTGAGGCTTGTGCTCAGTTGACCCAAGAATTCTTCAAAGAGAACACGCTGCGACTGATAATTAATTGTCTTCCCAATTTGAATTTAGAGGTGAGTTAACATCTTTTATGAAATCAGAAAGTTGCTTACACTTAGATTGTCTATCTCTTGTCACGCGAGGTCGTGAGTGGGTCTTGTTTATGTTTTTGTTTTGTTGTTTTTTTGGAGAGAGTATGATCTGCTTTCTGTTCTCCAATCTTTATGATGGATCTACTACATTATTGGGTCATTTTGAATTGGAGTTCCACTTATGTTAAGCCTGTTTTCTTGTTCTTGTCTTTTCCTTATTTTCCTATTAAAATGATGTTTCTATTTCACAGACCCGAAAAGATGCTACTCAAGTAGTAGCAAATCTGCAGAGACAGCAGGTTCAGTCACGGCTGATTGCTTGTGATTACTTGGAGGCAAACATTGATCTGATGGACAAATTAATATTAGGGTAAGCTACAGTACAAGATATCCAAAATCTGGTGACTTGCTAGTATGATGCCAAATCTTGCATTGTAAAATTTTTCATGTTTACTAGTTTTCCATATTCTTTACGTTTTTTCTTACCTTTACTTTCTGAAAGATGTTTCTAATCTGTATTCATGTGAAAGCTAAGTCAGATATGTTGGATGAAAGAAACCATTTTTTAGATATAGACTTTTAGACTAGAAGTGCTTGTTTTCCTTGTACCGATAAAAATAACTTCTTGTATTCCTTATACTTTATTGTGTTCTGTGTCTAATCCTTGTTATCAGGATTTTATTTTGCTTGAAACACTCCCCTTTTTGTTCCTCTAGAAATATCAGCTCTACACCATGACAAACTCTAGATTAATTAAGATTAAGCACAGACCTTATTTTCTTTATTAGTCCAAATAATAGTATTTACTTGACCTTTTTAATGTCATCTGTGTGGCTAGTCAAATTTTATCACATAAATGGGATGAAATAATATTTTTCGACTGCATTTTCACAAGCATCTTTTCAGAACTTAATTTTTGCGGCGCAAAAGATGTTTCTGGGGATTCCTGTTGCTAATCTTGTATGTTTGCTGATTTCTGATGATCCTTTTCCCATGTCATCTAGATATGAGAATACAGAAATGGCTTTGCATTATGGTGCAATGTTGAGGGAGTGCATTCGCCACCAGAGTGTTGCAAGGTAAACCACCTGAACCTATTTGATTGTTTTTTTTGTCTTTACTAAAACTGTCTAGAATTTTTCTTTGCTTCTTTCAAGTTTATTTGTGTAAGGGGATATATTTATCTGACTTTCTGGTGACATAATTAATTTGTTTGAGTAATCTCTTTCTAGTCCCTGATTATGTCTTGGATAGAAACATAAAAATGTAGCTTCATGCTACTGAATGTGTCCTTTTTTCTGATAACTTGCATTTGCTCTTTGTTTTTTAGGTATGTCTTGGAGTCTGAGCATATGAAGAAGTTTTTCGATTATATTCAGCTGCCAAATTTTGATATTGCTGCTGATGCTGCCGCCACCTTTAAGGTTAAATGCACTTGATTATGATTCTGGAATGATTTTCACTTTCTGCTTCTCCTTTGCCTATCAAACGTCATTAAGTTGGTAGAAAAAGCAGAAAGTGAAGTCTTTTTGCTACTTTAAATTAGAAATAATTCAATAAGAAGTAAATGAATTAGTTTCATGGGAATTCATTCACCATTGCTGCCATCCATATATATATATGAGAAAGTTATTTTATGGAATGGGGTGATTTGTTTCTCCTAGAAGAAGCACTTGTTGGCAAAGTGGCTCTGGAAATATATAGCTTTCCTATTCTGTAAGAACTAGCTAATCATGACTACTGTGACGTTATCCTTATCAGCTTGTAATTCTTGATCAGGAACTCTTGACAAGGCACAAATCAACAGTAGCTGAATTTCTTTCGAAGAACTATGACTGGGTAATGAAAGTTAATTATTTGGACAAGTGTTTGTATTGAATGTGTGTAAGCATATTGTTTAAACCATATATTATTTCTTTCGAAGAATAATGCTGCTCGTGGCTTTATTTTGTTAATGTACATAATGCTCTCAAGCTACTTCTTCAATACTAGTTCTGCTTACACTTCTAAGTTCTTGTTATGATTACATGATTGTGAAGTCATCTTTTTCGTTCTTGAGTCTTTCGTGGCAATGTGTTAACCCCATGGGCACTAGGCAGCAGTATTATAATTTTAAATTGGGGACCTTAATTCTGTTGCTCCTATTGTCTATTGCATCCAGATTTATGGAGTTGACGGATGGGTGAAAATGTAGAGGATCAATTGAATTCCCCCCCCCCCCCCCAAAAGAAAAAAACTGTTATTTATTTGCATTTGTAGGATAGTGAGGTGATATCTGCTGTTTCTGATCTTGTTATTGGCTTGCTTTATGAATGATTTTTTAGTTGTTCTGGAAAATAGATTTTTGTTAACTCATACACCGTCTTGTGGTTCTGGTTTCAGTTTTTCACAGAGTATAACTCAAAGCTGCTCGAGTCTAGTAACTACATCACCAGAAGACAAGCTGTCAAGGTAAGGAATTTGTCCCTCTTTGATGTGCAAATATTCGGTTGAATAGAATGGTTCTGGTAATTCTGGCATGAGTTTTATTTCTTTGGAATCTCTCACATTTTGCAGAGAATCCAAGTGTAAATTTGGGACGTTACATTATGAATCATTAATGTACAAAGTGCTTTCTTTTGTTCAATTTCTCCAGATCTTACACAAGTGATATGTTTTGCTGACTTGACTGCTGATCTGCATCTTGTGGAAGAATTTTTTTCTTTTCCTTTTGCACCTTTTTCAAAAATACTAACAGTGTTATCAAAAGCAAAAAAGGCCAAAATCTCTACGGATCGTTGGAGCTTTAAGTGCAAAGCACAAATAAAGTGTGGGCTTCAATAAAAAAATACAAATATATATATGTCTAGTTCAAGGCTAATAATAATAAGCATGAATTACAAATATATGAACAAAGATATTGAAACAAAATTACTATATAGTGAAATTCAATTGTTTGGTGTCACCTCTAGGTACTAGAGGCTCATTAGAAAGGAAAAATATGTATTAGAACCTTGATGTCAACATTGAAGTGCACATTAAACGAGGCAAAGCGCTCACACACGTTTTTAGCCTCATTATAGGGCTAAAGTGTGCCTTTGACAACACTGATACATAGTAATGTTAAGAAGAAAATAGGAGGAGTTTTAATCTGTACAAGGCACACCAGATATTCTGAGGTGGAAACACTGTAGGAACGGAATGTTACTGTTAAAGATTTAAGTCTGTCTACAAGATGATCAGAAGATTATATATAAAGCTATTTATGACCAAACAAGTCAAAGAAGGGAATTTTTTATTTTTGTTAATTGTTGCTGCACTGTTTGTGGCGATGCTGTAAAGTTCATTTATAAATCCATGTGGATTGAACTGGGTTATGTCAATGTTTGTAAACAACCCTCTCTTATGCTAGTCAGGCGGGAGGGTGAAAAAGATACTAGAAGCATATGGAATGTCATTCCTGCATGTATATTTTGGGTTATTATTAATGAAAGGTATGAGATTCTTTGAAGGAAAAGCTTGCATAGGCTTAAATATTGATGCTGGTCTGTTTTGGCTTTTTCATGTCGTAGGAAATATAAATTGCTTAGAAACTTTATTTGTTTTCCTCATATTCCAATGTTTGAATTCTATGATTTGCAGAAAATGACTCTTATTAAATGTATATATTAGCACTTTCACAATGTTGTTGGAGGAATAAAAAATTCTAGAACTTCTTAAATCTTCAAAATATCTGCTTTATTGTTGCAGCTCTTGGCAGATATGTTGTTGGACCGCTCAAATTCTGCTGTAATGACACGTTATGTTAGTTCAAGAGACAACTTGAGGATTCTCATGAATCTGCTCAGGGTATTGACCGCCTTCCTTCTTGCTCTCGCTATCACTGTTTGTTTATTCTTTCCTTGTGTGTCTTTCCATGTCTGTGTTCTTTTGTTTTACTTCCATTTGCTTTATATTCTCTAGGGGCTTTACTATGCTTCTCAATATACCCTTTCTGTGATTGCTAGTTTAGAGTCTTACATGAAAAAATGGGTAGATAATGCGGCATCGATTTAAATTTGGATGTTTCTGACATGAGTTACTAAAGAATCATTCAAAGTCAAACCTATACGTATATATATGTTAACAGATCATGAGTCTGATTTTCTTGGCTCTGTACCGTCACTTCAGCTGACATGAAAAGCCTAACATCGACGAGTAGTTTTTCAAATGTTCTTAATTAGTATTGCTTTAATATCATCTGATATTGATTGCTGAGTTTCTCTTTGTCAGGAGTCAAGCAAGAGTATCCAGATAGAAGCATTTCATGTCTTCAAGGTACCTTTCGACATTGTTTCATGTATCCGCTCATAAATTTAGCTCCTTTTATCAAATGCTTTCGTCTCTAAACTTTTAAAGCTTTACAGCTATTTGCGGCAAATCACAACAAACCTCCCGATATTGTTAGCATCCTTGTAGCAAACAGAAGCAAACTTCTTCGCCTCTTTGCTGATTTTAAGACTGAAAAAGGTATGAAAACACAATCGAAACGAAACGAACACCCCATGTCGCGTGAAAGCATGATGAAATCGTTGTCTTTACTCGTCTTTTGTTGTGTGCAGAGGATGAGCAGTTTGAGGCTGACAAAGCACAAGTTGTGAAAGAAATTGCAGCCCTTGAACCAAAGGAAAACAAATAAATCGCAGTCGAGGAACGCGCAACAGAGTGTATTTTTTTTTTGAGTTGTTTGAGCTGTGTGCTCTATGTTTAATACAAAAAAGAAAAATGGTGTTTTCTCTACCGAACAATAATTATATTGAATCTTTTGTAAGTGCCATTTCTGGTCTTTCACATTCATATTACTACTGAATATAAAGTGTGTCTCAATTTAACAATGCTGAACTTTCTCCATTTAAGTCCTTTCATTCACTTTTTTGGCTCAGTTATACCCTTAAACTAAGGGCCCCGTTTGGCCATAGATTTTAAAAATAATATTTAGGAAAAAGTTTGGCAAATAATGTTTGTCCATACAATTTGGCCATTATTTGATAAAAATATTTTTGGCAAATATCTCAAATTCCTAAGTACTAGTTTTTTTTCTAGTATTTGGGCAAAATCTCATTATTTGGGATCTTTTGAAAATTGAAATTTTACGCCAAACTTTTATCTTTTACAAAAACACTCTTTATAGTAGTTGTTTGTGTTGTATTACATTATTTTTTACTTGAACACCAAAGTAGTGATGAAATATTCAGTGAATATTAAATAATGATATGGTTGTTGATTAAAAATTGGTTCACGATTCATGGAATGATGCTTGTTGCACTCACTCCAAACTACCAAATTGATCTAGTGTCATGGACACTATTTGTTATTGGTAACGAATATCCAATTTACTTGTAATACAAACTTATAGTTAGTTTTGATAGTTTTTAAAACTTATGGGTGCAAATCATATCTTTCTAAAAAGGTGAAATATATTTTCCAAATACTATGGACAAACACATGGTGAAATTTCACCCAAATTTTCACTCAAATAATATTTGCTAAAAATATTTGGAAATCTATGATCAAACGCTAGCTAACAATTATTTCTTTATTCTTTATTGGGAAAAATGTTACCCTTGAACTATAGGAAAAGATCCAAAAATACCCTTTATTCATTTTTTGGTCTAAAAATACCCTTCCATTCACCTTCTTGGCTCAGTTATTCCCTTGAAACTAACAATTCTCTCTTTATTCCTTATTTTTCAAAAATATTAATTATGTGTCATTCTCTTGTTGGATAATATAAAGAGCCCAGATCAATTATACTATTTATCATTATTTATTCAAACCAAAATAATCAACTTCTTAAAGACCCTAATATTTTATTAAAAAAATATTATAATTTTTTATTATTTATTTATTTTTGGATCCAACTCCTCTCCATTTCCTCAATTTTTTATTTGAATTGAAGACTCATGACAAAAGAAAAAAAATTAATGACTAATATTTAATTAATTAAATCAAGATTCTACACGATATAGGTAACTAATATTTTATATAAAAAAATTATCATGTCATACTCATAACGGAATATTATTTTATCTACAAATACATTATGCACATTTTTCTCTAGTTTCCTACTTCAATTTTCCCTATGGTTACGACAATCCATCTGCTTTTTTTTTTCTTCATATTTTACTTAGTTAATCTTTTAAGTAAAATTGTTTGTGGAGCTTTTTCTTTAAAAAGTAATTATCACATATTATCAAAAAAATTACGTTAACAGTTTTTTCTATTTATTTATTTTTAATAAAGGAAGATAGATACTGTGGCATGATTAATATTTTTATAATATATTAATTATTTATAACATTTTAATATTTTTTTAGAGAAAATACAAAAATTACTAGATTTTTTTTAAAAAAAATGGAATTTTGAAGAGGTATATATTCTTTTATTTAAATAGATTATGAAAAAATAATTAATAGAGATGAGATTTTTATTTAATCTAATAAAAAAAATGACAAATAATAAATATTATTAAAAAAAAGAAATTAGCTGTATGTTATAAAGGTAAAGTTAAGTAAAAAAGGTGAATGAAAGAGTATACAGTAAAATTTCTATAAATTAGTATAGGTGGGATCATGAAATTTTATTATTTTATAGAGATATTATTTAATCGATAAATTAATATTTATCAATTTAAAAAATAGTTTGCGATTTGAGGAAGGTTAATTTTGATTATCTCAATATCATTGTATTTTACTAATTTATGTATCATATTTATCGATTTCACATAAAAAAATTATCATACATAAAGTATAACGAATACATCAAAATCATTGTATCTTATTAATTTCAAATGTTGTGATAATAAGAGCTTTCAAGATGTATTATCGAACATAATTTATCATAGATTAGAAGGCTATGGAGTGGGACAAAATGATCCAACAAAGATCAATGTTTTGGATGCTATCAATCATGCAATTCCTATTTGAACAATTAAATGTTCAGACAATAGCAAATTATTTTTGATACTGTAAAAATCGTTCGGGAGATGCAATCTCAGAGAATCTGAATGAACCTACTTGTGAAAACGTCATTCATGAACTTGAAGTCATGATTAATGATCTCGGTTACCATAGCAAAATGTATGTCAATAACCTGTTGATTATTTGAGTGAAAGTGATACTTGTTCAGAGATCTAGAGTTTAGAAGAAATTGTGGATATCATCGAAAAAAGCAATGTTGATGATGATATTGTACGTTTGGAACCAGATACGCGTAAGGAAACACTTATCGCATATAGAACTCTTCGCAATTTTATGGTGTAGTTCGAAAAGATAACAGCAAAGCTCTTGGATGCAATAAGAAAATTTAAAAATAAGCTTCAACTATATTTAAATTTTATGAAAAAACAGAACACAATATAATCATATTTCACTAAATTGTCTTAAATATATTTGTACTTTAAAGAATTATTAATTTATGATATTAATGGGACCATATCTAGGGGTCTTCTGAAAATATATTATCTTATCGAAATTGGTGATTTTTTCTATTAGCCCAAGTCGGGACCGGAGGAAAATATTATTTTAGAGAGATTATTAATTTATCGAGTATCAATTTATAGAGATTTTACTGTATGTGAGTCAGAAAAGTGAATTAAAGAATATTTTTAGACCAAAACATGAATGGATGGTATTTTTAAATCTTTACTTATGATTTAAAGATAGTTTTGACCCTTTTCCGCAAAATTATTTATAGAAAGCTGTATATTCACCTTTTGAGAAATTAATTTCTGCAATTAATTTATGATATATATCGAAGCATCATTTTTTTCATTATTGTTCTAATATATATATATATTTTTTTATATTAACAAGAGGAACTCAAAAGTTTTTTCCTTGTTTGCTTCGAAACTAAAAAATTTCAGAAGTAGAAAAAAGAAGAAACAATATTTTTCAAGATTCCTCCACGTTTAATACATTTCATGCATATTATATAAATATATCATATATATAAAATCGTATATTACCCCCAAAAAAATAAAAAAAAATTAAAGGTGCACAAGCACTAAGCTACTTTAAACCAAACATAAAAAAAAAATAAAAAAAAATAAGCATATACTCACGTTACATAGGCATATTCCACGTCTGTCATTTTCTGGGATTCTTTAACTAAATAAAAATATTAAAAGTATTGAAAATCAAAACATTTAATTATTCTTGTACAAGCATTTTATTCAAACATGAATTAAATAAATATTAAATTCAATATCAATTTGATTTGAATTAATTGGTTATTTCAGGTCAAACAAATTTTGTCTTATTTATAATTGTAGTATTATATAATATGCTTTCACATGCTATGTGAGGTAAATATATTATTATATATATTCACATCAAATTTCCCCTTTTTCTTGTTATCATACAATTAAAATATTATGGCACAAAATGGTAGAGCCCTTATCTCTGTTTAGAATTTTTTAACCATATAATTATTATGAATTTGCAACTTAATTGTTTTTTTTTTAAATGTGATTGTTTGAATTTAAGGTTCAGGTTCAGTTGAAGAGTTTCTTGATGTTGCAGTTGAAGCTGCTAAAAAAGCTGGAGAGGTAGATCTAATTTCACCCAATTTTTTAATTTTTTTGAATAATTTTAGCTACTTACATCGTAAAGATTCGATTTTTAGCTTGAGTAATTAAAAAAAAAAGTTCAATTTTGGATTGATTAATAAAAAAGATTGAATTTTTGGGTCTATTAATAAAAAAGATTGAATTTTTAGCCTGAACAATCATAGAGAATTCAATTTTTAGCTTGAACAATCAAACAAGATTCGATTTTTAGCTTGAACAATCAAAAAAAGTTTCAATTTTAAGCTTGAACAATCAAAAAAAGATTCAATTTTTAGCTTGAACAATCAAAAAGAGATTCAATTTTTAGCTTGAATTATCACAAAAAGATTCAATTTTTAGCTTGAACAATCAAAAAAGATTTAATTTTTAGCTTGAATAATAGAAAAAGATTCAATTTAAGCTTGAATTATCAAAAAAAGATTCAATTTTTAAGCTTGAATAATCATAAAAGATTTAATTTTTAGCTTTTAAGTTTTTCTTGATTTCATTGTTTTCTATTTATGTGTTCTGCAGATAATTCGCGAAGGATTCTACAAGACTAAGCATGTGGAGCACAAAGGAATGGTTAGTACTTGTTTAGTTTTTGCCTTCACTTATGTTGCTTAGACTCTTCAAAAATATTGTTGACGGGCGAGTGTCAGGTCCTTTAAAAAAAGATTTTTGGAGGATCTGACACGGTTTAAACATCACTTTAGAGAGTATGAGAGAAGATTGCTGAACCCGTGTTGGATCATCCAAAAATGCACTATTTTTTGAGGATCTGGACACGCGCCTGACGACATTTTTGAATAGTCTAAGCAACATAGGTTTTAGATTTTCCTTGTAAACAAATGCTTTCTGTCAACCTGTGATCTTCATGAAGAGCTATTATTGCTAAATTTGTTAGTCAGTTCTTGCTTATATGAAGACCAATTTTGGATGTTAAGATACTACTTAGAAAATGAACCATGTTTATGGATTGAGTTTGAGGATCTATGTGTTATTATCCAGTAGGAACTAGTTGAGAATGAGTCGTTTCTTGCGTAAAGCTAATCATATGTTTTGTTTTTGGCCAAAAGATGTTAAATTTGGTAGATTTTTTTTTTCTTTCTGATGACTGAGAAATCCGGATTTTGTGAGGCCAACCCTTAGGACGAACCGCAGCCTCTGGAACTAGGGCATATGCGTCTGCCCCTCTACCCTTCTCCGCTTAACCTGGCTTAGTTCGCATGACGCAGCTATCTTGATTGTTTCTGTCTCTTGTTTTAAGCTATGGGTCTTTTTGTACAATTAAATCTATGTTATTCATCCAATGTAGGTGGATTTAGTCACAGAGACTGATAAGGCATGTGAAGATTTCATTTTTAATCATCTCAAGCAACGCTTCCCCAGCCATAAGGTTCGCTTTCATCTTGTATCCTTTAGTTCGATCACTTCGTTAAAGATTGTATTGATCTGTTTCTGCCTCTTTGCTGCAATATCTGTACACTTAGTTCATTGGTGAAGAAACAACTGCTGCTTGTGGAAACTTTGAGCTGACTGATGAACCAACTTGGATAGTTGATCCACTTGACGGAACCACTAACTTTGTGCACGGGTAATCTTAAATTTCTCCATATTTTGATAGAGAACTGTTTTAATGATCCATGAAGCTGCTCAAGCTGATCGTTGTAAAAATTGATTGACTTCAGGTTCCCTTTTGTCTGTGTATCAATCGGTCTCACAATTGAGAAGAAACCAACAGTTGGTGTTGTTTACAACCCAATTATCGATGAGGTAAGATATCTCAATCAACAATGCTTCAATTCCAAATTAGTTGAGTTCCGCTGCATGAACCCTCTACATCCATTTCCTTATATTTAGGTCCAATTCATTCCAATACTAAATCGTTTATCTTTTAAAACAAATAAGACATACTCTATAAACTATAAGGTTCTCTAGATTTCGTGCTTGCCCCTTCACAAACATACAAGTCTCTAACCAGACTAAAATAATCCTAAGAGTTATACAGCAACTAACCTTTATCTCCAACTAGTTCGTTTTGCCTATATGGATCTTTCATTTGCACGGACCTCATGGTGCTCAACCCACTTCATTGACCATTAGGCCACACCCTTAGGTGCTTATTCGTTTTATTTATATTGTTTCTGGCTGAATTGATGATTCAAGTTAGTAAGACGATTTTTGCTTTTGAAATGCAGCTTTTCACCGCTATTGATGGGAAAGGTGCTTTTCTCAACGGGAAGCCTATCAAAGGTATTGTTGCATATTGGTTATAGTGTAGTTTTCACAACATCATGCTTAAACCTATCGATCTCTAACAAATCTTCTGCCTTGTTTTAATACCTGCAGTATCTTCACAGTCTGAACTCGTGAAGGCTCTTCTTGCTACAGAGGTACTTGACCTTCCTTCATTTATTTTGCTTAATGACAGCATCTCCTAACTATTGTTTACAATTGCAACCCCGCTGAAATCTTTCAATGCAATGTGACACACAAAGAACTACTTTGTTTTATCTTTTCTTTTGTAACTATTGGTTCGTAAGAACTTGAAATTTAAATTGTTTTCGCAATGTTTGTCAACTACAACTAATTGAACTTCCATCTTGGTTTATGTAAACTCGGAAGTAGCATATAATTGGTGAAGTATACCTTCGATTATTTTACTTCAAGCTAGACTGCCCGTCCTGAGTTCTACAAAGATGTGAATAGGATATATAAACCAGTTCGATTAAATGCATACAGAAACCAGGTTCTGTTGCTTGTCCAATTTGCGGCGTATTCTTAGCCAATATATTTGTCTTCCCTGTAAATCTCTAGCAGCCTCGTATTATACTGAAAGTCTTTCTTCCATGTAAGTTGTCAGATGACACTCGACAATAGTTGTTGCTGAGTATTATGGTTATGGTATGATGAAGTATAAAAGATTTGTTTTCCTCGCGATTGGATTTATGCCTATCTATATGCTGGTTCACTTATTCTGTTTATCTCTTCGGTTATACTAGGAAAAGTTACTGACATTTTATTTTACCGGAGCAGGCTGGAACAAACCGGGATAAGTTAGTTGTAGATGTTACAACAGGGAGAATCAATAGCTTGCTTTTCAAGGTTACACAACACCTACCAAAACATCCAAGTTTTCAGTTAAAAATATGTTCCGACAATTTTTTTAAAAAAAATTGGTTTGATCTTTATATTACAGGTTAGGTCCCTTCGAATGTGTGGTTCTTGCGCATTAAATCTCTGTGGAGTTGCGTGTGGAAGGCTTGATCTCTTCTACGAACTTGAATTTGGTGGCCCTTGGTAAGGCTTATAAATTCTTTTCTATCTTGTAAGTTGTAACTTTCGACATACTGGTAACATTTGTGTCTATGTATAGGGATGTTGCAGGTGGTGCTGTGATTGTGAAAGAAGCTGGAGGCTCCGTGTTTGATCCGTGAGTAATATACTTTATTCCTCATGAAATTTTCATTGTTCTATTAGAGGGGTAAAAGTATCATTCTCATTTAGACGTAAATGAAGGTTTCTAGAGTCGAAAGAATGTGTTCTTAATGAGCTACAATGTCTGGTACTTCATATAGCCGATCCCAATTGTTTTAGGATTGAGACAAAATCGATTAATGGACAGATAGTTCGATATGCCTGATGTTTAATAGTTTTTCTTCTTCAGATCTGGTTCAGAATTTGACCTCACAGCTCGACGAGTAGCTGCTACAAATGCTCATCTCAAGGATGCATTTACCAAGGCCTTGAATGAATAAGAATGAGAAACATGGAAAACGGAATGAAGATACCTTCGATTTTTTACTTGTTTACTAGTATAGTATTTGCGCGATGTGCGGATAATATTAAAAGAGAAAAAACTATCAATGATGAATGATTTTCTTATTTAGTTGATCATCTTGAATTTTATTATTTGGTCAGTTATGAAGGCCACCAAAAGGAAGGGGAAGAGCCATTTTTTCCTTGTTGAATTATTGTAAGATATTGTGTTATGATTAATAACATATCACAGATTGTTAGCAATATCACTTGTCGGCCTCATTTGTTTGCACTTAATGAAGGTCTGAATCTTAATCATTCAGTTTCATCTCATTAATAGGGGTCGTTTGGTAGAGTGTATTAGAGAAAATAATGCATGTATTAGCTTGATGTATTAGTAGTACCTTGTTTGGTACACTTTCCTAACCTATGCATAACTAATGCTTGTATTAGTAATACACTCTATTGTGTATTAAAGAGTGCAATACAAATACCATCTATTTCGATGCATTAGTAATGCAATGGTTCTAATGCATGTGCATTAACATTATAAAAAGACACAATTGACCTTAAAAACCTTTTTTATATCCTTTCCACCATATTTGTGGAGGGTATATTTTTAAACATTTTTTCCTTCTAAAAATATTATGCAATGTATTATATTTGAAACTTGCATTAGATTAAATAATTACAAAATCACTCTCAAAGCCTTTTTGAAACATTTCCTAACATTTTATTTTATTTTTAATTTTCTTTGTTGTCATGTGTTTTTATTTTCATTTATTTTTCTATATATTTTAATTTGTTGGTGTTTTAATAGACTTGATGGCCTCTTAAATATATTTTTTGTAAAAAATAACAATCTAATTTCAACATAATTTAATAAGAAAAATTACTATTGTGGGGATAAATTTGATAAAAAAATCCAACTTTTCACAAAAATATTTTGACTCAAATAACTATTTAATATTATTTTTGAAAAAAAGAAGAAGAAGAAGAAGAAGAGGAGTTAATGATATTTTAGCAAATGACTTTGTTGCAACTTGCAAGAAAGTGTAAAAGTAAATAAAGTGTGAAGGATATTTTTGTCAACATATATTTTCAAATAGAAATTATGCAAGATTTGTTATTTTTATACATCAAACCAAACAATGTATAAGAAATAATGCTTGTATAACTAATGCAAGTATTAATAATGCAAGCACTACTAATGCAAGCACTACTAATGCACCCTATTTTGCATTATTCTTATACACTCTATCAAACGATAGTGTGTTTGGGTTGTAGGTCTGAATCTGAATGATTCCGATTCAACCCATTTGTTTCTTTTTATCAAAGAACCTCTTAATATACCTGGAAAGGTTTGAACGCATCATATTTGCAGGAGAGTTTTAACACCAGTTCAGACTTATATAATAATTTATAAAATAATATTTTATCGCTTCTCTCGGTCTTTGCGCGACTTTTGCTCTCTAAACTACAAACTTTATTCCTCTTTTTTCTCAATCAAACACCATTTTTTTCTCTTGAACAGATAAGTTTTCATAATCTTTACAATTATTTTTTGATATTAATAATTTTCTTAGGGTGTATTGATGTTTGTCAAGAACACTTGTTGCAATAATTTTTAGTTATTGATGTTCATCAAGATTTTTGAGTGAAAAAATATTATTCATAATTAAAAATAATAACTATGTATACATATTTGAGATCTATTATTAGAATATTGTCTTACGCCAATATTATTATTGAGACTCTTTTATATCTTGTTGTTGTTGAACTAGTTAGTAACAAAAATAATTGAGCTCCTAATAATTCTACATCCCAATCTTCAGTTTTAGCTGGGGAAAAAAAAACTATTTCATCTGATGGAAATTTATGAGAAGATGATTACTATTTTGAAGTTATTGAATACATAATTACTCCATTGAACTTATATCTTTTTTTCAAGTAGACACCTTAAGTTTGCGGGGGTCCTATTACCCCACAAAACAATCCAAATTTACAATAAATACACCATTTTGACCTGTTTTCACAACAATTGTAATTTCACACTAGAAAAGCGCGTGAAAGGGTAAACTTGCAGTCCCAAACCAATGGAAAACTTACATATGGCATTGTTAAACCAAAGTGAAAAGAGACCCATGTTTCTTCTTCCCCAAATCACCATTAATGGCTGTTGAGAGCTTTTCTCAACAGCAAAAGTTGGTTCTTTACTACGCAAAGCAAATTTCTCTACTATATTCTCTATCATCAAGTTCAAGCAATCCATCTTAAGACCTTTTATTAGAAAAATCTACTTAACAACGACATAATATTTGGTCAATTTTGCACTTAATTACCTTTCAACAAAGAAATTTTAACCCATTCACGTTCACATAGTTTTTCAAGAATAAAAGTATCAAAGAATATACTCGTACAAATTCAAAATGTGAAATTCACTTATAGAACTCAAATCTAGTCTTGATATCGAAATACCCACAAAGCTAAAAAAGATTAAACTAATTTTTGGGAGAAAATTGAAATCAAACACTAAACCAAAAAATAGCACAACAAACTTACATAAATATATATTTACAAGGAAATTCAAAAAAAATAATCTTTTGAAGTGAAGTAAAGCCAAAGAATTGGGAAAAGAAATTGGAAAGGATGAACATGATTCTTTCTTAAAAAAAATTATGGGTTAAAATGTGAGTGGGTCAGGGTTTTACCCGACCCGCTATTAAACAAGTATGAAAAAAAAATTATTTGGGGGTGAAACACACACACATATTATGAGAATGCGATTATTGTAAAAATTATATATTTAAAATTGTTGGAAATAGTTGAATGGGGTAATAGAATTCCCGCAAACTTTAGATGTCTACTTCAAAAAAGGGTACAAGTTTGATGGGGGTAATTATGTATTTCCTTATTAAAAAAATAGTGCACATTTAAAGAATATATGGAAAAATTAGATGGACTTGGATGGGAAGAGTCATTATATAGTATATGTGTTAGTATATTTTGTGAAAATGTCCGCTACAAAAAAGCATGAAGGACGTTAGAGAATTGGATTAAGGTTATTGAAAAAAAGATAAGAATTCTTTAGCTTTTCTGATTAGCCAAAATATATGTGAGGCACTTATAGTGTGAAACCTTATTTATTATCTTTTGACGAGTATCTATCATACTTATTGAGCTTAATGATATTATATTGTGCCTATAAATATTTTTTATTTATGATTTCTTTTATGTTATGCTTGATGATTATGATATTATTTTAATCAAAAAGTAATATATTTTTTTAAATGAATTTTTTATAACATTTTATTAATATAATGTTTGATTTCACATGCACATTAAATATTGAAAACAAACAATAATCATTCAGTGTTCAGATTTTGAGACTACATCTTAATATTCAGATGTATATTCAGATCTAGACACCTAGCTCTTAATGCAAATCTTAATATTCAGACGTCTATTCAAATTCAGATGTCTTAATCCTAATGAAAACCAATGAGGCCTTCAATTCAATTTCATTTATCACTTCAAATCAATAAAATTCAAAATTATTTCAACAGAAACGGGCTTGGCCTGCTACGCCGGCCCAACCCAAACCCTTGAATTAAGTGAAGTTAGGCCTACTTTTTTGGCTCATTTAGGAACGAGATTTTTTAGCCTAGCCTCATTTGACCTGCTAGTCTCGTATGCCCTACCCGCAAGCCTCAGAGGCCAGCTCGTGGGTTATAAGTATTTAAAAATACTTTTTATATATTATTTTTAATAGTGTAAAGTTTTTATCCGTAAATATTTTTAAAAAATAAAAGTCAAGTCTTTTAAACTAGCTAGTTTTTTTGTGGGAGGAATGGTGGCATGATCAATATTTTTTCATTAAATCTTATATTGACTATTATGTATTTTTGTAAGTATTTACTGAAGTGTGTGATTCATAAATGAAAATTTGTATGTAGTAATGTCGTGTTCATAGACGTCAACGTTCGATACTCTTAGATACTCTTTCAAAGAGAGTAATATTGTTCATTTTTTATATTGAAGGGTCTACTTGTCCCAACCCGTAGCCCGCTTAAGCCTGGGTTGAGCTGCTATTTTATAGGCTCTTTACTTAAAAGGGTCAGCCCGTCCCAACCCATTTAACTCTCTAGCCCGTTAGAGTTGGGTTTTTGTTGGGTTAGCTCATTTTAACAACTTTAGATTTAGGTGTTTAATACTCCCTCTGTCCCTAATTAATTGTCTACTTTTGAATTGACACCTGTTAAGAAAATAATTATTGACATATTGAATTTACCATTTTACCCCCATTAATTATGAAGTGGATGAATTAAAAATTTAAAATTTTCATAAAATTCCACCTTTTTTAAAGTAATCAATTAAGGATATAATAAATGAAAGTATTTTATCTTTTCTTGATTTGTCAAAATAAACAAATAATCACTAATTAAAAATAACTAAAAAAGAAAAATGAACAAGTAACTAAGAATAAAAGGAAATAAAAATTTTTAATAGATAAATAGACAAATAAGATCATAAATATTCTTGATCACATAAAGTTTGAAATCCAAACTCTATTATGTTAGAACTTTTTAAAATTATTTGTAACCATAAGTAACTTACTTTTTTGTTTCAGATTTTTCTAAAATATTTTTGAACTCCAAAATAGACACTTGGGCATTTTGAGGTTATGTCACTTGGCTTAATGTGGTGCTTCTGTCCTGCTTCAATATGTATATATTTATTGCTCATTAGTTTTATAGGTCCTAAAGTTTAGCTATATGAGTCGGAAATTAATTTCCGAGGCTAAAAGAATCAGTGATGTAGTTATATAATCATATATTCATATAGGGTGTATTCATATAGTCGATTTTTATTATTCTATGATAAAAAAAAAAGTCAATTAATGGATTTATTAATATAAAAAAATTTGACATCTCATTATTATTTTTTATTAGATTTGATTCAGAATTTCACCCTCAAAACTCATGAATAATTTCTGCAAACTCTCATTTCAATTTCAACTTTTCATTTCGAGGATTAAAACCCACACAAATTTCAATTTTTCATTGGATTCAAACCTTTTTCAATTTCAATTTTTTCTGTTGATCATTCAAGCATTATTTAGTGTAATATTTATTTTAATAATCAAAAGACCCGAAAATGATATGAATTTTATTATGTACTATAACAAAAATATTGAAATACCAATTTACGTCTAAGATGGTTTGTTTAACATAAAGTAACTCCATTTATAATAATAACATTTACATATTTGATTAATATTTTAGGAGTTTTTGTTTTTTTGCATCACTCTCTGTCTTATATTTTGAATTGTAATGTCTAAACTTATGTATTATACTTGCTATTTCAATTTTACTAGTTTATTTTAAAAGTTTTGTTCCTCATTGTGATGTGTCGTTAATTAATATTAGATGCATGAACCATTCCTAAGTTAAATGTGTCATTTGAGAATCTGAGATAATTAATTAATTCTTTAAGGCAAAGATTCTTCTAGTATTTCCTTTTCTTTTTTTGTTTTCTCTTTGTAGTCCATAAAGTGAAGTTTGCAAAGAATGAGACAAAGTCTAGTGGTAAAAGCATTGTTCATGTGTGAACAATGTTGAATTCATCCCATTGTTTTAGTCAACTTTAGCTATTTAATTGGTATAAGCAATTGTTAAAAATGAATAGTAATTGGAGTTGAAAAGAAAAGATTTGATAGTTGGCAAATTGGTAAGATTTGCAACCATTTTTGACTTTATTATATTTACATATGTCATTAGTGACATAGGTATGGTTTTATCCTTCTATAAATAGAGCATTCTTACTCATTTGTAGAACACACCAAGTTAGAGAGAAAAACCATTTTGAGAGCAAAGTGAGGTATTCCATAGACTATACAAGAAAATAGTCTGTGAAGAAAAATAGAGTGTGAGCGATATTTAAGTAAGACGGAAACCAAAAGAGTGTTGTTCCTTTTGAGTGTGTAGTAGTCACTTTGAGTATTGTATTCGTGACTACACAGTGTAAAATTCCTTACTATAGTAATATCAATTGCTCCTCTTAGTCCGTGGTTTTTTCCCTTACTCAGAAGGGTTTCCACGTAAAATTCTTGGTGTCGTTATTTTCCCATTTTATTTCCATTACTTTTACCATATATATTTTTGTGCTTGTCCGCGTTTTCCCAACAAACAAGACGTAGGTCACAAGTTCAAACGCTTTCATAGACAAAAGACTAGTATCTAAGTGGAGTATGATAGAGAAAAAAACTCGCTATTTATCGAGTTTTTCAAACCATGCATCACAAACTCTAGAAATCTATATATATATATAAATCTGAATCTTGATCCGCTGATGTGGCGCCCTCCAATGGCCAGCATTTGCCAATATCTATTTTTATCTTTTTCTGATTTATTTTTTATTTTTATCTCAAAACAAATACATAAATGAGTAAAAACATCACACTAAATACTATAACTAATTACTTGCTCAGTTATAGCCCAAAAAATGCAGTCCAACCCATTTAAAACTCAGCCCACTAACATCACATTAATTACCCAAATTAAATAGATTTTAAATCAATTTTTTTTAAAAATTACTCACTCCTCAAATTTGAAATTGTTATAAAGAATTATTTGTTGAATTGCTATCTTTAGACTTTATGGCAACATTTATTGTTATTTCAATTTAAAAACACATTATGATTTTGTTAAAATATTTATTACTTATTCAATCCATAAAAGTTATAGTTATATATAATATAAAATTATTTCTTTCATCTCCTTTATTCGTTTTTATATTTATTCTTTTCCTCTTTTATTTATTTTTACAATTTCATATTTATAACTTATACCTATTAAA
>NC_028647.1:5315935-5323234 GCF_001406875.1 Solanum pennellii
ATATATATATATAACAAGGACAAATAAAGGATAAAATATATTTTAAAAAATCTAACGGAAAAGATTATTTAATCAAAATTTTACCGTTTGATGAATCAATAATTTATTTCCTAAATACATATATTTAAACTATATTAAAATAAAAATGTATTGTATTAACATCATAATATGAATTTTTAAATACAAATTAGTCTTTTCATTTTAATAAACTTCAAATGATAAAATTTTTTAATTCATTTAAGCTCTATCTACTAAACATCTAAAAATAAATCGTAAAATTCAAATACTAAAATTAAATTAAATTTAACACTATGTAAGAAAATAGCTCTCAATATTTTAAAAATATATTTAATAATATAAATGAGGACCATAGACAAGGTGATGTGGCACCTCTCTATGGCCTCCATTCCTTTTTTTTTCTTTTTTCTCTCTTTTTGACATTTTTTCTTCTTTCTTTTCATGAAATAATTTGTTTATTAATTAAAAAAATTCAAGTATATTTATTATTTTAATTATATATAATGAGTTACAAAAAAACCTCCATCTATTGATATTCTCACTTAAATAGCATGTTTTTTCAATTTTCTTCTAACTATTTTTATGGCTTATCCAATCTATAAATATCTATCATATATAGAGATGTTGAATGTTCATTTTCATTTTTTTCATTTTTTCTTTTTAGTAGTATAGGTTTTAAATTTTTTTTTCTTTGTCTTTTTATTCATCAATCATGTGCATAATAAAAAGAAGACATAAAAAAGATGATGTCACAATATGACCTTCACTTTGATGAAGATCATAGATATACTCTTCAAAGATTCATCACATTATTTGGTATAAGTTCAACAAAATGAAGAAGGAAGCATAATTATCTTGGTGATTCCGGAAGATAGAGTCATAGTAGTATAAAAGTTTGAATGATTTTCAATCATTTTGAAAATTCATTGTTGTATTATTTTGATTCCAATTAATATTATTCTATTCTCTTTTATTTTATTTCTTTGATTTGAACAAAAAAATGAATATTCTATTCATTGTTGTTGTCGTTGAAGATGAAAAGATGCACATTTTTTTATTATTTATATATACGTCAATCTATAGCTAATTAATATTTTAAATTTTGCCATGATTGAATTAAAAGTATACTACCTATTGTACATTTCTTTTTATATCTACTCGATATTGTTGCCCCTTATAATATATGATGTGGTCTATCATATTAGTAATCAATCACAAAATAAATGAATAAATCTTATTTTTAGTATTAAATTTTTCCATTTGTTTCTTCTTCTTTTTTTTGTCTTTTTTTTTAAAATTCTTTTCATAAAATATTTTTTTATTAATTATAAAATTCAATCATATTTAATATTGTAATCATATGAAATGAGTTACAAAAAAACCTCATCTATTGCTATTCTCTACTCAAATAGCATGTCTTTTCGATTCCCTTTTAACCATTTTTATGACTTATTTTATCTATAAATACCAATCATCTATGGAGATGTTGCATGTTCATTTCCATTTTTTCATTCCATCTTCTTAGTAGTATAATCTTTTAATTTTATTTTCTTCATCGTTTTCTTCATCAATCATGTAGTTAAGTAATCAAAAAAGAAGATATAGAAAAGATAATGTCACGATATGATCTTCACTTTGATGAAGATCATTTTTATATTCTTGAAAGATTCATCACATTATTTGGTACAAGTTCAACAAAATGAAGAAAGAAACTTAATTATCTTGGAGATTCATGCATAGAGAGTTGCAATAGTATAAAAGTTTAATTGATTTTCAAACATTTTGAAGATTCATTGTTGTACTATTTTGATTTCAACTAATATTATTTTGTTCTCTTTTATTTTATTTCTTCATTTTTGAACAAAAAAATGATTATTCCAGTCATTTTTGTTGTTGTTGAAGATGAAAAAAATGATTATTCCATATATATATAATATTTTAGATTTTTCCATGGTTGAATTAAAGGTATATTATCTATGGTACACTTTTTTAATATCTACTGAATATTTTTGTCCCTAAAAATATATGATATGGTCTATTATATTAGTAATCAATCAAAAAATAAATGAATAAATATTTTTTTTAGTATTGAATATTTTTAATGATATATTTTAATTGAGCACACCCGGTATCACTTTGTAAGAATACACTAAATTGTTGTTGTTTTAATTAAACATATAAAGTTTGTATTTTTTAAGTTAGTAATGAAACCGTATGAGAATATATGTAAATTTGTGACTAATAAAATTAATTTCGATTAGAGATCTTTTTTTATTGTAATTTGTTATTAATAACATTTTAAGTTTCTTACCTTTTCATTTTCTCCTATTAAATAGATAAGAAAGAAACTAATCTTACAAACATAATTGGAACTTTGGATTTATCATTCCCTAAAATTAATCTCATTAATTTCCCTTCTTAAACTAAGAAATATGTATCTCTTTATCTTCATAACTTATATTTCTATAATTTCTAACTCCTCATAACTCTCAAATTTTAAATGTGTAAACTTATGATAATTTATTGTGTTTCTCAATGAATATCTAAATAAATGTGTATTGTAAGACAATCCTTTTTTAAGCAAATGTTATTGTATTATAATTCATATTTTATGTACTCATGATAGAAGAAAATCTTATGAATTATGTATATTGATTTTTTCTTGCTTTTTACTTAGTCATGTTCAAGAGATCAATTCTTGACCACAGAATCTGAATCTTAGTCTCTAAAATTTATATTTCCATAATCTTTATAACTCCTCGTAACTCTCAAATTTTAAATGTGTAAATTTATGATAATTTATTGTGTTTCTTAATAAATATCTATATAAATGTGTATTGTAAGACAACCCTTTTGAGGCAAATGTTAATGTATTTTAATTCACATTTGATGTACTCATGATGAGGAAAATGTTATATATATATATATATATATATATATATGAACTATGATAGAAGATATTTAATTTATTTGCCAAAATAAAAAATAACAATTGAAAAAAATAGTATAATTTGATGAATCATGTTTTTGTTATTTTATTTATTGTTTTTTTAAACTCACTTTAGTTTATCTATTCTTTATTTCACGTTTTATTAGAATTTATTGAAAAATAAAATCTAATTAATGAAAATATTGATCTCATAATTGAAGATTTTGTAAATTTTTTAGTCAAAATTGTTCTCTTTTTGCTTTGGTTTACTTATATGTTAATTGCGCTCCATGCAAATATTTTGTAATATTAAATACTTGTATTTGATATACTATGAAAATCATATTTTGTAACTCTTTTGAAGTATAATTAAATATAGATCAAAATAAATAAAATAGTGAATATAAATATTTAATATACATTTTATGAAATTTAAAAATAGGACAAACATATATGCCAAAAAAGTTTATTCATGCATTTGATAAATTAATTTATTTTTATTAAATATGTATCTTTTGAAAATTTAAAATAAAAGATGAATACAAATGACTAAGTAAGTTGATTTGATTTTTAATATATTTTTTAAAAATAAAACACAAAATTTTGTACATAAAAAATTTCCATATGAATTGACTAAATAAACACAAAAGTATGATTAAAATTTTAAATTATTTTAATATACTAAGTAATGAATATATATCTTAGGGTGTTCATGTATTAATTTTATATAGAAAGAGGTACAATCATTGATTTGAGAATGCAAGAAATATATTTGAAATGAAACATATTATCAGAGTATTCAATTTAATTAACTTTTGAATTTTATTATTCTATACACATAATATGTGAAGATGTTTATTATCTATCAAATATTTTTACGTAGTTTATATGAATCTTTTATCTTTATATTTCATATAAAAGATATAGATTAAAATATAGTAAACGAGTTAATAATTTTTTTGAAAAAACATATTCTCATTCGAGGTTGATTATATTGAAATTTAATAATAGCGTAACATTTTGGATAACATCCTTAAAAAACAAATTTGACAAATGATAACAATTATCTTTGATATAGGTGTAGCTAAAGAATCTAAAATACCAATAGATGTGATTCATGCAAAAATCATACAAATTTAAATAGTATATTTGAAAAAGGAACAAAAACGATTGAAAAATGAAATATTCAAATGAGTTTTATCATATCAATATGAAAAAGGATAACAAGACGTGTAGATGTATTTTATTAGTATTTTTCAGTTATTTATAATATAATTCTTATGTATTCAAGAAAAAAATTACATCGGAGTATATGTTGTAATATAAAGATTCAAACTCATTGATATTCCAATAAAATGTAGAAAGTGACATATTAACCACATGTCCAAACAAAAAAATTACTAAGAAAATATATATTGACATTTGACATATTGATTAATAATGTACTATCCCTCATTTAATAGATTATAGATGTTAAATTTGTTAAGTTTCATTTCAACCGTCATCTCAAAACGATATTCATAATTAATATATAAGTAAAAAAAATAAAGTGATAATATTACGTTTGAAAATAAAGAGAGCTATAGAATTAATTAAAAAAAGTAATCCTTTAATATTTATTTTAAAGACCGCGCGAAGCGCGGCCAAATTCCCTAGTTGATACTAAGTTCGAGTCTAATGCTACTGAAATAGGAGAATGACTAAGTCTAGTGGTAAGAATACGTTACTTCACGTGTAGGCAAGACAATACGTTACAGGTTCAAACCTTTCATTTACTAGAGATAACAAAAGAATTCATTATTCATCGAATTTATCAATTTATTATGCATCACTAACCCTAGAGAACTAGAAAAGACACCCAAAAAACATACAAAGAAAAAGAAAGAACACTCTGCTATATATAAAGTAGATAAAGAGGAATGACATACATATGTAAATATAAAACAACAAAATTCAAGAAAATAAAAACTTCAGTAATCTAAACTCTGTAATGTGTCCTATTTTCATGACCATTATACCAATTTGATTCATGAAGACCTTGTGGATTCTTCTCAACAGTATTACTAACAGACTTTTTCCTTTTTATAACTACACACCATGTGATAACTTCCAAGATTACAGCAATGATCCCTAAACCAACCAGAGTTGCAATATAATATGTTTCCCATTTCTTCTGAGGTTTCAAAATGTTCAAACCTTTGAATATGTTAATTATTCCAAGAACAACAATTGAGTAACCAACTGCTCTGTGGTAAATGTTCCAGTAGATTCTGTGTTTATGATCCCTTTTTGGCCTTAGAAGCATAGCAGAAGCCTGTTATCGAAATACACAATTCAAAAATATGTTCTATAAGAACGTTCTCTGATGTTTGGTTGGTGTGTAGAAATATTTTTTTTCTGATAAAGTTATTAGTTAGATACGAACAACAATATTAGCAAATCTGAGAGTGTTTTGCTGTATGTTGCTTAGACTCTTCAAAAATGTTGTGGCACTCGTGTCTGCACCACTTTTGGAGGATCTAACACAGATCCATCCACATCTTTAAAGAGTCCAAGCAACATAGCTTATGTTCTAACCACCAAACACCGGAAAATATTTTCTGAAAACATGACTTTCATCCTACCAAATAGATAAGAACTTTTGAAATAATGGTGTAACAGAAGAATGTTGCTTAGACTTTCCAAAAATGTTGTAGCACTCGTGTCTGCACTACTTTTGGAGGATCTGAAACACACCCATCCGCATCTTTAAAGAGTCCAAGCAACATAAACACTGGAAAATATTTTCTTGAAAAATGACTTTCATCGTACCAAATAGAATAGAAGTGTTAAAGTAATAGTGAAATAGAAGAATGTTGCTTAGACTCTCCAAAAACGTTGTGGCACTCGTGTCTGCACTACTTTTGGAGGATATGACATACATCCACCCGCATCTTCAAAGAGTCCAAGCAACATAGCTTATGTTTTAATTACCAAACACTGGAAAACGACTTCCTCATGGAAAATGTTTTCTTGAAAAATGACTTTCATCGTACCAAACAGATAAGGAGTCACTACAAGAAAACTGTGAATTACACGGGAATTTTCATGGAGATTAGTATGAAAATCTGAAAGAAAATAATTCACCCTTTTCTTGTAGTGAGTGCGGAAGTAAAAGTGAAATAGAAGAATGATTAGAGTACCTGGAGGGTGGCTAGAGAAAACAGGACAATGCCAATGATTCTATGGGCTGTAAATTGAATACCAATAGATTCACTCCCTAACTGTAGACCAGTAGCCCAACCAGCAACACCAGTAACATAAGCAGTGATTTGCCAAATGGAGTGTAGGTAAAACCATGCAGGGTCTGAAAACACCTTTAAGTACCTTGCAAACAATATCCCTATAGGCATCATAATCCCCCAACTCACTGCATTTAGCAATCCATGAAGCTGAAAAAATAAAAAACCATAACTTTAGTAAAAGGACAGCTCGAAGTACAAAGCATCTCGTATTCACTCAGGGCACGGGGTAAGTATCACACTCCCTCCTACCCTGACACAATGACTCAAACTCGTGACCTATGAATTCACTTACATTTCTTTTGTTAAATTGCGAGTTTTCTTTAATTGAAGTAGTTCTAGTTTGTGCAGAAAGAAGTCTGAGAGGTGCAGCAGATTGAGTATTGACACCAGAAGTATCATGCATTGCTGGTGAATCTCTTGAAAGTGGACCTTCTTGCCAAACTTGATTCAAAATTGTGGAGTTAAAGTTGTCAAGTTTTAAAGTAGCAAAAATAGTGATCTCATTATTGATATAAGTAGCTGATAAATCAGAGACATTAAAACTCAAATCCCCTTGTTGTAGTTGTGTTTGATAACTTGTAATAGGTGATGTATAAACACTCAATTTTCCATCTGATTTTTGAAATGCAACAAGTGCTTGTGAACCAACCATGCCTTGTGAAGATGGATTTATAGCCCATGCTACCCATCTTGTGGTGGCATTGATCTTAGTGTGTCGATAGGCGATTTTCGCGGTCTTGTTAGAAGGATTGTAAGTCCAGTGAAGGAATGAGTTTAAATATGGAAGATCACTACATGAAGTGAATGACATTTGGTTGTTGCTTGTGAAAGTGTAGTTTGTGCATGATTGTGCATAAGTTGATGACACAAACAGAGTTATAAACAGAACACATGAAATCAAGAAAACACTTGACATTTTCAAGAAAGTAATATTATGTATGTTGTTGTTGTGGTGGTGGTGTTTGGAGAAATGGAATTTAAGTGTATATATATATAAAGGGAAAGTGAGGTTAAGGTTAGTTAGATAGTTTGGCTTGTAAGGTTTAATATTATTTTGTATGTAGGGGT
>NC_028647.1:5323580-5453017 GCF_001406875.1 Solanum pennellii
GGGGGGGTAGGGTACTTGTCAAAATGATGTTTAATAATTGACTTTGTTTCAACAACTAATTCCCTTTATTTCACACCTACACATGTCTAACATTCAACTATAATTGTACTAAACTTGATATTTTGAGTAAAGTAAGTTGATGAAAAGGATAATGGAATTTTAAAATAAATGAAAGAATCTCTCAAGAAGAATAAATTTGTGTTAGAAGTATAAAAAGTTGTTAATGACTTCTTTTTTTTACCTTCATATATTATGGTTATATATCGTTTATTCAACAAGTTCAATATAAATATATCAGTCTATTAATGAATATTTTATTTCTATTCTGATTCGATATTATTAATATATATCATGAATATCTAGTTAAATTGGATGGAGTGAGACTATTAGTATAATTGTAACAACTTATTTGCTCTTTGGATACCTTTCTTGATGAAGTAGGATGGTAATTAGAGCAAAGTGTATAACTAAAATGAAGTCAAAAATAATTATATGGCTAATTATTGGAAAACTTAACCACTTTCTTCATTCTTTAATAAACAAGACAAAAATCATATTAGTAAAAACACTAATAAAGCTTCAACTTTTAGACTTAACCACTTCATTATATTAACTACTTATTTTGTACTCTTTTTACCAAATTGAATATTTAATTTAAGTGGATTTGGGATATAACATAACTAGTTGGGTTAGGTGCATGATAATACCCAAGTGACACACAGCTAGGTCAAACCAAACTCCAACCCCCCCCCCCAAACCATCCAAATGAAAGGGTGACCTAAACCTTTTAAACTTGTATGAAAATTTGACATTTGTCCTAAAATCTCATCTTCTTGAAACCATTTCTATCCAATTTTTTAATTTAATGATTCGATTCGTCTTCGACTCAATTCTTAATATTTTTCAAGAGGGTATTTCCTGAGGGTTATATTTACACAATTTCATAATATAGGGGAAAATGGTATATCACACTTCTTATAGTTGTGTCGTCTTACAATCTAAATGATGGTCTGAAAATGGAATGTAAATCACTTTTCGATATGTCTTTACGAGTATTGGAATTTCAAATTTCACAAGTCAAACTAAAGGTTATTATCCATGAAATTACTTGTGGATTTTGAGACTCTTTAGTACTAGTTTGTTTTTCAATTATAGGAACAGAAAAGTAGCTATTTTTGTAAAGTTATCCTAAACCTTTCTTTAAGTTGAAAACTGCAAAATGTACTATATGTGCAAATATTCAAAAACACCCACCTGGTACTTTAATGGGCCAAGTGACAACTAAAAGCCCAAAAATATTGAGTAAATTAAAAAAGGAAAAATTTTATGAAATAGTAAACTATTAATTCAAATTAAATGTTATACCATAGTTTTTTTTATTTGTAATTCACAGCAAACATTTCATATTTTTTGTCATACCATTTATATACCAAAATATACAAATAGACCGAAATATACAAATGCAAGACCCATTTTTATACCGAAATATACAAACGCATGATTCATTTGTATACTGGAATTTACAAATAGACCAAAATATACAAATGCAGAACCAATTTCCATTTATATACCAAAATTTACAAATAGACCTAAATACATATTTTTTATGTATATAATACTGGAATATACAGATTAATAGTCATAGCAAACATAAAATTTGCTATGAAACACAATTATACAAACTATAACTATAACATACAAATACAATTTTTATGTTATCAAACATAAAATTTACTCTAATTAAAAATAGGTTGCGGATATATATGCATGTAATCATATATAATCATCGAATAATGTATTACGACTAAGAAAAGTGAATTGTATATGAATCTGTCAAGCTATTTTCGTAAAAATTTAAAAAAAAACATTATTATTAAATTTCAAATTTCAGATATAAAATTTGCCATTTATAAATTACGGTATAGTAGAATTAGCTGAATAAATAATATGAATAACGTCTTTTTCTGGCGGACTAAAATGGACCAAATTAATTGAGTGCCTAACTTAAAATAAGATTATTATTATTAATAATTATTTATCATCATTATTTTTTTTATAATTGAAAGAAAGTGACTTGTAATACCTTTTCAAGTATACTATAATCCAAAATTAAATGATGATGATCTAAGTTTAGAGGTCATATTTTTGCAAGGCTGTCCACAGTTCAAGAAAAATTTAAAAAAAAAATAATTAGCCCACTTGTTTAAGAAAATTATTTGTGCCTAAAAAAAACGTCTTTCGTTTTCTATCATTCTCAGTTTTTGCCGTCATCTTTAACAAGCTTTTAGGTCTTTTTTGTATTGTCTTCTTTTAAAGAGTCGCTAAATAGTTTATCTAAAAATTATTCTACTTATAATAAATGTGTTGTCAGAAATTCTTTTGAAGTATATCAAAAAAGAAAAAAATCTTAATTTTTTCAAAAAATATTATCATCGATCCACAACAATATATATTATGGTATATATATGTATGTTCCAATTTTGCTTATAATAACTTGTCTAAGCTAAGATCAAATTTGTCAATGATAAAAGATTAATATGGCCAAAATCTTATTAGTGACTCTTTTAATATTTGAATTTGAAGTGTTTTAGCATGAAATTTTAAAATTAGACACTAAAAATTCAAAAAGAAATTATTATATGATATATAAATACATACATAGTATTATCTTTAGAACGATTCAATTACTTTTTTGTTTTATTCTTTTAATTTGAAAAATGTTGACCCACCTCATGTCACGGAGCAAATATTTTATTTTCAAATCAGCTACTCGAAATATAGATTGATATTGTCTTTGTCTAGAAAAAGAAAATTCAATTCCAGCTCTTTTTTTAGATAATCAAATAAAATTTTAAATTGATCTGACTAATTGATTTAAAAAATGGAAATATAAAAGCTTATATATGTATAAAAAACATATATATATACTCAATTTGCAAACATGTATGAATTTGGACACTTTTGGACCTATTATATATTTGTATATTCTTTGCTTTCACGCGTGTATATATTCTCTCACTTTCACATTAGAAAACCAAAAGAAAAAAAATCCTAAAAAATATAAATAAACCTTAATTTATTTGATAATGAATAATATATTTTATATACCTATATCATTAGAATTGATCTAATATTATTTCGATCACAAGTTATCATATAAGACATTATATTCCGCCTCTCTTGACACGCCTCAGTAGCAATATAAATCAGGATCTAATATTAAATAAATCATACGTAAATGAGTTTACTATGATACCTAATAAGAAAGATAACTTTAAAACTGGCTCAACAAGCGAAAATCGCACAAATCTATATTGACAGATTAATATAAAATAAAATAAAATAATAACACAACATAATATATCCATACACAATCCCTTCCTTATCCTGCCTTTTGTTGTATATACATGAATCTAAAGTCTTCTAAATAATTTTATTTTGTCCATTATTGAGCTATTTATATGAAATATCAAATCTGTCTCTACATTTTTATTTTTATTATTTTTCAATAAATAAATAAATTAAGTAGCACTTTTTTCTACAATTTTCTTGTACTTATATATTATATAATATAGTATAATATAATAATAAAATATGAAACTTCGAGGAAACATCAACAAGAAGACCAAAAAAAATAATCAAATATTGGATTCTATCATACTTTTTTAGAATTAGCTTTTATCTTTTTACTCTTTTTATAAAATAAGAGCAGCTTTATTTTATTAATATTAATAGAAAAAAAAAAGATGAAATGAGAAAAAGTAAAAAAGAGGAAAGAACAATCAGATTTTGCCAGTTTGATTGTACTTTATATTATTATACCTTTTATGTAAACCTAACTTAACAGAAATAACTGTGGTATGAGAAAAAATAAAACTTTATATTATATTAAAAAATAAAAGTTAAGTATTTATTTAATTCTATATTTTGGAGTAAAAGCGTAAAACCAAAGAAACGTAAAGTAGGATCCATTATATTATTTGCTTAAATATACCTATTAGACTATTATTTATTAATTAAATTCATAGGTATACAGCAAATATTAGTGGGTCAACTACTTTAATCTTCTAAATTTGACCTCTAATTCCAATTATTTATAAATTAATTCTACTAGTTAGTTACTACTCGAAAGTTAAATAGTATAAAACAATCTAAATTGTGGATCCTTTTGAAAAAAAAATATATTTATTAATATTCTTAATATTTTTGTCAGTATAATTAATGTCTCAGTCAGACAAGCTAACTAAGAGTTAACGAGATGGTATCATTAATCGATTGAGATTATCGTCTTTTATTTTTATGAATCGATATTTTTGTAAAATCATATTTATATTCATAAAATTTAAAAATATATACGCATAAATATCTAAAAACTTTTCTGTAATCCGTAATGAATTATAATAATTTCAAAGGATATTATTAATTAGTGGTGTATTTTCTAATATTTCAAAATAAGGAAAACCCCTTTGATAATGACATTGCTCTTAGCAAAATCAATTAACTTAATTAGCTAAAACGTACTCTCAAAAAACATATAATTAATGTTAGTATAACATAATAAGAAATTCAAGCTCTGGTTGACAAATTACAAATTTAATTTGCTATTACATCATATATATATACATAAAATATATGTATGGTATGATTAAAACACACACGCCTTACTATATATTTGCAAAGCCATATACACAATAACAAAAATTCATCGTTAATTTTATTTTAACGACAAATCAACAATCTGTATAAGATGTTTACCTTTTACTCTTTTATAATCTCATATTTTATAAAATTACACTTAATATGGTATCATTAAATTAATCAACAGTCGTGTAAAAAAACAAAGTCTACTAGAATTATACCATAAAATAAGGCTCTTTTTCTCTTTTATTTTTTGTGCAAATTGGGTAAACATGACGTGTATTTTAATAAAAATTGCTTAAAATTAGCTGTATAACATTAATTACGTTATGACATTAATTAATTATAATGCCGTAGGGCTAAGATTGTGATAGTAGAGATTAAGTAGAATAAAAGAAATACATTATAAGTACGTAATCTTGACAAATGACAATGGCGGCATTCTTAATTATCTAACTAATATTAAAAAGGATTAGATTAAAAAATTCCTTTTGTTGAGAGTGTTATTGATCTTAAGAAACAAAACTTACATTGCGTCAATTCAAATTAGTCAAACTTCAATATATACATAAGTCCTAGTTTAACTGTCACAAGAACATTATTACCACTAATTACAACTTAGTACATAAAGCTTCTTGCTTTCGTGTAGGAAAACTAACTTAAAAGACTAGCTTAAAATAATGATGATTACTTTCACTAATTAAGTAAACATGTTCACACATGGACTATGTACTTGCTAAGTCAAAAAAATTTAAATTTTATAAAATCTTTTTAGTTAGGTTGTAATCATGATCTTGATCACTTCCACTAAATTACTAATACCACATTAAAAGGGTAGGATTATTACCACGTTTACATGTTTTTATCCTTTTCACCAAAGTGATAGCCATAATCATGGTAAATTCCACTAAAACCTTTATGGCTTTATCTTCTTATCACTTGATTTACTTACTAGAGTAGTAAAATAGGTTATTTTACCATTCACCGACGAAATAAGTGGATATTTTCTATTTTTATTAGATTTTTTATTTTGTTTGAGTTTTGAAAATGGAAGAAGTTTAGTTAGGAGGCGTTCAGAGGGGTGGAACTAGTATGTTAATTATGAATTTGACAGAATTCAATTTATTTGACGCAAATCATGTGTTTGTATTTAAAAAAATCACTTAATTATTAAGAATTCACTCAAATTATTTTATAATTTAAAATCCATAAATTCAAAATTATAGATCCACCTTTTGAAGGCGCTTTCCGATAAAATTAGTTCGCAGAAATATGTCTCGTGCAATTCACTTATGTTTGAGTTAATTAATGAATTGCTCATTCGTTAACTTGATTTATTTTGTCTCTTTCAATTCTGACTTGTTTTAAAATAGATTGAACTTTCTAAATATGTAGCTCAAAATTATCTTATAAGAAATCTAATTATAAATTTAAGCAAATACAAAAATTAAAACTTGATCCATTCCATCTCTCCCTAAGTAACCTTTGAACAACTTAATAATTCACTTAGATTATTAATCTACTCAATTTTAACTCTAATACAACTCAATTAACTTATTTAATAGTGTTAATTTATCATTTTATCAGCCTCTATATGATATTAATTTGAATTAATCTGACTACTTTCTGATTCTAAATAAATTCCAAAAGTACACACAATTAGTTTCTCTTCTAATTAGATTCCCCAAAGTACACATAATTAACATCTCTCACATGTCAACCTTAATGTGATTTACTAGCCCTAATGTTTAATAGATTCCTTGTGGGACAATATATTTTAAAATAGGGGACAACATAATCTTTTATTTTTCTATATAATTAATTAGTAATACAAATTTGTGATTAAGTTGGTAAACTACTCACCGATGTTGCATTTGAACATAACAAATCACTAATTAAAAAATTAATTAAAAGCAATTGAGACCAAAAATTGGCATTATCCTATGGTTCAATTATAATCTATTAAACTATAGTTTTTATTTACATTTTTTTATTCCATTATATGCCAAAAAATTCTAATTAAAGGTTCCTAGAATGTTTATAAAGTATCTGATTACTTTTTTTTATGTATAATAATAATAATAATTTGGAACTAATCATGTCTATCTTCTAATGATTTTAAGTGCTAGGAGACAAAATATATATATATATATGTAAATTATTTTAATAATTAAAAGAGTTTTAAGTATTATTATTATAATAATATAATGACGTTTGTTCTTTTGACTAATAAGTTGGCAAAAAGAATCAAGCAAGACGCAAGTTCTTATACATTGAGTTTTATTATTTATTTATTTTTCTAATTGAAATGTACAAAACATATATTTTGATAATAATTATAATAAAAGATAACTAGCTTGTTGTAATTAGAAAACAAAAGATACATTGAACTATGATTTCTAGGGACGATTTGAAATTTATTGATTTTGAAATACTACATTTTTAAAGTTATTGAATTAAGATAATTATAAGCTTTTACATATGCAGTATATTAATATTAATAGTAGTAGTAGGTTTTTTTTTTTCTAAAACAAATTGAAAAAATGCGAAGTAAATGTATGTACATTTGACAAACTTTGAATCAACATAGAGTACACTGTATTTTTATACAATACTGTATTTTATGTACTTTTTTATTTCTTTATTTAAGATTTTTCTTTTCTTTATTTATAATATTTTTCTTTTTTAAAATAGCACAAGAATCCATAAATAGCCGGCCTCCAGCTTGCCACCACGTGTACAGAATGAACAAAATTTCTTGAAAATTACGTAAATTTAAAATATAGTTTGGAAAAAAAATTGTTATATTTTGTTTGGCACTATAGCATAAGATAAATTTATACGATCATCTAATTGAAGTTCGTATTTTAAAAAAATTGAACGTAAAATTTCTGATTTATTTTTTTTATCTTAATTTAATTTGACAAAGTAAAATTAGATCAAATAATATGAAATCATAGAAATATAAGTTACTTGCGTCGGTAGTCTATTTTTGATAATTAATGAAACGAAGAGGACACTGTAATTACAACTTGTCAACACGTGTCAATTAAAATGCCACACCATTTAGCTTATTTGACTTTTTGTCATAATATTTTTTACCTATTTATTTCATTCTGAGTTAACGAGGATTATGATGGAATGATAATAATTATAGGGAAAATTTTAGGTAATAATAAATTATTAATTTAATAATTATAGTTTCATTTAGTTGTGTCTAATAGTGAATTGTTGTCAATTGCTTGTCTTCATGAAATTTTGGCTCGTTATTTTCTCTCGCTTTATATAATCAGAAATGTATAAATTGTGTCTTTGTTGGTATAAAGCGAGAGAAAATTGTATATATACACATACATATATATATATTTTTGTCATATATATTCATAGTTATATAATACAAATATTCTTTTATCGAGTTCTCTTTTGTCTTTGTCTCTTTCTCGCTTTATACGAATACAAATTATACAAAACAATGTATAATTTATGTATACAAAGCGCGAGAGAGAGGGTTTTAATATATTCCCTCCGTTTCAAAAAGAATAACCTTTTTTTTTTAGCATGTTTCAAAAATAATGACATCTTTCTTTTTTTTGGTATCAACTTTCTACGTAGAATATTTAAAGGCCACAAATTAAAGGACAATTTTGTACATTTGACATAACATTAATTTAGAACCACATGATCAAAAGTCTTTTTTATTTTCTTAAATTTCGTGTCAAGTCAAACTAGACCATTCTTTGTGAAACGGAGGAAGTATAAGCGTTTTACTTCGATTTAATTGTGTACAAGTTCAAATTTTATACAGATATACAAACACATAAAATTGAATTGAAAAGCTGCCGACGATTTAAACATACGAGAGATTGAAACTAATTTATATAAATAATCTTTTAACGAAATTATACAAATATAAAGATGAGTCAATAAATTATATAATTATTTTATATATATATATATATATAGCGCAATAGACATAAAATATTTTTTATGAAGCGCAATCAAATAAATTGAAGTTATAACTTATAAATATATATTTTTTGCGCTCGTTAGAGGTAAAAGCTAGCTCTTAATAATTAGATGAATAACTATAAAGTCTTTTTGAAGATTATAAAATAAGCTTTAACTAAAATTATTTTTAAAAACTATTTTTATTATTCGATTTTTAAAAACCTACTTTTATTATTCGATAAGTGTAGTAGTAATTTTCAGCAATAAGTATTTATTGTGACTAATTAATTTTGGTATATTTGAAAAATAAACTGGTCCACGTAAAGTGAGAGTGACTTAATTGAGTGGTACGACGTCACTTCATTCTTCTTCACCGACGTTCTATTAAAGCAAAAAAAAAAAAAAACGCACTGTACAAAAAGCAAGCTGCTAATATCACACCCCTCTTCTCTTTTTTTTTCTTATCCCGCTCGATATTTGGTTTCTATATTAGTATCTAATTAAATTCATAATTATGTTGAAATATTTCATATTGAAAATTAAATGCTCTTTGCTAACAAAAGTTGATATTTCATATTCATAAAAAATCAAATCTAAAATCTCTGATTAAAAAAAATAATTTACCATCGCCTCTTTAAAATCATTTTGTTTATTTTTATTCTGACTTCACCTACTTTCCAAGTCGAAAATGGGATGAATATAGGGCCCGTTTGGATGGGCTTAATAAAAGCAACTTTAAAAAAGTACTTTTGAAAATACTGAAACTTATTTTTAAAATAAGCAGTTATGCTAGGTCAAACCAAACTCCAAGTTGCTATGCCAAACGTGAAAAGGGAAAAATGGAAGAAAGAGATGTTAGGGTTATGTTGTAATTTGAAGATTGTATAAAAATATTAAGGGCAAAAAGATAAAAATGTGGTCAACTTAAAACAGCTTATAAGCTAAAAAAAAAAAGCAGCTCTACCCCAGCTTTTAACTTTTGGCTTAAAATAAGTTTTTTTTAAACTTAAAATAAGCTATTTTGAGTATTGCCAAACAGCTAAATAAGTCAAAAATCAGCTTTTAAGTCAGTTTGACCAGCTTTTAAGCTGAGCCAAACAGCCTCATAGTGTGGTTATTTATATTTAGCTATTGTTTGATTATAGATTTTTTAAATATTCTATATAAATATTATTTGAGTTAAAAAATGGGTGAAATTCATCATATTTAGGAAACATATTTAATTTTTTTAGAAAAATATATTTTTTATGCATAAATTTTAAAAATTATCAAATCTATGCCCAAACGAATCCTCAGGTTTATAATTTTTTGATACATAAATTTATTATATTGATAAATTATATATCTTAATAAGAGAAAATTAATTTTTAAAAAAATTCTTTTTATTATATGGTTTTTCAATACAAAAGCTCGAATTTGGGGGTTCTAATTTTAAAATTGATAAGTTTTATTATATTATAGACTAAATCAAATGGTTTTATTTATGCTTTCGTTTAATTATAAATTTTAAAGTCGAAACTTATAATTTAAATAACTTAAAATGTAATGGTTGTGATGCTAAATAGACATCACAGACACGTTATTTTAGCACAAAATCTAAAAATCCATAGTCACCATTCTACTCTTCCTATAAAAATCCGCCATTTTTATCATTTCTCCAAAGCTCTCTTCTCAAAATCCGCCATTAAAGCTCACCATAAAAAGCATGAAATTATCATCTTAACAAACACCCATTTCACAAATTTCAATCTTTTTTTCATCTTCTCCGGTTTGTGATTCTCAAAAAATGGTTTCACTTGAAGATTCTAATTCTCATAACAGTGTTTCTTCTAGTGCCCATTTTGGCCAAACACGGCCTTATTACTACACCCCACCGCCGCCGTCTTCCATTAAAATCAACCGTGCAATGGGTCGTTCTATGAGAACTATCCGGTCAACTATTTTCCGTACTGATTGCTCTGGTTCTGAACATTCCGGCGCTATTTCTGAAAACATGACAGACTCTGTTATCGATATTCGTCTAGGTGAGCTCGCTAAGAAGCCGCCGGTGAATAACAAAGGTTCTTCTTCCGATGAAGATTATCTACAACTTTCTCAAGTTTTCAGTGATTTTTCAGCTTGTAGTAGTGATATCTCCGGCGAGTTACAACGATTAGCAAGTGTTCCTGTTTCGGATCTGGTATTAACCCAGAACCCAAATTCTAAACCCGAACCTGAACCCGAACCCTGTTTAGGGTTTCTAGAAAGAGAGAAATTTTCAACGGAGATAATCGAAAGTATCTCCCCGGAGGATCTTCAACCGACGGTGAAGCTTTGTGTTGACAGCTTACATTCTCCATCTGTTGCAGTGAAAAGATCAGCGGCAGCTAAATTAAGACTATTAGCAAAGAATCGAGCTGATAATCGAGCGTTAATCGGAGAATCCGGTGCAATTCCGGTGCTTATACCTCTTCTCCGGTGTACGGATCCATGGACACAAGAACACGCAGTTACAGCCCTGTTAAATCTCTCACTTCACGAACCGAATAAGGTTTTAATCACTTCCTCCGGAGCTATAAAATCTTTAATTTACGTTCTGAAAACCGGCACCGACACTTCGAAACAAAACGCTGCTTGTGGGTTATTAAGCTTAGCTTTGATTGATGAAAACAAGCTTTCCATTGGTGCTTGTGGTGCTATTCCACCATTAGTATGTTTACTTATCAATGGAACAAATAGAGGTAAAAAAGATGCATTAACAACCCTTTACAAACTTTGTTCAATGAAATTAAATAAAGAGCGAGCAATTAGTGCTGGTGCAGTAAAGCCACTTGTTGGACTTGTTTGTGAAGAGGGGAATGGTTTAGCTGAAAAAGCTATGGTTGTTTTGAGTTTATTAACAGGGATTGATTCGGGTAAAGAAGCCATTGTTGAAGAAGGTGGAATTGCTGCACTTGTTGAAGCTATTGAAGATGGTTCTGATAAAGGAAAAGAATTTGCTGTGTTGACATTGTTGCAGCTTTGTATGGATAGTGTTAGAAACAGAGGGCTTCTTGTTAGAGAAGGTGGAATTCCTCCTCTTGTTGCCTTGTCTCAGAATGGTACTGCCAAAGCTAAACACAAGGTGAGTTTTCGAATTCTTGATTTAACACGCATCCATCGGCATTTTTGAAGAGTCCGAACTAATAGTATCTTTCAAATTATTACTAATGATTATTATAGTTTGTTATGTTATGAATGTTGTTTAACTTGTACCAGTAGTTAACTATGAGGTTAAAGATTGAATTTTTAATGGCTAATATAAACATGTAATATGCTGTGCTCTAATAATCTGATATATGAGTTTTGGAAGATGAGTAAGATATGAGGTTAAAAATTGAATTTTTTAATGGCTAATATGCCATTTTTTAGCTTGTATAATCATAACAGATCATGTCATATGGTGTGTCCTAATAATCTGATATATGAGTTTTGGAAGATGAGTAAGATATGAAGAAAGAAAGAAAGTGATATTTTTGGGATTACAATTGTATGGTTTGGGTTTGCGTTTTCGCTACCGTTCCTAGAATTCGCTCGTGGGATTACACTGAGTATGTTGTCGTAGTCGTAGTAACGCTATGGAATGAATACTGCTGCTATGTTGCTTTCAATGACTGTGATGTTGTAGTCTGCTTATGCGTTTTTGGTCCAAGAAATGAAGTTGTATTAAGGCCTTAATGTTTTGGTTTTTTCTTCTTTTTTGCAGGCAGAAACACTACTAGGATACTTGAGAGAACCAAGACAAGAAGCTTCAAGTTCAACTCCTTGAGTGAAAAATTATAGTGTTAGACTGGTATTTCTACTGTAATGGTTTTGTTCTGTGTATAGGAACAAGTGTTTTTAAGAGTTTGTACAGAGTGTTTTACTAAATAAAAAAAAATTATATGAGAAGGTAGTGAGGAAAAAACTGACCTTTTTTTGACTAGGTAAATTAGAGGAGGGGTTCTTTATGACCCTCTTTAAGTATTAACTGGTGCTGGTTTTTGTGGGAGCAGATGGTTGTTTGCCTAGTTTTATTGTTTTCTTTTTGGTTTGGTGAGAATTTGGGTTATAATCCTCTAGTTTTGTTTGTGAGGTCCAAGTTCTTGTAGAAAGGTTTTACTAATTTTCTTGATTTTTAGGGTGTGAATATCAACTATAGCATAGTATGCTAGAAGTTGTTTTTGTTCCCTCTTCTTGAATATGAATATATGTTTAAGTGTATGAAGCATCATATTTTTAGTTTCTTATAGTTCGATTTCTGTTACTATCTATTGTTTCTTGTACTTTCATTTGCTTTGAACTGTTTTGTCTTGAACGGTACCTTTGAGGTAGGAGTAAGGTTTGCATATACCTTATCATCCGAGTCTTGGTTGGACTGTAATGGTTATGTTGTTGTGTTTTGTTTGGACCAACATATTTGGTCAGTTGTGAGATATTTTCATGATTTGTGAACATTATTTTGTAGCTCTCTATGCAACTAGTGAGCATCAGATGCTTGTGTTTGGTTTTAGTAGAAGTTGTACAAAAAAAAACCCACCTCCCCCCACTGGACTTTGTACCATTCTTGTTGTAATAGTGTCTTTAGATTTTTGTCCACCATCCAGATTCTCTTTAAAAGGTTTCGGGTTTGAGATTTGAAGTCTTTGGGTTTCAGCTTTGTTTAAAATGTTATGCGATATAAATTTATCAGTAAATATTGAATACGAAATTATCATTAAAGAATAAAGAGGCTTCTATGCTCATCTTTGTCTTTGTCCTATGTCACTAAGTGACTTTTAGCTGGCAAGATTTGCTTAGAATTTAGTCAATCAAGGTGAATTCATATTAGTTGGTTAGCTAACCATTTATTGGTCCTCCCACCTTTGACCCCTTTTATCATGAATATCTTTTTAAGTAATCGTGGTGTTTTAGCTCAGCTTGCACACCTTGACTAATTTTACGAGAGATTTTATAACTTTAAACCAATACAAACATCACATAATCGTTATCTGTATTTGAAATTTGAACCCGAGACTTCACACTGAAACCATTCTTTAATCAATTTATGACCTTTTGAGCATTCCCCACCCCCCACCCTTCATGTGCTATGTGGTCCTCCCTTATTCTATTTTTCTCTAAAGTTTTGGCATGCTCTGATCTGAAACTGTTAGCTGATAAGTCACTGAAATGACTTGGACCTTTCTCCTTTTCATTATTGTTCTTGTTCCTTCTCCCATAAGGTGTACAGAGAGAGGTATTCAAGTATTATAAAGCGCGTTGCGATTTTAAACAAGTTATGATCGACTATATGAATCGGGATCGACTATATGAATCGGGATAGTTCTGGTCTCCTTATTGGAGACTAGTGAAGGGCAATGCTTTTATTACTAGTATAAGTGGCCATATGCTTTGATAGTTCATAAAATCAAATTGCCTAGTATAGAGAAGCTAGGTACAAGTTATTTGGTTTATGAAAATATGGTAAAGTTTTAAATAGGGTATAATAGGTAGCATTTAATTTAGCCTTATCAATAACTAAATTTTTGTCATCATAGGTTTTATAGTCACATGCTATTAATTTGCTCTTCATCACTTCTATAGAGAGGTATGAGGGAGGTAAGATGAAAATTGAAATGTTCAAACGAGTTTGAAGAATCGAAGGATCTCTTAATATATGCTTTTGCTCAGATTTTTCAAAAATGTTTTTGCTCATATCGAAATGTGATAATTTTGTTGTTCGGATCATATCGTGTTTATTAAAACTTGGACATAACGGAAGTGAATGAATATTTTTAAAGAGGAAAAATGACAAATATACCCCTGAACTATCGTAAATGGTATACAAATACCCTCCGTCATATTTTTGAGACATTAGTGCCCCTGTTTGTCCAAAAACTAAAGCATGTATACCCTTTATACTAACGGACATACACGTGTCACAATCTTATCCACCGATTTGACATTTATCAACGATAAGATAGCGCCACGTGTTTCTATTTAGTCTTCCGTTAGAGTGAATGACATATATACTCTAATTTTTTGACGGCAAGGACACCAATGTCCTCAAAGTATGACGAAAGGTATGCACATACTATTTACAACAGTTTAGAGATATATTTGTCGTATATCCCTTTTAAAGATTCCGAACAACCGAATGGATAACTATTAGTAGGATATAAGACTACTATTTTTTTTTTAATTTTTGGGCAAAGGGGATTGAAGGATGTGTAGGGTAGGGTCCTAGAAAGAAAGGGTTATTAGTGCATGCACAGAGATTTTTATATATGATGAATAATAATGGCAAGCACCAACCCCACAAGAGATTACCTTGTTTGGTAAAAAATAGTAGACATTGTCCCTTTTTTATTATATGATGAAATGCATTAGCTGGCTCAACACAAACAGCTTGTCATTTGTCTTCATGTTTGGATGGATTATTATTTCCCTCCTATTATATCTTTCAATTTTTCTCTCAATTATTTAACTACGTAAGACCATTATCAGACTCCATTTATGAAATTAGACTGAATATTTTTTTATTATTATTATAATAGGCTCTTTGTGTGGTTGTCTAAATTGTGAAAGTGTTGATTAGGTGAAATCACTCCATTTAGTTTGATTTTACACAACACGAATTCATATTAGTAAAATTCATATAAATGAAAAAGTGGCTACTCGCAAATTGCTACCATTTTATCTTAAGGAAAATTACGCGGTTTAGCAAACTTATGCTACTTAATTACTCATTATAGTTATAGTTTGCTATAATTACCATTCACGACTAACATTATGCATTAATTATGTGGGCTGACTTCGAGTTTGTATAAGTAGCCACATTTGTATATGTATAATTCGCTATAATATACAAACACATATGTACAATTATCTAATCAATATACATATATAATTCACCTCTCTCCCGTTCTCTGCCCTCTTTCGCTCGCCTCTCTCCTCCCTCTCACAATATAGCTCACCTTTCTCCTCCCTCTCCAATCTCGCTCTTTTTTCTCCTCTCTCTTCTAATCTCGCTTGTCATATATACAAATACATATGTGTAATATACAATTATATAATCAATAACATATACAATTTATCTCTCTCCCACTTTTTGCCCCTTTCTCTCCTCTCTCCTCTCTCTCCCAGTCTCACTGACTCTCTCGTCCATGTAACATGTAGCTACAAATTGTAATTATCAAATTATAGATACGGAGAGTAATTAGGCTATTTTTTAGTGACTATCCGTGAAAGTTCCCCTCTCTTAAAACCGACCCAAAATAAAATCCAACCGACCCAAAATAAAATCCATGGGCTTGAACTAATTTTTGCTTTATCTAGATTGTCTCTTATATGCACTTGGTAATTCAAAACATAACCACTTTTAAGTTCATCATTTAAATTTTGTCCTTTTAGAATAAAAATCTTACTAGAAATATTGAAAAATGAAAATGACTATTAAGAACGTTTTTGGCTAAAAATGAAATACTATGTCATATATAAAATCTCTAATTGAGAAACCAAAATATTTATACTCTCTGATCATCTTATACTATATAAAACATCAACTAAATACTCAGAGGTTTTTCACCATAATCAGACACAAATTATACACTAATTAAGATTATGGATTAAACTAAACTTAGCTCGTATCGGCTTTTTCGCCTGTTTTCTTGCGAAAATATTTCGGTTTATAGCCTTTCTCAAGCATTTTTTCAACTTGCTCAAATGGTAGGCCTTTAGTTTCAGGCACCAGAAAGTATATGGCTATTAAACCAATTGTTGAGAATCCAGCAAATAGAAGAAATGTACCAGATGAACCAATCGCCTCCGTTAACGTTAAGAACGTCTCACTAACGATAAGATTGGATACCCAATTGGAGACGGCCGCGATCCCACCACCAATGCCTCTGTATCTTAAGGGGTATATCTCAGAGTTAACGATCCACGGAGCTGTTCCCATTCCAGGAGAGTAGGCTATGATGTACAAACCAAGAAGCATCACTGCAAAGAACCCAAACTTGCTAGGACAACCTTTAGTGAACCATTCACGTTTTTCTGATCGACATAAACCTTTAACGTTGTCATTTAGAGACAAGCATGCACCAGGATGATACTGATCACAGAAACTTAACGTCAGTACCAATAGTAGATACGCGGAAGTAGAAAAAAGAAGGTCGAGCATGAAAATGCAATGCAATTGGCAACAAAAAATCCAATGTTATCCCACAAGTGGAGTCTGGGGAGGTACAGTGTATGGAGAAGTAGAAGGTAGAGAGGTTGTTTTGGCCCTCAGATGAGCGAACGATGAATAGCAATGCAATAAACGCAAGATTCCATATGCAAGAATTAGCGTTAGCAGTATTGGCCTATAGTCACAAATTTGACTTGTAGGCCGGTTTGAGTTAGGGAACGTCAGGTTCTAAACCTTTACTTCATGTTTCAAACTGACGTTTACTTCAGGCATTGACGTATTTTATACGGATTCAATAATGAAACGGCAACAGATAAGTAGAGCAAAGTATAACGACAGAATCAACAAAAAAACTTACTTTGTTGTTTCCATTAGAGCAGAAAGCACAATCTGTGGAAGCCTGCAAGCAACTCATGCAGTTCCAGGACGACGCTCCCGGAGCATTTAGAAACGCCGAGCATGTGGAGTTTGATCCAAAGTGATGGGATTCGAAAGCACTGATTCGTGGGGAGTGTATAGAAGCTTGCATGAAGAGCACAGACAACACCACTAGGCACGTTATGATACCAAACATGGAGACAATCATCAACCTTCTTCTTCCGTACCTATCGACAAAACACATACTGATAATGGAGCCAACAGCATTGAGACCAGACGTTATGAGCGAGAGAGCTAAAGCTGTCTTGTTAGAAGCAAATCCAGCCAGTTGCACAATAGTAGGACTGTAGTACATGACCGTGTTGATTCCGACAAATTGTTGTGCCACCTGGACTGTAATACCAGCATAGAGACCCCGACGAACAATAGTGTTGCTCCAAGCACTCTTGACTTTTGAAAACACACCATCCCCAAGGAACTCTTTGTCAGCCTTCTCTACTTCAATGGAAGTCTGCAATGCTTTCATCTCGTCTTCGACTTCATGAGCAGGATAAATCTTCTCTAATATAGCCCTAGCTTCGTCTTTCTTGTCCTGCAGAAGAAGTCAACGGACATGTACAAATCGATCATGGCAATGACAATAAAATCTACTAGACAAAATATGAGCAAAAAAGAGAAACTCTAAGAGGCGATAGGCTAACCGCTCTATACAACCATCGGGGTGACTCGGGCAGAGACAGCATTAGGATAAACTGAACAAGAGCAGGAATACTAGCTACGCCAAGCATCCATCGCCAGGTTCCTTTGGTCTAAAATGTGATCAATAATCAGTTAAAACATTCCGAAAAAAAAACATATCCAATGGACTAAAAAACTGCAAAAGAGATTCAACATGTATCATTACCCTTGTAAATGCTAAGTTGATAAGATAAGATAGAAACTGTCCTCCCGTAATTAGCAGACCATTCGTGCTAACTAAAGCTCCTCTAATCCGAGCAGGGGAAGCTTCTGATATATAAAGAGGTGAAGTCATAGAAGCCATTCCAACTCCTAAACCGACGAGTACTCTTCCAATAATTATCACCCAAGGTGCCGGGGCAACTGCCATGACGATGGCACCAATAAAGAACAGGATATCTGCTAAAAGAATCGATTTTCTCCGACCATACTTGTCATTGAACCATCCACCAAATGCTGCCCCGAAAATTGCCCCTGCAACAGCCATGCTTACTATGGTTTCCTACATAGTTATGAGGAAACAGCCCGACTTATTTCATTTTCACAATACAATCAAATTAATTTTAATGTACAAACCAGAGTAAACTACTTACTTGCAACCAAGTATGCTTATCAACAGATTTGAAATCATCGCGAATATAAAGCAATGCACCAGATATCACACCTGGTTTCCAAGAAAATAACATTAAGCCAAACTTTTGAAAAAAAATGACAAGAAACTGTACCAACAACATAGTGTTGAACACGAGCGGAGCTACAGACCGTGAAGGGTGCACAGTTAAGCACATCTATCGGGAAATTATTCAGTGTATTTAGGTCAAACATCACTTGTATATACATGTATACTAAATATTCGCGACTGGTAGTTAGAAAGTCAGTATAGCCTTATTGCGGTATCATAACCAAACAGCCTACGAAGAGTGACCAATTGACCACCCAGTGACAGAATACGACGTTCTATATATAGGTGAAATATCACTTTTATATATACATACATACTAAATCTTGAACACCATTAACGAAATTCTCCACTATAAAAACAAGAAAGTACCAAAAAAGGAGTAGTCTTTTACCAGTATCATAACCAAACAGCAGCCCTCCTATACCAGCAGAAAAGGCGAGACGCATAATGTAAGGCGTTTTCCATGAAGTCCTCCAACATTCTGTAAACTCCGTCTTCGCAGCTTTGTGAGGAGCACCCTCCATACTATCTCAAAAAAAATTCTCACAACACAAATCTACTCTGCAAACAACAACAAAAAAAAAAAAACCTTCAAATACTCTAAATCACATACATTATTCAATACAAAGCATCAAGTTCCTTTCTTTAATACAAATTGCAACAAAAAGGTAGCACTAGGACCAAAAAAAGTAAGATTCTTGATATAATAATTGATCAAATAAGGAAATTCTTTTACCCCGAATGAGCGATCCTCGAGCAGAATATAAATTAGTCAGACTCCAATGCAGGTAACATGACAAAATATGTGATTATGAGAGGGAAAAGAAAAAGAGAGAATCTTTTAGCACAAAAAATATCACCAATTTCTACAATAGATATACTTATTAAGTTCATTCATATTCCAACTTATCCATAAACAATACCAATTCTACAAAAGCAAAAATTGACAAAAAGTTCCAACTTTATTACTATTTATTAACAAAAAAAAACACCATTTTCTTTTCTAGACTTATATTTACACAGAAAATAAACAAAGATACCTATGAAATCAAATCAAATCAAAATACATCATAGAATCATGCACAATCAAAAAAAAAAAGCAGAGCCCAAAATTACAAATTTATTATTAAAAAACATAAATAAATTGAGAATTACAACAACAAAAAATCATATAAACACACAAAAAAAAGTACCTTAAGTTCAGTTTTCAACCTTTTTTTTTTTTTCTGAAAGAGAGTCCACAACTTTTTTTCTACTTTTTCATGATAAGATTATAAAAATGATGTTTTGTGTATACATATATATATGTAATGTGTAAAACTCAAGTCAAAAGGGAAAAGAAATTATGAGTCACTCAAATCTGATAAAGATTTTATTATATATTTATTCTTTCTTTTAATTATTGAAGAAATATCACAATTAGTTTAATAAAATTCCTAATATAGAATTCGGAAAGTAATTTGTTTTTAGAGCTAGAGGTTATCTTATAAAGTGTGTTGGATAATTACAAATTCATATTTAGAATAAAGTTTTTTTTTATAGAATTATTAATTTAAATATTATAAATTCATATTTAGAAAAAAAAACTTTTTTTTTATTGAATTACTTGTGAGTTCGCTTTTGATTTATTTTGTAGTTTTTTCTAATACTATAGATATGTGCCGTAAATTTTGGAACATACTAAATTACGTAACTCATTTTTTTATCACACGAAATTGTTAATTTGTGGAGATAAAAAAATATGTTAATGATTTATTTTTAAAATTATTTATTTCTTCTCTTTTCAATTTAAGATTTGACTCTGACGAAAACAGACATGAATCTTTAGAAGAAATTTATATAATTTTATATAAAAAAGTGATTAATTTAGAAATTTGTGTTACACTTCTATTCTTACTATTATTTCTATTTTATGAACATAGAGCTTGTATATGATCGAACAAAACACTTTTTTATTGATTAAAAAGAAAGTTAACATATATCTTAATTAATTTTATTATTAAATTAGCATATTAACGATCAATAATCAATAAATTAATTTAATAATATATAAAAAAACATACTAAATTGATCGATACATGATTTACTAATCAACCGTAACGACTTTTTTCCATGATTGGAGGAAAAAATGAGATTTTTTTCTATCATTTCATAAGAAAACAAAAGGAAAAAGATAAACTAACAAAGTTGATAATTGTTCACAACACAAAAGACCAAAACTAAAAAATAATTAATTGCTAGTCCATACTTTTAAAAAATTATTTCTAATTATTCATTTATTTTAATAAATCAACAAAAGGACAATTTTCTTCTATCTATTATATTCTTAATTAATTATTTTTAAAAAATATATTTTTTTTAATATTTTAAACTTTTAATTCATTAATTTTATAATTAATAGTATGGATAAAATAATATTTTCTTAATAAATGTATGAATTGATCACTTATGGGATAAGTATTGAGAACAAATTTAATGCATTTGATACTAGGAAACTGATGTTGCATTGGTGTTGATGCTATAAATTAAAGACTTTATTATGTTAGTATTGGAAAAAACAAAGAAAGATAAAGTAAATTAAAATTACCATTTGTTTCGTCACTCTCAAAGTGGAAGTTTTAAAATTATGAATTCAGATATTAATATTTATTTAGAAATTAGTATATGAAAGATATTTTCGGTCCTTAATTATTTTTTTTATTTTTTATATTTATTTTTAATTATTTGTTTATTATGACAATTAAGAAAGGGTAAATTTCTTTTATCTATTATAAGCTCAATTAAATAACTAAATATTTTTAAAAATATAAAACTTTTCATGCACTTCATAATTAATAGGGGTAAAATGGTAATCTCACTATGTTATTAATTATTTTCTTAATGGGTATGTCAATTAAATGGACATATAATTAAAGATAGAGGAAGTATTGAGTTTGAATAAGAGTCTGTTTGGATAGACTTAAAAGTTGATCAAACCTACTTTTAAATAGGTTTTTGACTTATGAAAGTATTTGACAAATATAAAAAATAACTTAAAATAAGTCTAAAATGACTTAAAATAAGTTAAGACGTGTTTGACAAGGTAAAAAATAACTTAAAATAAGTTAGAAACCAAAATTAGATCTCCTCCTGCTTTTACTTTTTTAATAAAAATTATTTTAATTTAATTTTTTATTTTTAACTTAAAAATTATTTTCTTTAGTCAATCCAATCGGACTCTAAATTTATTGTTGAGTAGATTCAACGATGTAACCATTCATGGAAGAGGAGCACATGTGTTGTTATTTGCGTGTTTGAGGTTTAAAAATCTATATAAAAAATCAGTTGTTAATTAAAAATGGGCTAAAATGACTTTATCAAATTTAAAAGTATTTATCATTTTGTCTAAAGCCATAGTATTTGATTATAAATGCATAATTTTACTTTTATATTTACTTTTTAGATTATATTTATCAAATAAACACCTTAATCGATCATGATTTCGATTTAATGTAAGACTAGACAAAATCTTATTATAAGCAAAATATTAACGTTATTCGAAAAAATTTAAAATAAAAAATTACCTTTTAATCAGTTATCGTATGAAAATATTTTTCTTTTTGTTAAGTGGGTGGTTGTTACTTGTTGACTACAAAAAGATTCTTTATTTAAAAACAAAAACATGATTAAGAACATACTATTTATTTTTATGTTCAAAATATTTATATCTAACTAATTGCACATTGTGTATTATTTTTAATAATTATTTCTTCCTTTTTCTTTTGGTTTTTGGTCCATATCATGTTGTTTTTCACATAATAAAAGGTAAAATTAGTCAAGAAAATGACATTTCTTCTGTCCTTTATTTAGGGGTTTATTGTGTTTTTTAGTATTTTTGACATTGATACTTTGTCCTTTGTAGCTTAAATTATTTAAAATATTATATTTTTATTTATTTAATTATATTTTTGATATCAACGTATCTAATTTATTGAAGTTATCACGACAAATATCCTTACTCTTTAACCTCAATATCTCAAATATTTAAATTAAAATAACATATCATTATTAAAGTAATATATATCTTTAATTGGAATAAATATAAATCCTTGCACTATCAATATAATTAATATATCTTTAATTGGAATAAATATAAATCCTTGCACTATCAATACAACTGTATTTTACAATAAAATAACCTAAGAGATGTATAATAATCATAGAACAACTAGACTAATGTGCATAGAATCTTCATATTTAATTGTTACTAAATTTGTGTAGAAGATAAGTAAAGTTATATTGCTATGTTTTTAAGAGAAATAATAACCTATTATTTTAGGGTACTTACTTGATTGAATATTGTAAATGTTTAATCATCTTTATTTGGTATAAGTAAAATTATGGTTTTTTTGTTTTAGAAGAATTTTAGGTATGCCAATAATCGTAAAATAAGGTAAACATCGTTGATTGCTTAACAATAACAATAATGACATCTTATAAGTAGGGTTTAGGAGGATAGAATGTACATGAATCTTACAATTAACTCGTAGAGATAGAGAGGTTATTTTCGAAACTATGTAATTATAAAAAGATAACTTTCACATATAGCAAACAAACAATTCATATTTGTATGCTATAACAAAGTTTACATAATTGCGCTCCATAGCAAACATATAACTGTATAATTCGCTATACATATACAACTATATAATGTTATCGATATTATCCTTTTGTGCAAATTATACACATCCATAAGGGCCCAAAATAGAGAAAGCAAAAGGCCCAAAAAATCTAGCCCATTATATACATATTATGGAGTTATGTGTATACAAATATTTTTTATTATTCCACAATTTATGTTAATTTTAATAAATACAAAATTGAACCGATAAGTTCATAATTTTAAAAATATAATGAATTCAATATTAACGATTTTAAAGATAAAATACATTAAGGTCTAGAAATAAATTTCATATCATTAAATGTATGTAGCAGTAATAAGACAACATGGCCAGTATTGCAGGTACATTTATTTGCTAGGCAACATGCATGTGTCTTGCTAGGGATCGTCCTTTCGAATTCGATTCATAAAATTTAAATTTTGAATATTTATTTTTATTTTTGAATATGAGTGATATATAAAAGTGCATTTATAATTGAAATATAAAGTCGATTTTCAAATTCTTATAACTGAATATATTAGTATTTTTGAATTATAAGGTATAAAATTATTATTTGTTAAAATTATAGCAGCGTTAACATAAAATTATTTAAGTTTTATGATTAATGTTGATTCTTACCACTTTTTAATTTAAGTTTATATATTTAAGATTGTAAGATTTAAAAGTATCTTAATACATACTATACATCATTAGTATCATTAATTTAAGACCACGTGATTTATTTTTTTTACTTTCTGAAACTTCGAGTGAAATCATAACTAGACAAACAAATTAAAACAGAGAAAGTATAATCTAACAAACAAAAAAAAGTTACAAATATTTTAATAAGATTTCTCGTGGATTAAATTGACTGAATTAATAAACAAGCAAATTAATGATTTCTTCTTCTATGATCGATCAATATAAACATCAACAACTGCGAATTATATCAGTTTCTTCTTAACTTCACTAGAATGATGTGAAATTATACTAGTTGGATCACATAGCAGATATCAAATATTTCACATCGGGAGCAACTTGTCTATTCTTCTGGTGCACTTATTCTCATTACGATAATGAAATGATGTCCGGACTTAAATCGAGATCAAAACTCCTTATAACTCGCACCAATCACGATACTGAACGACCAAAGATTAATTAAAAAAGCAAGCCTAGTGACCCCTCCCCCCACCCCAACGACATATCTACTCGTGTTCATAGCTCGATCGGAGGTCAAGACTGTGATCGATAAAGCTCATGTATGTACATTTAATTGGGCCAACTAAAAAAGATCCGACCCATTTAGAAAAGCCCATTTAATGTGACCATCTGTTCCTTCCAAATTTGCACAGTTTGTAGAATCTTGGTTTTCTTCCCCCTTTTGGCCCCTTCTCTTTCTCTCTCTCTCCCTCTCCTGCTCTTTCTTCTTCTTCTTTCTTCCCCTGGATCTTCAAACCCAACCCAATCTCTCCAAAAATCATAAAAAATCGAAACAATCCTTTAATTTCTGTGTTTCTTTAACACATTTTTCTCAAAATCTTTCTTTTTAACTTTTTTTTTTTTGGACTGATCTGGTTTAGAAACGGGTCTGATTTGATCACATCGTGGGAGATTGATAAAAGGGGAAGATCCTTTCGTCATATAAAGAAGTGGGTATGTGTCAAAATTGTTTCTTTTTATTGATTGCTTTGTTTATTTTGTAGTTACATTATGCTGGTTTATAAGCTTGTTATGGTGAAAACTGAAAACAATTCCCTTTTTGTGTTGGAACTTGTAGAAAAATGTCATGAAAAGGAAATATTGAAACTTCTTTTTTTTTTTATTTGGGAGGATTATGAGAATGGTGGAAACTAAGGGGTCGTTTGGTAGCTGGTTAGAATTACGTAGGTATTTTGTTATTCCATCTTTTACTTATCCACATATGGTAATACATCAATTCGGTCATAATTCATACATGTATTAGTTATTCGTGTTTCTAAATGGCTAAACAAACTAGTTAATCTTACATGAATAAGTTACTTATTTACTAGCTACCAAACAACCCGTAATTGTACTTAGTGTAGCATGTGTCTTTTCTATCTTTAATGGGTAAATGACAAATATAATGTCATTTCTCATTGTGATTATGTCTGGTAGATATATTTGTTTATGTTGGTACTTAAATATTGTTTTGCGATGTCAGAGAAAAAACTGTTTATTTTTGGGATTGTGTGGTGTCATGTACAATGTTGAGTCTTTCAAATCATTATGAGATAAGGGGTAATTATGATCAGTTAGGATATGTTTACCAACACATTTTGTGTGGCATGATCAAATGGAGGATTACATATTGACCTGACATTTTCAAAGTCTACTTGCTAAAAGTCTTTGTTTATCTGACCTCATTAACTTTGTTGTAGATGTCTATGCAAGTGCAGCTTATTATTGAAATTACCAACTACGTGGGTCCCGCATAGGAAATCGCTTCACCTGTTAATATATAGTCTTTGTGACTAGCGATCAAGGGTGTGGTTTAGCTGGCCATGTTGAGACCGGTGTTAATATCCCAACTTATGCACTACGTGATTTCTTCCCATTTGTCTAAGCTTAGCTAGATAGAATTAGCTGATACTTGTAATTACTGGAAGTAGCGGGTAAGTGGTGGATTAGTCAAGTTGCACACAAGTTGGCCTGGATTAAAAAACTACATGGTCTTTGTGACCCATCTCACAAGCTTGATTTTTGCCTTCAGGTCACCAGAATGTCCCTCAATTTATAGCCTTTATCGAGTGAAGTCAATAAAATGCATTGTAGAATCCTACTTTCCCTTGGATCAATTTCCCTTCTTGGTCAACATATTTTACATGTTGATAGTGAATGTTTTTGTATTCATGAATGTTGGGGTCTTCTGATGGTGTATTTTGTGGATGAGGTGTATGCAGCTACCTTGATAAAAAGACGTCTTATTTTATACTATCTGTTAGTTCTTTCTGAACTCTGAAGGTTGTATTTGCATATTTTTTTGACTTGAAAAGGCTTTATCCATCATAGAATCTAAACTAGGGCAATCAACATCTAGTGACCAGGTTCTACTTTTCAGGCGTGAGGAAATGGAAAACTACAATATCACTGTACGATACTTGTCAAAAACTAGTAACACAGTGTAATACTGCACTTGAATATTAACAATTATAGCTCAAAGTTAGATCTTTGACATCTCGCAAGACTAGCGAGAGAGCACTTTGTGAACTGTGAAAGTCGTTTTTCAAGGTACAGGTGTCATCATTAAGTACATTGTAGAGATAAAATGTGGCTTAACGGATATTACCACTGGTCAATTTTTTGTTATATAACAAATATTTAGGCAAATATTCTTGATTTTTCATAGACGATGTTTAGACTATATAAGTGAAATTGGAGTATTTTGTTTGCTTCAACCTATGGGCATTATATGTTCTTCTGGTGTCATCAGATCTTGTATACCCTGTATGTTGTTAAAAGCCCTTACTGCATGACAACTTTAGTAATTTGGTTTGCAGTTTTATCCCTTTCTATTGAATGCTATACACTTAGCTTCCCGTTTCAAGTATCCATTTCCGTTTTTGAGAGCGAACCTCCTCAACTCCTCCCCTTCCCTGCTGCTGGAGAGCAAGAGGAAATATTAATCTTCTTCTGTTGACACTTACCTTTCTGTTGTGTGTATCTTTCTCCTGTGGTTTCTGACAGTTAGCAAACTTTTTGAGCATCAGTGTTTAATGATCATTGTTTGCAATCCGTACATGTTACTATTTCCCTGAGAATTATCTCCCATCTCTCTCAAATTCCACCCTTTCCCCTCTTTATTCAAACCCCCTTAGCCTTAACAAGTGGCAAAAGAGAAAAGAATAAAAAGCCAATGCAGATAGTGTACACAATAACTAGTTGACCTTTTGCATTATTAGGGATTAATTTGTCTTTGGTGTGACTTGGTTTTGAATTAGTGGAATATTTTGGAGATAAAAGTTTTCGGTTTCTTATATTATGTTAACAACCAGAAATGATTTCTGCAAGCACAATTTTGTGTTAAGTCTTATGGTAGTACTTCCCTTCATTTTTCTTCTAGGTTTGCGTTTAAAAGGTCTGCAAAAGAAGCAAGGGAAGTGAGAGGCGGCAAGGACGGGGCACTAGATGAGCGACAGCTAATTAGTCTTGTATAATTTCCTTTCCCTTACATATGTTAATTATAATCAGACTATATCCTATTGAAGAACGTTGCAGAAGAATGACTCATTGTTTTATGGGAAAGCCTAAGTGTAGACTGGATGCTTTGCTGATGTTTCAAGTTTCTATCTTTTTTTCTTCTTATGCAGGTACTTTTTTATAAGCTGTCCGTTAGAGGGCTGTTGAATAAAATAGGAAAGAGTTACCCAGTGGTGCAGCGGCTGGAAGAAGTTTAGTACAGGGTTGATAGAAAATCCTTATTCTATATTACCTAGTCCTTCTTCACCTTCATTATACAACTTTTATTATCTGAGATTCCTTTCTTCTCTTCTTAAACCAATTCCTAAGTGGAAGTGCTTTGTCTTATATATGCTTGTATTGCCTTGCACGTTTCCTTGAGGGCCTTCTGCCTATTTGTGCTTTAAGTTTCTTGTTTTTGGTGTTTAGCTACAAAATAAGCAAATATGATGTTTTAGCTTGCCATTTTACACATAGAAGATGGCGTTTCGTTCTGAGGAAACACAAACGGAGGATTACCTTTTCAAGATTGTTTTGATTGGTGATTCAGCTGTTGGGAAATCAAATTTGCTTGCTAGATTTGCTCGTGACGAATTCTATCCCAACTCAAAATCAACAATTGGAGTAGAGTTCCAGACCCAAAAGCTGGACATAAATGGGAAGGAGGTCAAAGCGCAGATATGGGACACAGCAGGTCAAGAACGGTTTAGGGCAGTAACTTCTGCATATTACAGAGGTGCAGTTGGAGCTCTTCTGGTTTATGATATTAGTAGACGGCTAACTTTCGAAAATATTGGTCGATGGCTTAATGAACTTCAGAGTAAGTTTTACGACAACGTTGTTTACTCCTTTGTCTATTAATAGTTTGACTTGCATACTCTGCAGTTAAAATTTGATAAACGCTTATTTGAGCTATTTCCATGTCGATATGTTGTGCAATTTGTATATTTTGCTGATCTTCTTTATTTTGTGGACAGCTCATTCTGACATGAACGTAGTTACAATACTCGTTGGAAATAAATCCGATCTCAAAGATGCGAGGGAGGTGACAACAGCTGAAGGCAAATCCCTAGCAGAGGCACAAGGTCTATTCTTTATAGAAACATCAGCTTTGGATTCTTCAAATGTAGCTGTAGCTTTTCAAACAGTTGTTAAAGAGATCTATAATATCTTGAGCCGGAAAGTCATGCAATCGCAAGAACTTCAAAAAAAGGATTCCGGGCGTCTGGCAAATGGTAAAACTGTGGTTTTGCAGGCAGACGAAAACCAAGAAGCCGAGACACAAGCGAAAAAAGGTGGGTGCTGTTCATCATAATCCCTGTTGTAATTCATTTTCTGTTGTTGCTTTTGAAATATTATGGGGGGAAAACAAACAAGTTTAGATTGATTTCTGTGCTATGGGAAAACAAACTTCCATTAGAAGGAAAAAAAAATGTAAATTATTCTAAGTGGAGAAGAACCCTTTTTTGAGCTGTTAGTTTTTTTTTTTGTATAATGCATTGCTACAGATTCTTCTCTTTTATCTGTGCTTTCAAATTTATGCTTATTCTCTAATATTATGTGTCAGAATCAGGCTCTTCGTGTTCGCTCACACGAAGATCCTGATTCTCATGAACTCGTAGCTTCTGGTGAAACTAAGAGGGGTGCTGAGGAAGGTCGGGGCAACTTCTCATATTTAGAATCTTTATTTATATTATATTCTCCGTTTACTATTCTTTTGTACTTTCTTTCATTTTACCACGTGATAGATCAGTTGTGTTATATTGAAGGTTTTTTTTTTTAAACACTAATATTGTTAAGTAATTCTCTACGGGGTCATTTGGTGTGATGGGTAAAGAAAAATAACCTTAGAATAACTTTTTAGTACCCCTCAATTCTTTATTTGGTTACGAAGTGTGGGATAAGTTATCCCAAGATTAATAATTATGGCTGGGATAAGTTTCCTTGTGATTTATACTAATTTCGGAATAACTTGTTTTGGGATAAAAATGTAAAATAACAAAGTTACCTCCTTAAACTTCCTTTTATAAATAAACAACTTATTCTTAGAATTCTTAGAGAGCATATATGTAAACGTACAACTGACCCTTCGGGGTGGCCCAGTGATTTGAGCTCGGGACTTCCACGTTGGAGGTCTCAAGTTTGAACCTCTTGCCAGTGAAAGCAAGGGTTTGCCTTCTGGGTCGAGCTCATCGCACCAAGCTTGTCTGGTGCGGGTTACTTTCTCCTATGTGGTTTGCGAGCTATTGCATAGGAGCGGAGGTTTTATCATGTGATAGCTACTGCGGGTTTCCCTTGTCATAAAAAAAAACTCACAACTTACTCTTAGAAATTATGTCATGCATATTTGACAAAACAAACAATCGTTAAAAAATAATCTCAATATAACTAATCACATCATAATTTATCCCATTATAATTAATCTTAATATAACTTGTTTTTGAAATCAAATTATTCTTTCAAACTCTCAAAAAAAAAAAAAAGGAAGAAAAATAAAATAAATTCTGGTCCTTATTCTGATGTTGAAACTTAGCAATATAGTAATATTTTATTTGCTTTCATTCAAAAATATGTCATGCATTCATGAATTTCCCTGTCATTTGTCAACTCATTTGATTTGTCACCCCCTCTTTAATTTGACATCGAAATTTAATTAAATTAAATTTGTTTTTTTTATATTCACAGTTTAAATTTAAATTTTTTGATTAAGAGGGAATGAATTTTATTTATTCCATCGTATCGTCTGATAATTAATAACACACTTGATTTTAAGTCCTTAGAGGAACTATATTAATGCCTTATAGTATTCATCTATCTTCTTTTTCCCCAAATATATTATAGTATTTGAGAGTTACAAATATTGCCTTATTTATTAAAGCAAGATTTAAAATTGTATAGTAGCTGCTTGGAATGTTTTTATTTACCATAAATGGTGATATACGATAAATAAAAATCTATATATCTGATTCTAACTTATTGCGACTAAGGCATAACTATTATTTCAGTATAGTTATTTTCACTTCTCCAAAATTGTTCTTGACTAAGATTTTCAACTTTTTGAATATGAAATAATAAATAAAAATATAGAAGTTACTATCTTTTTACGTACTTTTTGATTTAAAATTATATAAAAGGAAATAAATAAAAAGAAGACCAAGGTGTAAATGGAGCCACAAAATAAGGATAAGAATATATATTTGACCACACATTTTAGGGAATTTTTAAACTTTTTTTTCCCTTTACAGAAGTTGACAAAAAAAACAATATATATACAAAGGGAGTTACAGATATATATATACCATTCAACTAACTAGTTTAATTGTTGAAATAAAGACAATGTATAAACCATCAAATATATACATGTTGTTTATAATATATATTGATTTAGTATGAAGTTTATATAATTTCAAAAATATTTTATAAAATTAGATGATCGAATGATTCAGACACGTAATTATTTCGAGAAAAAACATGGCATACACAATCCACAAGATGCCCATTACGTAGTGTCGATTTGCTTATAATTCGTTAGTGGGCCACTTAGCCCATGGACCGCTATCAAATATGTGGGATCCACTCTTTATCCACATATCTTCATGGGCCTCTTAACATTTTTATTTTTTTATTTTATTTTAGGAAAATTTAGCTAAATAGTCAAAAAAATCAACTTATTTAGTGATAACCTCCATATTTTAATAATATTACTTCCTCTGTCCCTATTTAGTTGTCTATTTTATAAAAGACACACATATTAAGATAACAATAATTAACATAGTGAAATTACAATCTTACCCTTATTAAATATGTTTTCAAAAAGGATGAATTAAAACTATGAAATAATCAAGAAGTTTAAATGAGGGTATAATAGGAAAAATAAATTTGTCCTTTCTTGATTTGTCAAAATGGACAAGTAAATAGGGACATCTAAAAGATGAAATAGGGACAGAGAGAATAGTAAACATGTCAAAAATGTCATTATTTTAAAAATAAAAAAATATTCTGATACAAATCATGTTTTCTCTCTCATAGATTACAGGGGGCCCTATATTTCGATAATTGGCTAGATATTAAAGTCCTTTAATTATGCTTTTTTCAATTTCTCTCTCTAAGATTAATCCAAATCAAATATCCCCAGATATTCAGATTCAATATATTTTTATTTTCGATTATTTTCCTTTACTTTCGTTTCAAGATTGGATTTGAAGATTAACATTGATTTGGGTATTCATATTTATCTATTCTTTATTATTTGCTTAATGATTTTACTGTTTTTTAAAATCTTTTTGATTTGTTGTTGTTCTTAAAACCTCTTTTAGGGATTGATTCTTCAAAATTCTCTCTTCAATAGATGATTTCAAAGACAGTTACTAAAGGTATCAGACAGAATAACAAAATGTATCCACATTTTTTTACTTCAAAACAATTTTACACATACGATATTCGTAATGTATGAACAAGACTTTTGAAATTTGCAATCCAAAGTACGATTGAGCGATTGAACTTCAACCATATGAAATCTTATATATTACATAATTAAAATTTTTCCAAAAATGAGAACAAAAGATGATGGTCCCATAATTGGATATTTATGCAAAATTCCTAAGTTCCAATGAATTAAGGCCAATATTACTTAGATAATCGCTAATCTAATACTTTTTTTGTTTCGATTTATGTGACATAATTTAACTTAATATTTAGTTTAAGAAAAAACAAAACTTTTAAAATTTGCAATCCAAAATACTCAGGTATTTTAGTGGCTATAAATAATTTTATTAAGGATAAGGAAGGAATGTGATATTCTTTTCGAAACAGACTAAAAAACATGTCATATAAATTTGAACAGAGAGAGAAGTTATTATCTCAAAAAGCAAAAGTCGTATTTCTTTTCATTCTAACTGTTACTCACCAAACAAAGCGACTTTTTGAAATAATAACTATTCAGTGAATGACCATCCGAAAAATCAAAGCCTCAACCATAAAACAAGACTTGGACATACAATGAATAAACACATGAGGGATGGTTATGCATGAATTGTCTACTTCAATAATTGAGTAAGACCTTTCCAATATCTCTATAACAATATTTCGTTATAACGTTCGAATATTTTTCATGTTATGTTACATTACATGTTTGCTATAGCAGCAAAAAAAAATATCCGAACAAACGACGTTATAATAGTCAAACCTCTATGTGGACAAGCAAGAAGGGATGTACAAAAAGTATGTGGGATAAAAATGAGATTATAAGAGATAAAAATATCATTTAAGAACATAGATAGAAAGCATTTGTCACACAAGTTTGCTACACTAAATAAGCTGAAAAATTGATAGAAATTGAGATAAATTTCAACAACCACCAGCAAGTTTGCTGGAGCATTACAGTATGAAAACAAAGAAAAGAATAAAGAAGAAAAGAATCCGATGAAGGGACGAACAATCTACTTTTACGTTGCATTGTTTTTCATCAGATAATGTAATGGAACAATTATCTCGTAAGTATATTCCGCTATCCAATTTTACATCTCAACCATATGCAAGGGACAAGGAAAAAAGGCGAAGAAAATGAAAAGTTCTATACTAAACAATCTACGTTCAAACCTTACACGAGAAGTCCCTTTCTTTTGTAAACGTCGATTGGGAGAAGTTCTTTCTATAGCAGGTACTGAATTAGCTCTAAGTGAATGTACCTCTAGACTGAAGTATTTCTTCAAACAGAATACGAGTAGTAATCCACATCCACAACTTTAGCTCAAGCTGTATTTTCCACCTATATTAAGCATTCTTAAATCCAAGCTTCCATACGATAAATCTTCCTAGGCAGCAATTCCTGAATCACAAATCATGAGCATATGTAAGTTAACTGTTATGCAAATGAAACAAATCGGTCAATGCATACGTATAAGCATAGCAAGAAACAAAATCATCATTGTGTGTTCTTTGGTTCTAGATTAGTTCATGGTGTGTCATTACCAAATTGCAGCTCAGATTAGGATTGCTAAAACCAACTTGAGCCCATGAATGGTTAAGAATGTGGGTACGCTCGGGTTAGCCTGTCAGGGTGAATGCAGGAGAAATGCAAGGTAAGGCTGCATCTGATAGACCCTTAATGCACATACCCCGTGCATAGGGGAGCTAAGTACTCCGGGCTGCGCTTTTTTCAGTAGGAGCAATGATGTGTGAGTAAGTTTTGTGGCAGACTGTTTAGTGCATGCATTAGAAAGACATCATGACAATTAACTAAAAGTTAAAAATGAGGAGTTTCTTACCTTTATTTGATCTATTTGCAACACTACAACCACCAACATAACCAAGTGACTCTGCGTTCCCAAGTCCATAACCAAAGGATGCAGAGTCATCTAGTTCTGGAGATGTTGAACGCCAGGCTGAGTCCTCATAGAACGAAGCACCTACAGTATTACCATACAAGTTCCCAAAAGCTCCAGCAGGAATGTCTTTTGCTGAGGAATAAGGTGAAGTATTGACAGCATTGCTTCCTGAGTTTCGTCCATACCCTGTCCCAACTGCTTCGCCACTGTTAGCAATGTTGCCACTTCCAAAAGAACCATTTCCTCCACCTTGACCCGAAATTGAGGAGGAACCCCAGATTGTTCCGAGACCCCCCAACGTACCATATCCCGCAGCCCCACTTCCAGAACCAACGAAATCAGTAGAGTTGGCAGAATTTGTTCCATAATTAAGACTCTCATTGTCCCACAGGTTCCATCCTACTGAATTCAACATTGAACTGCTTCCAACCCTTCCAGGGGCAACCCCGACAGGACCGTTGAACCTGTTTGAATTCCCATTGTATAAGGAATTGAATCCACGTCCATAATTAGAACCAAAATTTCCATTTCCACCATAATTTAGGTTCAATGTGGAGTCTATGCCTGACGGCAAGTTAAAGTCAGCAGGATTAAAGGATGAATATCCATTTCGACCAGCAGTAAGAGGACTGTATCTACCTTCCATTCTCATTCCATAATTTCCAATCGAGCTTGGAACGTAACCTTGGGTATATGCATTAAGCAAATTGTTAACCCTATTAAGACCATAGTTCTGTCCATTAAATGGGCTTCGGGCTGGACTAGGTGACAGCTCTTTGGGTACTGCACGTTTAACCTCAACCATCTTACCGTTAAGTTCATGAAACGCCTTGTATAGAACTTTATCAACTGCCTCCTCTGAGTCAAAAGTAATAAATCCAAAGCCTCTAGGCCTTTGTGTGTTGTGATCATACATTACTACAACATCGGTGATCGTCCCAAATTGATCAAAGTAATTCTTGAAGTCACTCTCGGTGACTGAGGATGCCAAACCTCCAACAAAAATCTTTTTAGTGCGAGCTGGACCTGGAGAACCCTGCATACTACCATTGTTTCTGGTAATGTGTTGATCATCTCTCGGAACAGCCTTCTTTGCCTCTACCTGGAGATCAAAGGGAAACAGTAAAAATGTTTACATTCGTTTTCAATAACAGTTAGCAAGTTATCGTAAGTCCTTAAGCAGAAGCTCATTCTTATAACTTTCATTAACTTACTACACATACAAGTTTTTTGGTAATTGATAAGAAACTCCAAGAAGAATGAAAAAGGGTCATAGCTAAATTCCTACAACTAAATCTGCTTGCTTGCATTAGCCGTGCTTCTTGTCTACATCTCCATGTACTATTTCAAAGATTAAATTATTTCCATCATTTCATTTCATGCAACATTTGATAGTTTGAACTGTCGATTCAGTTAAGCTCATCTCAAGCTAGTCAACTTAACAAGTTCAATTTAAAACATATAGAGCCAATTACATTAACTGTGGTGATATTGAACACTGATCAAATTGAATCAATCAAAGGGGAGACTCGGAGCAACGGTGAAGTTGCCTCTGTGACATATAGGTCAGTGGTTTGAGCCGTGGAGGTGGCCATAAAAATGCTTGCATTAGGGTGCATCACATCCTTGAAGTTTGCTAATGCGGAAAGCTTTATGCACCGGGCTGCCCTATTAGATTGAATCATCAATTTCTTCATTGGCAGTGCTGTTACGTCATTGTTCATGAACTAATAACAGTTTGCACATCACATTGATCATAATCATCAGAAAACATCACAAGTAAAATTCGAAGTTAAGCCTAAATTATTTTCTGACAAACCATCAGAGAGCCTTCATCATAAATCGTTCAACAGTTTCAATATCAATAAATCCAAATGAACAAAGTACTGAACATACTCCAGATATTAGGCACATGTAACTTACAGTTCTACCATCAATTATGTGTTTTTCCTTCACAACTCTTTCGGCAACAGAAGGGTCTGCAAAAACAACAAAACCAAAACCACGAGCACGACCAGTGATCCGATCTTTCATGATCACAGCTTCAATCACATCACCAAAAGCTTGGAAATATTCTTTAAGACGATCTTCATTAGTGTCCCAAGAAATTCCACCAACAAACAATTTTCCAGGCTCCATTTCCATTCTACACATCAAAAGGTACCACCACTCATAATCATTATTATAAAACTAAACATAAATCATATCAATAGATCAATACTCCAAAGTGTTAAAAACAACTCTCTTCAAACCAAACATCTGATCACTAACTTTTCACAAAGTAAAAAGCATAACAAAGGATCTCAACAACAAACTTACAATTGGATAATTCAAGTTCAGCTATTCTAACAACCTTACCAATCAAGAATCCATTACTTTACCCCCATCAATACAACAATTCAATATGAAACATCAAAATGCAGATTAAGTAAACATCAAAAAGAAAACTGTGTCTAAACAACAGATTCCAATACAACAATAGATCATCTGATCTTCAACAGATCAAAGATCAATCCATCCAAAAGCCATAAAGATCAAAACTTTTCATAAAAACATGAACAATAAACCAAGAATCAACAGACCCACAATCCAGAATTCTCTACAAAGCCATAAAGATCAAAACTTTATAAGATAAAACATGAAACTATACAGTATAGAACCATAAATCAACACACCCACAAGCCAAAATTCTCAAATAAAGTCAAAAAGATTAAAACTTTAAACATAAAACATGAATCAAAGATTGAATTTTTACCAATAGATGATGAAAGAAGGCTACAGAAGAGAAATGGATGTTATTCAAGATCGATTAGAGAGGCATATATAGAAAGAGGGGCTTGAAAGGCCCTCTCTTTTTCCTCTCTAAACGTTCTAAATTCACCAAAACACAAAAATGGAGTTTTTATTTTTTAGCAAAAGAGAGAGAGGAAGGAGAAGAAGGGAATGAGAGGAAAAAGGCAAGAGAGAAAAGAGAGTGTGGTGTAAGAAAGATTGATTTACATCTGAAATGGCTAACACTCTCTATCTCTATATATATATTTATATATATATATATATTTTATATATATACATTTTTTTTTTTTGTATAATATATTGTGTGTGAGAGAAAATATAGAAAGCTCAGAGGAGACAATGGAAGATGATGATGACTTTTTATATTGTTTTATACAAATATATTTTTGAATTTAGAAAATATTTTTTTTTATATGACATCCTTAATTAGAGATTTCAAATTTGAGTTTCAAGTATGAAAGAATCATATTGCGAGCATTACCCTCAAATTAACTCATGTTATGCGTGAGTTCAAATTTGTCGGACTCTAATAGAAATATCGAATGTCGAGTGAGAAAACATGAGTAACACCCTTCACTAGAAAACTCATATTTGAGTACAAAAAAAAAATCCTATTGCTTGAGTCACCTCCAAAAAAATATACAAACCAAAAAATGAAATTAACTTAACCACACCCTTATTCAAAAATCTCTAATTTGAATTTTGAGTATGAAAAAATTATATTGGGTTGCCTTAAATAACTTATGCAATGCGTGAATTCAGATTAATCGGATTTTAATGTGAGTACTGTACGTGGGGTGAGAAAATATGAACAGCACCGTTAATTTAAAAATCTCAAACCTAAGTTATGAGTATGAAAAGAATCATATTAAAAAATGTCGCTCTAAAAAATAACCAATATGATACATAAATTTGAATTAATCAAATTTGAACTAATAAACCAAATAAAAAAGAAGAAATTAACTAGCTAACAAATACACATTTACTTCAAGTAAAATTTCTTTCTTTTTTTTCATTATTACGGATTAATTAATTATTTATCAGATACTTTTGATATTGAGTCCACTGATTTTCAATATTTCAGAAAATTTGTCTTATATTCTTCTTATTACCATTTCTTTTTTCCTTTCATATTTTTACCTTTATTTTCTTCTATATATATATAGGAACAAATAAGAGAAATTTTCAACTCCTATGGTGTGTGTGTGTATATATATTTGGTTTTTTCTTAATAGTACTAAAGAACTTATTTATTTTTAATGATCATTTTGTAACTTTTAATATTTAAAATTTACTAATTTAACTAATTTAAATTCATTTTAAATATATTTACTAAGGATGATATTTTTAATTTTCAAGATTTGAATCGAAATATCTCTAGTTATGATACCAATCATGCCATCTCCAATGTGATGTAATTCATAAATAATTACCATAACAGAAGTACCAAAAATTTTATTATCCCTAAATTACTTGACATATGTTATATAATATCTTGAAAATCTTATCCACTAACAATAATTAATATAATAGTAATTGCCTAAGAACCTTGAGAATTAGCTTCTAAATTAGGCACAAATTGCTTCTTTAACAATTAATCATTTACAAGAGGTACCTTTATATGGTAAAAAGATCAAATTTTAGAAACATAAATAATCAAAATCTCCACGAATTTGTTCTTTTTTTAATTATATCATCATTGAAAATCTAAAAACATATGTATCATATTAATTTATGTGATACTTTATAGATATAAAATTCGCTTAACATATTATAAGCCAATATTTACCAACGTAAAAATATTATTTTTTTTAAAAAGGGGCAAAGCAAGACTTATAAATTTTATGCTCTTTATTTAATTATAAATAAAAAGAAATTAATTAATTAAAAAATATTGCAATTATACCAAGCTTCCATTATCCCTTCATGTGGTGGAAAGGCATGAACCGCAACACAAAAAATATGGACCAAGTCACATGCTACGTCAAAAACCTTTTTTTTTAAAACAATAATAACATTATATATACATATATCATACAAAAAAAAGAATAACACTTCTGCTTTTGAAAAAAATATATTCGCATCGGATGTTTACATGAAAATCTATTATTACGTGATTTAATGAAGTAAAACACATGTGACATGCATGTACTGAATGATGTAAACATCTGGTGCAAATAAGTTTTACCCTTTTTGCTATATCATGGTTTTTTTACAAAATTATTGAGTTATCGTAAATTATTTAAAGTGAAGTTTGTATTGTTACTTAAAATTTGACGATAATATTATTTTTAAAATAATATAAATTTAACCTTGATATTTTTATATTCTTTTTAACTAATTGAAGATAGATGGACCAGTAACTTAATACTACTACTAATAATTAAGGAATCAAGATTAGAATTTAAATATAACAGATATATGACAAAAGCTATAATATTTAAAAAATGAAATAGCTTTTATACTGCGTTTGGAATAAGATAAGAATTTTGTTTAATTAACATGAAAACTCACTTATTTATCTCAACTTTTTGAATAAAAAAATGTGAAGAAAGTGGGAAATGTGTGTTGGACAGATTGGATTCCTTGTTTGCCTATTCATCTAAAAAAGGAATAAAAACAGGTAGACTTAGATTTAATAAAAAAAAACAAAAAAAAACAGAATATTATACTTATATTTATATTTTATATATGAGTACTATATATATGTATATGTATATATTAAGAAACTCAAAATGACAACTAATTTAGAGTAACTTACCAACCGTCCCTTCATTTTAGTGACAACTTTTTTTTTAAAAAAAAAATAAAGAAATTCTGAGTATTGTTAAGACTTTCTAATCTTACAAGTCAACAACTATTTTATGCAATTTGTCGTTATCGTCGAGAGTATTGTGGTGAAATGATAAATATTTTTCTAGAATTATTTTGATAATCTATAATTTTATTATTTTAAGTTCTTAAAAAGATTTAATAATAGTTTCATTGTTTTTTGAACATATCATATATGAGAAGTACTCGAATGAAATGCCCTCGAAGGATGTACTTAATGACTAGTGGATAATAAAGTGATTGAAAATAAGAGTTTGGAGCTAAAAGAGTAAAAGAAATTATCAAAAATTCCAAAAGGACATATCAATTTTTTTTAAACCAAAACGGCAAAATCGCTCATGATGTAGCGATTTTGTTCGTCAGAAAAAGCAAAATCGTTGTTATAGCAGCGTTTGCTTTTTAAAAAAAAATATTTAAACAAGTCGCTCCAAATGGAGCAATTTTCAAAATTAAAAAAAAATTATAATTTTTTTAATTTGCAGCTACTTACAGTAAATTATTTATTTATTTTTTATTTTTTGCTTTATTTAAAAAAAATTAAAATCAATCGCTGCCTTTGACAGCGATTTTGAATCAATTTTTTTTAAATCAAATCGCTGCAAAGGCAAAAATTTACACTTAATTTTTTTTTTTGAAAACTTAATTAAATTGGGTAATTTTTTTTGCAGCAATTTAATTAAATTTTCAAAAAAAAATAAAAATTAACTGTAAATTGCTGCCTTTGCAGCGATTTGATTTTTAAAAAAATATTAAAAAAATTAATTAAGGAAAAATTATAAAAAAAATTAAGTGTAACATTTTATTTATATTATTTTATCTTTTTAAATATTTTATTTATATTATTTTATCTTTTTAAATATTTTTACTATTTTAATTTTAATATTTTTTAATTAAAAAGTAGAAAAAAAGATTATTTATTTTAAATTAAAAAAATATTATAGATTTTTTAATTTTATGATCTAATTCTGACCAAATTTTCTGGCCATTTAGCATTGTTTTTTACAAAAATGCCCGAGAAATCAAAAAGAATAATTGCTGGAAGCAAACATTTGGAGAATTAAAGATGGTTAAATTTTAAGGTCCTTTAAATAGCTTTTTTCCGTTATATTAAATTAAGAATATTGAGATGACATTGAAGATTATCGAGTGTTAAGTATATTTTCATCCTTAATAGAAAGTTTGAATATGAAATTGATTTTGATAAAAAAAAATTATAGTCACGTAAAATTATTTTTGACTTAAATTTAAATTAGACGAAGATCAAAATTGTATAGTAATTTCTTAGATAATGTCTTGGTGACCAAGAATGTACCGCAATTTACGCACTTTCTTTTTTATTTATTTTTTCTTCCCTTTTATAGGGTTAGAAAATTAATTATTGTGTGCCCAAGAAAGAATTTTAGTAATTTGCCGTTGCCTTTTTAAAATTTTTTTTGAGATATATTACTTATTTGAAGTTTAGAACTGATTTTTATTAATTTATTTTTGAAGCATTTTTTCAAAATATCCATTACAATAATACTAAAAATTGTGATCACAATTACAAAATCCGACTAAATTATACTAACATAAAAAAAAAGTAGTATGGTATATAAGATATTTTATATTCACATAAAATTTGTAAAAGAATTGCTTTCAAGAAGTGTGATGTATATAATTTATAATAATATAAATATCAATAATTACTTTTACAGTCAGAACTCGTAAATTAAGAATCGGAGGAAAATTTTCTAGTAAATTAATATAAAACTTCACTTTTAGGGGATATAAAAAAGTACAACTTTGATATTTGTGCTTTATACTTTCAAAAACAACTTGGAAATATTTCATAAAATATCTTCCTAAAAAAACCTATATAATATGTTTGTGCTTCCATTAAAAGTTTTTATCTTAAATTAGCTATAATTATAATGGTATGAATATAATTTTTTTATTTTTAATTATAAATTTTGAGTACAAATTAATCTGTAAAAATATTTAAATAAAAAAAATATTTATTCTTATACCACACAAATTCAAAACAAAGGGGAGAAATTTGCCAACCGTTGATCAATGCATATAATGAATATATGGCTTTTGGACACAATTATATTCACTGAATGAATAATATAACACATGCAAAAGCTAATAATATAAATCACCACTACAAACATCTTATAAAATTATTTATTTCTTTTCGCAACTTATTTTTGAGAATTTAAAGTTTTAAGTTAAAATTTTCTTTTAGATCATAATTCTCGAGTTGAAAGTTGATTAAAAATAATATATAGCGAGTATTATAATCTTCTAAGAAGATTACTAGAGGAGAGTGATCAGAGGATACTCTAAGCAAATAGTCAACTCTGATGGAAGCAAAACAACTTTTATATAGAAGCTGACAGTCTAAGGTAAGAATAAAGCTTGTACATATTTACTCTTTTGAATATGTATTTTTTAATATAATTTTTGTTATTTTATATATTTTTATTTCATAATTTAAGATATTATATTCATTTTCTTTTTCTTTAATTAAACTAACCTATCGGATAAAGATCAAATTCATTATATGACATACACTTAATCTGCACATCACGTATTGTGATCTTATTATTAAATCAGAGCTCTACAACCTATTACTATTTGCCAGTAACATAGTTAGGTATTTTGACTTAGCGTGCTTTCATATATATGGAGAAAAAACAATTATTAAACAATCTAATTCATTTATTATTTAATTTCATTGTCAACAATAATCAATATCGACTTGTGACACTATTGAGTGAAGAAGTGTTTTGCCATCAATTTTTAGTTTTTTATTTTGAGGTCGCAAATATTACATACTTTTATAATAAATAATCCAATTTGCTAGTTCCTTATTATAATTGATAACAAATAAAATTATTCTTAATTAATACTAACTATTGTTGACAAAAACAATTATCAAAATTATCATATTAAGTTTTAGATAATGTATAATCAAGAAATCCACCCTTTTACAACATACCATTGGTAGGTAAGTTTGGTAGCTCACATACATCTCTCAAATCGAGTTGCTTGAAAATTAATTTTAAAAAAAAGTTATTAAATTATGTATAAATTGATTCGAATAAAAAATTATTAAATTGCACGAAAATTAATTTAAACCTATAAAATTAAATTAATTCAAAAAAAATTATTGAGTTGCACGAAAATTGGTCGAACAAAATCTCTTGTAGGTAAGTTGTATTTTCCATCCTCCTTGGTTCCATCTTCCCTCCAAGAACTTAAAACCCTCAAAACCCTGCCCCCTTTTCTCATATCATATACTTTTATCATCATTTGGACTCAATTTCCCATGAAATTATATCTACAAACAATCTTTATGTGATTAAATTTGAAGAATTTCAGCCCAAAAAACCCAAAAAGAATCAATTTTTATGTTACCATTATCAAGAATGAAATCACTCCTTTCCCCAGTACTTTCAAGACCCACCACCATGTTTGTATGCAGGGGATATGGGGTTCTTAGCACTTTCAAGAACCTTAATTCTGCTCAAACAATGAACCCCATGAGTAAAGTTTCTTCCTTTAGGTGTTCTACTGTGCAAAACCATAGTCAAATTCGGGTCTTGAGTAGTGAGGCATCGGGTTCTAGTTCTGGTTCTGGTTCTGGTGAGGTTCATGTGATTGTGGGTCCTATGTTTGCTGGAAAAACTACTACACTTTTGAAGAGGATTAAGTCTGAAAGAAGCAATGGCAGGTTAGTTTTATCAATCTGTTTCTCATTTGGTTGTGTAATGAAATGCTGTGCATATTTAAAGTTTAAATCTTTTTATACTATTCATCTGTTGGAGTAGAAATATTCTGGTAGTTTCTGGTTCTTGGTTATTACCTGTGTTTGTTTTATGCTTGGTTATCCCCTTATTTCGTTGTTGCTGCTGTTCTTTCTTCTGTATGTTGTGTACTGTTTTCCATTTCACATTATTTCGATGTTGTTACTGTTCTTCAAAGCCAAAGGTCTATCAGGAACAACTTGGGGGTAGGGGTAAGGGTAAGGTTAGCGTGCACTCTAACTTACCCATACTCCACTTGTGGTACTTACACGGGGTATGATGTTGTTGGAGCAGAAAGTGTGCCTCAGCTGTTTTTTGGGGCCATCCTATAAATAAACTGGTATCTGTTTGGTTTCCTCTCATGAGGATTATCTACTTAGCTACTTACTTTATAGTGTCTTATACCTCACACAAGCTTTGTAGAACTTATATAAGTAGGACTTTTGGCTAAATCTCAAGACTTTGATGCACTATATAGACCTTATAATGAAACATGGAAGATGATGCATTGAGTCCAATGATTGTAAGTGTTTTTTTCTTGCCTCAGAATTTGTTTTGGTCAATAGCTTAATAGTGGCAGGGAGAGAATGATATGGTATTCAGTAACATAACAAATCATCTTTTCAGCAGTGTGTTGCCATATTGTGCTATTTTTATCGAAGACCAACTTTCTGGTTGATGGTTTATTTGGTTGAATATAACCGTAAAGATATCTTTCATGAGTTTAAGAACATGGTTGGGCAAGAGTTCAACGTGAGAGTCCTGACTTAGTCATTTATATCATCTCCTGTGAGGGTGCTCTTTTCTTAGTTCGATTTCACACTTGGCGTTCAAATAAGCAACTTGTTGGTACTTGTTAAAAGAAAAACCAAGTTGTTGCAGCACTAAATTCAATTGCTCCAAGACACCAAGTGTCCTTGATGCTATTTGGACCTGGTTTCTCTGCAGTTCTAGTTGTTAAAAGTTTAGGAATTTTTCTTGTTACTCAACCTTTCATCTTTCTCATTGAATGATTGTGCCTTTCTTCTGAATTTTGTTGTTCTTGAATCGGATTTTTTCTGTTTCCTTTCCTTTCTTCCCTGGGGTGTTGAAATCTCCATGCTCTTTGGCTCGCTCATGTAGAGGATGTAAAAGTTGGACCATGTTATTCCAATGACATTTGAATTGAAATCATGATTGGTAATATTCCCAGTTTTCAGGCCAATGGAGTAAAGAATTTCCTCTATTTGGATGAGACGATAAAAGGTCTCTGCTTCTCAGGAAGGGTGGCTGAAGCAGTTGGAATATTGTGCCGCTCTGGTGTACAGGTGGAGGCAGAAACTTATTCCCTTGTTTTACAAGAGTGCATTTTCCGCCAAGCGTATAGGAAAGGCAAAAGAGTCCATTGGCAAATGATTACTGCCGGCTTTTTTCCAAATGAATATCTGACTGTTAAGTTGTTAATTTTGTATGCAAAAGCAGGAGACTTGGATACATCACACATTATATTTGATAAGTTACAATTCAAAAGCTTGGTTTCGTGGAACGCTATGATTGCTGGGTATGTGCAGAAGGGCATGGAGGAAGTAGGCCTGAGTCTGTACCATGATATGAAACAGAGAGATGTACTTCCAGATCAGTATACCTTTTCATCAGTCTTTAGAGCCTGTGCCTCTTTAGCTGTCCTGGAGCAGGGCAAGCAAGCACATGCTTTGTTGATTAAAAGCCAAATTAGTGGAAATATTGTAGTTAATAGTGCACTTATGGACATGTATTTCAAGTGTAGTTCTCCATCTGATGGCTATCTCGTGTTTAGTGAGTCCTTGGAAAGGAATGTGATAACATGGACTGCTCTGATATCAGGGTATGGACAAAATGGAAGAATAAAAGATGTTCTAGAATCATTTCATAGGATGATAGTTGAAGGATATAGGCCAAACCATGTTACGTTTCTTGCAGTTCTTTCTGCTTGTAGCCATGGAGGTCTGGTAGATAGAGGTAAGGAGTACTTTTCATCTATGGTGAGAGATTATGGGCTTCAACCGAGAGGAAAACACTATGCAGCTATTGTGGATCTTCTAGGCCGTGCTGGAAGATTACAAGAGGCTCATGAGTTTGTCAAAAACTCACGTTGTGAGGAGCACCCAGTATTATGGGGCGCTTTACTTGGGGCTTGTAAGATTCATGGTGATATCGAGATGGTAAAACTTGCTGCTAGAAATTTCTTCGACTTGGAGCCTGAGAATGCAGGCAAATATGTTGTCTTATCTAATGCTTATGCTTCTTTTGGTTTGTGGAACAATGTTGCGGAGATAAGGAGACTGATGAAAGACTCAGGGGTGAAAAAGGAGCCTGGTTATAGTATGATTGAGGTTCAAAGACAAGCACATTTCTTCTTTATGGAACATAATGCTCATGAACAGACTGCTGAGATATATAAATTGGTCAAAGATATGGCAGGTATCTTAAAAGATGCTGGCGATGTTCAAGATTTACTGAGTTAAAGAGAAAGGACAAAAGACAATATAGGATGAACATTTGATTGAATCCTCAACCACTTAGCTGCAAAGAGTCTTATTAAACGGGCAATTGCTCTATCTCAAAAAGTGCCATGCATGTTACACTCCAGCTGTATGCTCGTATCCTTTTAAGCTATAAAAGTGGAAAGACTTTCAAACATAGAAAGAGAAACAGGCTTCAGCCTTTGTGCTACAAGTCAGGAATGCACTTTCCAGACACAAGCAATGGTTTCCTGGAATTTGTGATCCTTCGACAGAAATCTTCTGGGGAGATGCCATTTGCCTTTGAATGCAAAAATTGGATTGCGATCTCCCCACAGTTTCAACTGTTAGTTTGGCAAGCAGGGGCTTGCTATTTGCTTCTATGAGGAACATGTATGTGAACAAACAGATAAATTGCCTTATTACCAAGTAATGTGACGGCCTCGGTTTAGTGGATACAATCCTTGATAAAATAAGTTTACCATAGAAAACATATTCTCTTAAGATCATTTTTTACTATATTGCAGTAACAGTGGAGTTGAGTAGTTTCCAATAGAATGCTTAAAAAGCCATACTTCATCATAATTTGAACCTATAGCAAATGAGTTTACTTCTTCTACGATACTGTATACTAACCAATGCTGCCAGGGAATGATGAATTTTGGGCATTCTAGGAAATCTATTTGTATTTCTTTTCTTATGCTATATTGCTATGTCTGGTGGTCAAGCAGATCATTCTATGCTGTTGCCAAAATGCATTTAGGCAATGCATTTATAAGTGTTGGTAGTGTTTGAAAAGATGTTGGAATCTTTACTAACCTATGAATGTTACTCTGGAAGTGACATAATTCCATCTACCTGGCACATCAAGAGCTGCAATTCTGTGAACAAGCACAAAAAAGTGGGTGGAAATTTATGTCTTCATATAGTGGAAATATTAATGACCACTTCTCGGATAAATCAGGATAAACGAGTCATTTAACGGTTTACTTTTGTGTTAGACTATGCAATCCTTATTTTAGTTGCAGTTGCAGTTTGCATGGCTCTCTATCTTCACTGCATACTTTTGTTGTCCTTTCTAATGCATCCTGTTGAACACAAACATACTTTGAGCCTTCAGTTCCTTCCCAGTTGAACTGCAGTTCGTGTACGGATCAATCTCGTGTAGCTAGCCGCGCAGAGAAGTAGAACCAGCATATTCTGTTTCCTTTTGTTCAATTGATGGTACCATTGCGAAGGAGATTGGTCCTATCTTGCGTGGATAAATGATAACAGTATAATACATTTTGTTCTGACTTCTGAGATTGTTCCTGATTCTTTACATCAAAATTTACCAAGTTATTAATTACCATGAAGATATCAAAAGTTTGATAATATGATTATGGACATATAATTTGGATTCACAAAGCATGCTATTTCTGAGTTTTGAAGTGCTGCTTGAACTTTGATGATCTTGATAGATATTTAAGGCTTCCTGATGTTCTCGTATCATTGACTGATTTAGCTTTTGTGCTATTTCCCCTCGCTGCAGAAGTGTAGCAATTTTAAAATCAGACAAGGATACAAGATATGGGTTAGATTCCGTTGTGACACATGATGGAGATAGATTGCCGTGCTGGCCTTTAGCTAATCTATCATCATTTAAACAGAGATGTGGTCTTGAAGCATACAGTAAGGTAATACTTCAATGGGAAACTATTGAGATATGATAATTTAGTCAGGGTGCTAGCAACATAAAATATTCTCAAATATAGGGCAAAGAAGTCTATTTCTGAGTGCGTTCTTCTGAAAATTTTCAATTTTCCGGGTCAAATTTTGATTCTTGAGAAGTTAGGGGCTCCACCCCTCCAAATCTACCCCTAGTTGTGAAGGGAAATAATATAATCATGAAGCAGTCTTTTGTAAGTTGGCCACTGAACTTTCTTTGCTAGTATGCACTCTTTTGTAAGTTGGCCACTGAACTTTCTTTGATAGTATGTAACGATACTGTATTATTACTTTTATCATGATCATTTTTCTTTGTATATGTGATTACCTTTTTTTGTGACTGTTACGTGGTTTCAGTTAGAGGTCATTGGCATTGACGAAGCTCAGTTTTTTGAGGATCTATATGATTTCTGTACGGAAGTTGCTGATCATGATGGCAAGATTGTGATAGTTGCTGGGTTAGATGGTGACTATCTAAGGTACTACTTCCATTTAGTCTCTGTGCGCTCTAATGTATTCATAATTGATACGTTTTTTTGTGAGACAGATATTCTGCTTATTCTTCCAAAGATTTCTTATGTACTGAATGTGATTCTCTATTGCAAAAACTCGTGTAATGATCTGTATTGGATCATATTTTGGATTTTGCAGAAGGAGCTTTGGTTCAGTTCTTGACGTAATACCAATTGCTGATTCCGTGACCAAACTTAATGCCCGATGTGAACTTTGTGGTGAACGTGCTTCTTTCACCTTGAGGAAGACAGAAGAGACGAGAACAGAGTTGATTGCAGGAGCAGAAGTATATATGCCCGTCTGCCGCAAGCATTATGTGAGTGGACAAGTAGTCAAAGAGGCTGCTAGAAGTGTTCTGGAGTCCCAGAAAGTTGAATGCAGCTCTATTTTGTAATATCTCAAGCTCTAAGTACATAGAATATTGTCTTAGAAATATTAACCAACTATTGTACTTACAAGTTCCAAGTGTGTCAACTGGCCAAGCCTTTCTGCTGGTGGAAGGTTGCTAGTAGAATTATCGAGGTGCGAGCAAGCGGGCTCGAACACCATTTTAAAAGAAAAATACTATTGTACTTTCAAGTCATATTTTGTGGGGAGTTGCTCTTTCAAAGTGTTAGTCTATGATTATTCTAGCATATTTAATTTCCGTATGTAATGAATATACTTCTGAATCTAAGGAATAAAATTCCTGACTCAACAACGTAGCATATACCAAACATAAAAAAACAAAGATGTCTTGAATCTATAAAGTAAAAAGTGTCTCAATGAAAAACTAAATATAGATGGTTGATCGTTGAGATGACATCTTTCCCAAGTTTGGCGTCAACAAGATTCGACCTATATGCCGAGCTATATGCGATTAAAACTTTTATTAGATCTTGATGACGCGCTTTCACAAATGAATTGTTTTCCAGGCTTGGTGTCAATAAGATCTGGGCTATGTGCCATTAAAACTTTAACTAATCTTGATGGCACGCTTCCTGTCCATATGCCTATCAATATAGACACCGATGAATCGTACAATATTTTGCTATAGCAGTAAAAAAAACATTGTTATTAAGAGATTATTAAAGGACATAATGATGTTTGGCAAGTCGAACTACTATTTTTGCATCATTAATTAAAAGAACATTAACTAAAAGCGTTTCAGATTTTGATAACTCTATGCAAATTTCTGAACAACACTTTTACCAATTCTTTTGAAGGCTAGTGCGAAGTACTCCTTCTCAAAGTATTTTGATAATTGAAATCTACCTAAGTTTATATCGCACCTTGATTAAAGTCAAAGAGCAAATACGAAACGATTTGCAATAGAGAAGGGAAACTATATGTTATTACTTATCCCATGATCACGGGCAAAGTATAGGGGTTTACAATTTTTTTTTAAGTAGTTTCCTTTCTGAGAGGGTTAGTGATATGGTTGATGCAAACATCTAAAGATATACATCCATTTTCATAGTTTGTAGCCAAATGTCATGAGAGTGGAAGAAATTAGAGTTGTCGAGAGGTTTTGCATAAGACTTTAGAAATCACTAGAATATAGAATAAATCTTAGAAAGACTATAATTCTCCAAGAGTTTATAGAGAATTTTAGAAGAAAAACTGAGGGTGTTTGGATTCACTTAGAAGTTGGTCAAACTACTTTTAAATCATCTTTTGACTTCTTAAAATGTTTGGTAAATATAAAAAATAACTTAAAATAAGTTCAAAATGACTTAAATAAGTTAGGAAGTGTTTGACAAGTTCAGAAATGACTTAAAATAAGTTTAAAATGACTTAAAACAAGTCAAAAATCAAAGTGGGTCTCCCCTATTTTATATTTTTTTGACTTAAAAAGTCATTTTAGTTTGTCTTTTTATTTTTGACGTTTATTTTTTTTAAGTCAATCCAAACATACTTTAAATTAAAAATAAGTAGGAACTTGTATATAATTTGTTTTTCATACTTTGGTCCCTAATTGTGTAGTATAAATAGACGGAACATTCATTTGTAACTCAACCAAGCAAGTTGTAAAGCAACACCTTTCGTGTGCCGCAAGGAGCGTTAGTCGAAGCTAAATCTGTGACATCGTTAGGTTGAATGGTGGAAAGAAGCACAACAATGCTTGATCTTATACCAAGCAACGCGCTAACATCTTACTGACCAACTTTGACCACTGAAGCAAGTGATGATGAACGTGTTGAGGAGTTCATTGATGTCACGCCCGGCTAGAGTGGATCGCGAGGGTTGAAAGAAAAAAATCATAATATTGTCAACTTTATACTTGCTTGCATTGTTGAGTTTGTAATAATAAGCCCAAATATTTGAAGAACTTGTTGATGAAAATTTTGAATCAGTAATTTCATCATATGTTAAATTTTCTTCCAAATTAAAATCTTGAAAAGAAAGAAGAAAATCGTCATCATACATTGGAGATTTCTTGTTTGAATTCTTTATCACAAACAGAGAAAATGAAAAACTTTTTTTTTATCAAGTGTTATTGGACTTGTTTTGGGTTTATAATAGGGGTGTGCACTATTTGAATTAGACCAAAAAATTGGATCAAATCAAATCAAATCGAATTCTAATTTAGATTGATTTTTTGGATTCTTGGTTTGATTTTAAATTTATAATTTACTTTGTTTGATTTTTTGGTTTAATTTCGGATTTAGAAAAATGAAAACCGAAAAATCGGAATTATATATATATTTCTATTATATAGAAGAGTGAAGTGGGAGGATGACCAAGGGCAAAACTGTAATTTCACTCTAACAAAAATCTATGAAGAAAGATAATAAATAATTCTAGAATTATCTTTCTATATATGAAGTGATAATGATCAAGGGCAAAAATGTAATTTCACGCTAACAAAAATCTACCAAGAATGATAACAAAAAATTTCTATTATCTATTATATAGAAGAGTGAAGTGGGAGGACGATCAAGAGCAAAACTGTAATTTCACTCTAACAAAAATCTATGAAAAAAGATAATAAATAATTCTAGAATTATCTTTCTATATATGAAGTCAATAATGATCAAGGACAAAAATATAATTTCACACTAATAAAAATCTACCAAGAATGATAAAAAAATAAATTAAAGAAACATTTTAAGTTATTGTTATTACCATTAACTTATTTTGTTATTACTTCATTTCCTTTTTATTTCTTTTGTGAGTTATTGTGATATCTATTTTATTATTACTCTATTTTACTATTACTTTAATTTAATTTTTAATATTTTTTCTATTCATTATACTTATAAAAAAAGTCTACTTTTTCTATAAAAATATCATGAATTAATTATTTCAATCTTTATTTTGGCTCTAATTAATATACTTGAATATAAATTAGTGTGATAAAATTAATAATATATATTAGATTGAAATTAAAGAAAAAGATGTTAAAAGTAACTTTACAAATAAAAATGAATAGGATAATATATTTGTGTTAAAGATGACCAAGAATAAAAATGTAATTCATTCTAACAAAAATCTATCAAGAATAAATAATTTTAGAAATATGTTTCTATGTATGAAGTGAATGATGATTAAAGGTAAAAATATAACTTATGCAAGCAAAAATCTACCAAGAATAATAACAAGAAAATTAAATAGTTCTATAAACATCTTTAGGTATTATTATCAGTATTACCTCATTTTTGTTATTACTTCATTTTTTATGAGGTATTGTGATATCTATTTATTATATGAAAGTTAATGAACAATGATTACGCTTAGCTTTTAGTAATTATATATCAAGTATAATATTAGGTGGAACTAATAAAAATTAAAATTAAAATTTATATGTATATGAAATTTTGTGTATTGAAATATTTTTAGATCTTTAATATGCTATATAAAAAAAATTAAAATTCAATAGTTACTTTTTTTTGAAATGAAATAAAAAATAAGTTCATATAAAATCAAAAAGGAGGGAGTCATATATAAAAATTGAAATATATATGTGTTATTATTGAAATGAGCTTTCATATGTTATTATTTTTTTTAAAAAAATTGTTTGACTTCCTTCTATTAATTTGTGCATATATGTGGAGTTTTAAAGGTATGAACATTTTAATATAGAAATATAACGATTTGAAAACTTTAATTCTTCGTTTTAATTTCTAATTTGATACATATTTGAAAATTACATAAAAAAAAAGAAGCTTAAAAGCGCAATGTAATAATTTAAGATATTTTTAGAAAAACATATTTAAAAAACATAATGAAATTTGATTGACTCCTTTATTTTTATCGAAACAAAAAAAGTTGCATATATTGTTTGAAAATAACGTAAGAACTAAAAAGTACTATGAATCACAATAAAATGACAACTAAAAATATGTGAGAATCATATAAGAAATTTCGTTTACTTTCATAAAATCACTTGTATCACATAAAATAAAGCAGATGGAGTAACATATATTATTCGAATATAACATAAAAAGTACTCCATAAATTAACAATTTAAAATATTTTTTAGAAAACACATAAAAAATTTAGTTCACCTTTTCAAATTTCATTTGTATCACATGAATTAGAAGGAAAAAAACTAACATACATTGGGTCTGCGCTGACGCGGGCACATGATATCTAGTATATGTAGAATTAAGTTGGAGTGAACCATTTTTGTCCCTTTTAAATTATTTTCATTGTGATTTAGTTTATTTTCTTATGTTTGGACATCTATAATTGATATACTTTTAAGTATTGTGTTTTACGTTTTACTTATGATTTATATTTAAAAATATATTTAAGAAATTTAATATATATATATATCTATCTATATATATATATATTTAAATTGCAAATATAGCTTTGTTATGTTTTCAATTATTGACATAACCGATTAACTAAAGAAAAAACAAATCAAAAAGAGAAAAACCAAACCAAATTTTTTTTAGTTCGAATTGGGTTACACTTCTTTAACACTAAAAATTGAAAACTCAAACCGAATAATATAAAAACCGAACCGAAAAATGGCACATCGTACCTCTAAACTACGAAGTATTATAATGTATTTTCTAAATTTTGAGTAACTGTAGGATTGAAAATTTTCCGCCTACCTTAGTTATTTATTGAGGAATAATATATTTTACATTTTTTTGTTATTTTTATCACTAATATTTTCCTCAAATATAAACATTGGAAATTTGTAGCAAGTAAAATAAAGCCTTTTGCTTGTTCGGAAAATAAATTTCTCAGAAACTATATTATTAATATTAATTATGATGTAAGAATTTAAATTTATACTAAACAAAAAATTTACTTATCTCAATGAGTAAAAATAAAAGGCAAACAAAAAATACAAAAAATATAAACACGAACGTAATTTTACCAATCTAGTAAAATTTGCAAAATCAAAATTACCAAACTATATAACAGTAACACAAATATACCTAATTTTTTTTAAAAAAAAAAAAAGTGAGTAAATTTTTTCTATTTGTTTCTCAATCGTATATAACTAGTATTTTAATTAAGGAAAATCAAAAAAAAAATTAACACAATTTTGATTATATTTTAGTAAAATTATTTAAATAAATGTTAAAAAAGAAATCACAATCAAACTAGGTCACTTTGTTTGTACGCAATGTATTAGGAGTTGTACCGATTAAATCTATAAATACCCAAACCCAAATCTTCAATTTTTGCGGGTTAAAGTTCATCTCTTTCGTTCCTTGCAAAACCCTAACAATGGCGAGACCTCCTCCTCATGTCCCTTGTCCAGATTGCAATGGAGATCCTCCTTGTCATCCTTGTTCCGATTGCGGTAGATGTATTCACAATCAATTTTTGGAATCTGAATTGGAAAAATGGTTTCAGAATCGAGATTTGGAAGATGAATTACATACTTGTGACGATCCAATAGAACTAGAAGATCTTAAGCTTCAGGAACGGAGTAATGTGATTAATTTTGTGAATTCATTGTTATTATTGTTGTTGAATGTTTAGTTTGCTTCGATTTCGTATAACTAAACACTCTAACTCGTCAAGTTATAAGCTGATTAATAATGAGTTGAGTTGTATATATGATTTACCACTTAAGGCCAAGTTTTGAATGTTATGTCTTCTTTTTTTTTTCATCATCTCGTGTTGTATCTGCATTGGTGCTCAACTAAATAAAAAATCGTTCTAGGCATTGGAGTTCCTCCATACTCGAGGAAATCGAATTCAAGAAGGACGATTGGGCGCAAAAAATAAATTTTTGACATCAATTTACGCAATTTCATTAAAAAAGTAACAACGGATTAACCCTTCGGAGTGGCTCTGTGGTTTGAGCTTGGAACTTCCATGTTGGAGGTCTCAAGTTTGAAACCCCTTGTCAGCGAAAACAAGGGGTTTGCCTTCTGGGTGGTGCGGATTAGTGCTCCTATGTGGTTTCCGTAGACTTTATATTTGTAATCGAAAATTAATTAAATATATATGTATATTAATTTGTGAACCCCTAATAAAATAGATTAGATTGACAACAGATTGACTACTATTGAAGAAATTTAGAACTCCCAAATTCTTAATTCTCGCAATATAAATTTTCGAGGTCAATTTCACACAACTTCATTAGAAATAATCAAATAACAGGTTGATTGAGTGTGTTTTCTACTGCTTTTTCCTTTTAATTTAGATTTTTTATTAAATGGATGTTGGGTCTAACTCGTATCCCAAAAGCTTTCTCGAAGGGAAGAAAATTGCCTAAGCCATATTAGGATCCTCGGGATCTTGTACTAGTTCTATGGGGGACATTTCTTTTGTCATTTTTCAGTCGGAATAACATTTTGACCTGGTTTGTCCCTATCTTTATTCTACAGAAAAATTGAGGCTCAAGACCCAGAAATTGAGCGTCTTGACAGACTAATTGAGTCTCAAGACAGAGAAATTGAGCGTCTTCACAGACAATGGACTCATCTGGTTACCGACTTTGCTAAGAAGGTGCCATTGTGAAATAGACAAGAAGGAGCTTGCTGAAATAATAGCTAAGAGGCCCTGTTCTATGTAAAACGGGAAGCAGCTTCTTGAAATACTTAAGAAGCATTTTCCTGAATGGCGAAATGCAGGAGGCTTCATGGAATCGTAGGAGCACAATGACGTTCATCATCAGGTTCGATCTTCCTCTCAATGTATTGATAACAACATTCATTTGCCTTTCATTTGTTTCCGTTTTGTACAATTTTTGTTATCAAGAGATGTGTCTACTGAGAGGAATTATGTGGTAGTGAGTTATGTTCTCCTTTTAACTGCTAGATAATATGGATAATACATATTATTCATGGTTCGAGAAACAGTCACGTGAGAGCACAAACACGCTAGTATTGATATTGAAACTTGGTGTGCTTAGCGTTGTTTGCTAAATGTGGTGTGTTGGTCAGTTTGATGGTGATGATTCTCTAGTGTCTCTACGATTCTTGCTTACATAGTTGAATTCCATATTGTTCTAACGGTTGTAGACATATCAAGAATACTTGGAGTTTCTTGATATTTGTTGTTTGTAACTTGGTTTAATGCATACCTAGGCCTATCTTTACTTATCCTTTTCTTTTGCTGAATTAACCCTATTACCAATGCCATTTTAAGCATGGTACTGATTTTCTTTTTGTTGCAATTTTTTGAAACAGGTAAGTCGTGGAAACCAAGCCTGCATAATTCAACTATTTTTTCATTGATAGCACATTAGTTAGAGCGTTGAGGTAGCAGTAAGAGTTCTGGAAGAACAATGAATTTACAACTTACTACTAAGTTTACTTCTCTTTGTCACTTGTAAACACTGGTTGTCTTCTTACCAATGGTTAATGCAATCTTTTTGTGTTTTTCTCTTTATATGTCGAATTCATTTAGTTAAAATTCTAGCTCTTATCACTGGGTTGCAATAGCATAAACAGTCGTGGATGTTTGCTTCATGTCTTTGGCCCCTGGACTCTCTGGTCATGATCGTAGAATGCACGTAAACCTAAGAAAATAATTATGTACTATACCAAGAAAAGATCAACATTAACAAACAAAAAACTGCAGTTGAATCCTTAATGTTATTACCAACAACAACAATGCAGCTAATATAATGAGAAAACAATCTTCAATTTGAATTAAGCGTTCGTGCCAGACGCTTAACATCAATTAACCTTATGCCTCTTCGCGATCTACCTGAATATCAGTTAAAATTCAGCGCGATAGAAAGACAACGAATCAAAAAAAAAAAAAAAAGACATGAAAAAAGTTTGTGTTAGAAACTTACTCTCTGTATTCACATTGTCCTTAGTCCCAATTTCTTGATTGTTACTTGAAAAAGAATTCAATAATCTAGCAAGATGTCTTATCTGATATAATGGCATAGTGTTTTGAATTCTCTGTACTTTATAACTCCTTTCTTCAACTCCTATTCAATCACAAAAGAAAAAAAAATGAATCTTTTCAAAAAAGGTAAAAAAGACGACAACCTATGCTGGTATCAAGTGGAATAGTCGAGGTGTAAACAAGTAGGTCCAGACACCACCTAACCAAAAATTTACTTATACTTTATATCGCCTCAAACTCTCCAAAGTGTTGTGTTGTATTTGAAGAAGGATCGACAACATTTTTGAAGAGTTTGAGTAAAGTAACCATTATAATAGTAGAGGCGCGCCCTCAACACCACTATTATAGTATAAGTTCATATGTCTAAATTATACAAAATATACCTTTGTGCAATGTACTTGATGCATCTTCTTGTGATTTATATAATTCAGGATGAAATGTAACATCAGATAACTGAACCCCAAGTTCAGAAACAGGAACAGTTGCTTGATTTTCGTCTTCATTAGAGTACCCTGCAACGACCAGAGATGAACCCAGGATTTTAAAGTAACGTATTAATAATAGAGTGAATTTCATAACACGAATACCTGCACTAGTAGTACTGTCACAGTTTTGACAAATTGAAGATGAAGAATTGTTCAAAACTTTTTGTCTTCTCAATTGATAGTTTCTTCGACGTCTAGCTAAGTGTTTTTCCCTCTCCTCATTGCTCATTGTTTGTCTTCTCAATCTATCGCGTATTCTACGACGTTCTCTCTCTTTTTCTTTCTGTGCATTCCTCCAGTTCTTTACTACATGCCATTCTTTAGACTCTTCAGTAGCCATTGAACCAAATATTCTTCAAGTTTCTGATCCCGTCTTGCAACACAAATGTTCTGTAGTTTGTACGATTTAATTTAAACCAAATTGACAATAACAAACAAACAAACAACATACCAGTGTAATCTCATACGTGGAGTCTGGGGAGGGCAAAGTGTATGCACTATACCGACTGAATCACTCTTTTTTACTCTAATTTCATTTTAGATGTAAAATGAAACGCAAATTATATGTTGGCGTGTAGCACTATGAATCAACATTTATAATAGACCTTCGATGATCAATAATAAGCTTCAAATAAAATAAACCCTATATAAAAGATGCAAATATCAATACACAATCATAACATCGAATGAGAATCGAAAAAAAAAATTATCTCAGGTTCTTAATAACCCATAACATACAAATCTTCATCCATTAAAAAACAAAGAAAAAAATTGATTTAATTTCACCATAATCACGAAAATTATAAAAAAGGAAAACACTAGTTGTTTATTTGAAAAAAATCCCACAAAAATGAAAAATTAAAAAAATTAATTCACTGAAAAACCTACCTCTGTTGATGGTGACTGAGGGGAAGAATTTGTAATTTCAGATTCAAAGAATAGAAAATTGAGCTGTTTTTTTTTTCAATAGAGAAAATAAAAATGAAATCTTTTAAATGTTCTTTTTGGTAATTAGTTAAATGTTTGTAGTTTTTACAAATTATAATTTGCCACCTGTACATAAAAGGAAGGAAAAAAGATTTTAACAAAAATTATTTTAGAAATTTAGGGATATGTTTGATCCATTTGGCTTTAATTACTCGGTCCTCATCCAAATTTTGGATTTAGTAAAATTACTATACCACAAAAGTTAAAGACATGAATCTTCATTGATCGTGTTGCTTTATTCAAATACGAGCTAAGTATTTAAAAAATGTATAAAGTTCTTCATATTTCTTTTTGACGTATGAAGCTTGACTTCGATTCACGTTATATGCAGACCTTTAACCTTACTATATTCAATTTTTCTCATAGCAATTAGTTGAGAACTAAAGATTTGATAGGAAGGATACTTCACCTTTAACCTTACTACATTCAATTTTTCTCATAGCAATTAGTTGAGAACTAAAGATTTGATAGGAAGGACACGAAGTATCGTATTATTTATTCCATTCATGCCTTTAAATGGTTGTACATAAGCTTCGGTTAACCAAATATGAACCCGTGCATAACAAAAATGTACAACTAAAAAAAAAAGCATTCAAATACAAAGGGAAATGACAATAACCAAATGGAGTCTATTTCAAACTCACAGTATTCCTCCCTATGGTAGCATGTAGAAACCTAAACATTCCATACTCCAAGCTCTGTATATATGAAACGAAAAGTTTTGAAGATGAAACGACGAGATCATAGGGCAAAAAATGTCATCTCCAGGCAGAAGAAGTTGCTAAAGCTCTATTTTTCCATCCAAGATAGAGTGCTCCTTCGCTTTCTGCATACCGATAATTGGGGTTGTACTCTTTCAACATGTGCTTGATGGTCTCACCAACTGATGGACTCATTTGACATTGAGTAAATCCAGCCATCATAAGTCTTAACCTCCATTTTCCGAAAAGTTCATGTCTTTCCACTCTGTCAGCTCCCTCACATGCTATTATGTTCACAACATCTCGTGCCACACAATGCTCCTCTGCACTGATCCTCTCCTTGTCATCCCTAGGACGAGCTGCATCAATTGACTCGAACATTGCTGTATAGTAATCAAGAGTTTCACGGAACCTTGGAAGGAAAGGGGCGGTGTTGGTGTTTGATTCTTGTTCAACTAAGGTCACAATTTTGGGGGATAAACTCTTAACTAGTCTTAATAAGCGGTCACGATGATTGATAGTACTTACACTCTCGTCTGGCATGTGGTGCAGCATATAAGGGAAGTTTACTGCCAGAGCTTCTCCATGTTTAACCCGAAGATTCTCTAGTTGGACCTCACAGCCTGATAGTGCAGCACCATGGAATTCAAAAGGCACTCCACATGATTTGGCAACTTCTGCTAGCCTTTCGCCTACTAGCTGAAGTCCTCCACCCCGAGCATAAGCTGATTCCTCATCATCAACACCTGTGATGCGGACAAATGGGGGTCCACCAGGACGATGAGCAAGATCGTGGAGGAGGAACATCCATTGACTTCCCTGTGCAATCTGAAAATCAATGATATGGATTCTGTTTTCATTCATCATGGCTTCCCTGATGATGACATTCGCAGACATATAAGCAAATTTGTAGTATGGACACATGTTAAAGATGACTTGCATGTAAGACAATAATTCCGAGCCAGTTGGTTCTTTGCACTTCAATTTTTTATATATGATGCTTCCTGACGATAGTAGTCGTGCTCTAATCCCTTCCAACACGTATGCTCCCAACCGTTCCATCGGTTCCCCAGACACAGACACCCGTTGCTCTAAAGCACTCATAAGAGCTTCAGCAGTAGAGATATCAGCATCTGACACTGCTTCAGCACAGGCATCGAGCAACTCTTTCAAATTCAAGCTAGGGGCCATGTCCAACACTCGGTTCCACCTTGTTATGGAAGACGGTTTTGAGACCATATCGTTCAAGGAGCAACTGCAGCTGTCGTCAGTATCAGATTCAGGCCCCAGTAATTTATTCTCCAGCTCCCGAAGCACATGTCTCAAGTCACCATCATCAATTCCTGAACACCCACTCAAAGGCGAACCACACGTGTTATCAGAGGAGTGATGCAGATCAGACATGTATGACTGTGAACATTGAGGAGAAAAGGGACTCCTGTTGGAAGAAACACTCAAGGCAGGAGGTGAATCGTTGACAACATAGTCGGTAGCTGGTGATGAGTCCAGAGTGAAGAATTGTTCGTCTTGTGCCTGAAAAGAGAATTGCATCCCTGAGCTACGACTATCCTTACAACTGTTCTTAAGAACATTGTAAGGGGCGTAATACTGCTCAACTTGCTGCATTTGCTGATTGTACAATCCGTGAACACTTCCAGACATTTGTGTTCTCTGAGATGCTTGCATCTCAAAATGACTATCGGAGTTTCAAGCAACCGTTGCAGACAAAAGCTATCTTAGATCTCAGCAAATCTCTCTCGACTAAAAGTAGTCATTCACAACATCTCAAGCAACAACAACTCTTTCAACATCGTGTCACAATGTAAACTCGAAAAGAAATTTGCAACTCTGATGATGCCTAATAGAACCTGCCAAGAACGAAAAATCACCATCAGTATGATTGTCACAAAAGCATAAAGAAGCTAATTTACAGAACAAAAGACAGCATATAATTTGATCAGTCAAAGCATACAACGATTAATACATGATGCTCCTTAATTAGCTAAACATAGATGGTTGTGATTCAACGGGTTAATTTTGCCATCGATAAACTGAAAAACCAACCATATACTAAAGAATTGACTAACTAGAGTTATAACCTAGCATTTACATCAATTTTTGAGAACTTAAGCAAACTACGAAAATGAAAAACCATAGAGACCTAAAACAAACACAAAAGAAAGTCAAAAATTACAATCAAAAGACAAACTTCTTATCAAACAACATAAAAATCAAAACTTCATAAAAAAACAAATGGAAAAATACTACTTATACCATCATCAACTCCCCCCCCCCTCCCCCCCCAAAAAAAAAAAAAAAGATTAGGAATTGCAAATAATCTCTTACACAACAGCATAAAAATCAAAACTTTATGCAAAAGGAGAGGAGGAACTTGCATATTAACTGCATACATAAACTCAAAATTTCATCTTAAGATGCTTTCAAGATAAACACCAAAACCTTAAACCATAAACTAAACAAAGTCAATAATTTGCATTAATTAAGCAACTCCTCAAGACTAATCAAAATTCAAAAGAAAAACAAAGAATTGCAACTAATATATAGACCAACAACATAAAAACCAAAACTTTATATAAAATACATAGAAAAATCAGTAGTTATATACCCCCAACAACATGAAGATCAAAACTTCATACAAAAAAAACAAAAACTAAAAGAATTACAAATAAAATCTTACCTAACAACATAAAAATCAAAACTTTATACAGAAAAATCACAACTTTATACTCTAATCACCCAAAAAAAAAGGGAAAAAATGAGAAAAAGGTAAGTGCATAAAATAGAAGAACATAATTCAACTTAAGATACTTTCAAGATCAACCATAAACTAAACAAAATCAAGAATTAACATTAATTAATTAAACTAGTAGTACTAATTACCACAAAAAAGAACAAACCTTGAAAATTAAGAGGATGTAATTTTTGTATTTTTGTGATGAATTGAGACTTTTTTGTTCAAAGATCAGCTCTTATGTCTATTGTTGATTGTTGAAAACAAAGAATGAAGTGTTAGGTACTCCTAATAAAGCCTTTATTATATAGTCAAAATATTAGAAAAATAGACAAATAAAATGCCCTCATTTCTTGGGAATAACTACCTTAAATGCCACTTCCATTGATATATGTAAGACCAAAAAACTATTTTTATGGGATCACATGTTTTCGTACTCGATGATCGATATTTATATTTATGTTAAAATTAATAATTGAAATTAGCCTCGTGTATAGTTTATTTTGGAAAAAAAACATTGTTAATAAAGATATTTTCATATTAGGACGTGATAACAAAACTTCTACTAATTAAGAAAAAAATAATTTCATTTACTGTCATCATATTTTTTGACGGTATTCTACTTATTAATTTAGTGGGATCACATGCTTATGGTATTTGATGATCGATATTTATGTTGAATTTATAATTGAAATTAATCTTGTGTAATGTTCATTCTGATAAAAACATTGTCAATAGATATATTTTCATATTAGGATATAATAACTAAACTAAATAATTAAGAAAAAAATAGTTTCATTTATTATCATCATATTTTTTGACGGTTTTCTACCTACTATTTTAATAGGACCATAAGCTCATGATATTCGGTAATCGATATTGTGTTGAAATTCATAATTGAAGTTAACATTGTTTAAGGTTCATTCTGATAAAAACATTGTCAATAAAGATAATTTCATATTAAGACATAATAATGAAACTTCTACTAATTAAGAAAAAAAAATAATTTCATTTATTATCACCTTACTTTTTGACGATATTCTACCTATAAATTTTATGGGACCACGTGCTTATGGTATTTGGTGATCGATATTTGTGTTGAAATTCATAATTGAAATTAACCTTGTGTAAGGTTCATTCTGATAAAAATGTTATCAATAAAGATATTTTCATAATAGGACATAATAACGTGAGTTCTACTAATTAAGAAAAAAAATGATTTCATTTGTTATCACCATACCTACTATTTTAATGGGACCACATGCTATGGTATTCTGTGATCGATATTTTTGTTGAAATTCATAATTGAAATTAACTTCGTGTAAGGTTCAAAAACGTTGCCAATAAAGATATTTTCATAATAGGACATAATAACGTAAGTTCTACTAATTAAGAAAAAAGTTGATTTCATTTATTATCACCATATTTTTTGATGGTACTCTACCTACAATTTTAATGGGACCACATACTCATGATATTCGATGATCGATATTTGTGTTGAAATTCATAATTGAAATTAATCTTGTGTAATGTACATTCTAGTAAAACATTGTCAATAAAGATATTATTATATTAGGACACAATAACAAAACTTTTACTAATTATGAAAAATAGTATCATTTATTATCACCATATTTTTTGACGGTATTCTACCTACAATTTTAATGGGACCACATGCTCATGATATTCGGTGATCGATATTTGTGTTGAAATTCATAATTGATATTAATCTTGTGTAATGTACATTCTAGTAAAAACATTGTCAATAAAGATATTATTATATTAGGACATAATAACAAAACTTTTACTAATTATGAAAAATAGTATTATTTATTATCACCATATTTTTTGACGGTATTCTACCTACTATTTTAAGGGGACCACATGCTTATAGTATTCGGTGATCGATGTTTGTACTGAATTCATAATTAAAATTAATCTTGTGTAATGTTCATTTTGGTAAAAACATTATCAATAAAGATATTTTTATATTAGGACATAATAACGAAACTTCTACTAATTAAGAAAAAAATAATTTCATTTATTATCATCATATTTTTTGACGGTATTCTACCATCTATTTTAATGGGACCACATACTTATGGTATTTGGTGATCGATATATTTATTAAAATTCATAATTGAAATTAACCTCGTGCAAGGTTCATTCTAGAAAAAAACATTGCCAATAAAATATTTCCATATTAGGATATAATAACAAAAACTTTTACTAATTAAGAAAAATAATAATTTCATTTATTATCATCATATTTTTTGACCGTATTGTACCTGCTATTTTAATAGGACTACATACTTATGATTTTCGGTGATCGATGTTTATATTGAAATTAACCTCGTGTAAGGTTCATTCTAAAAAAAACATTGTCAATAAAATATTTTCATATTAGAATATAATAATAAAATTTTTACTAATTTAAAAATAATAATTTCATTTAATATCACCATACTTTTTAACGGTATGCTACCAACTATTTTAATACACATTTTTCCTGTTTTTTGGGTTTACGAAGAATATTCATATTCTCTCCGCGGTGAATTACGCGAACTCAAAGTGAGAATTTGACTATTTGTTGACTTATAACATGTTTTAACACTTATTAAAAGATATTATTTAAAAAAAAAACAATTATTTTAAAATAAATATCGTTTATGTGTAAAATTATATTTCATTACATTAAAGATACATTCAATTTATTTCCATTTAATGTTTATATTAGGACTAACTAATGTAGGAAACACGTCTTTCATAAATATTATACGTGTTGCTTAATCATGATTAATTAGGTAATTAATGTTTTTACTCTAATCTTAATCGTTAACATTAAAATACTTTTAAATATTGAGTATGAATAATTTCTTCTTCGTTATATGAACTATTACTAGTGAATTTTGAATATAGTTGTGATTACATGGCTTAGCAAATGATTATGTAATAAATCACGTCACGCTATATATGATTGATTTAAAGTCAAATGGTTCAAATTATAAATTGTTAAAGATCAAATTATTTTAAATTTATTTCAACTTATATTTAATATCAATAATATATATTTTTGTCATAATTTTGACCTTGAAGTGCTATTTTCACATTACCTCCATTCCTTTCGCTATATCAAATTAATATTCAAGTAAAAAATTAGTGAAAATATTATTAATCTTAGATAAAGTAGATTGAGGTGAAAAAACAAATTATGGCTAATGATTTTTTGGATTTCTTGAACTTAACTATAAATAAAAAAAAAAAAACTATCATAAAAATATAAAAAAAGGATATTGAAAATCTTCAATAAATACTAGAGACAAAGTGATCCAAATAGTATAAAAAAAATCTTATAAAATTTTATTTGCTTTGCCATAATTCAAATCCATAAGAAGTAATTCTCACCATTTTAGAATGAGTCGTACATTATATTATACAATTTTGAAGCCTCAAATCACTTTAATTAATTAGACAAAAATTTTAAGAATTAAAGATTCAAAAACATATTTATAGTATCTTAATTTTGTTTAGTTATATATCTGAATTATTAGGTGTGTGTGGATTTCTTATTTGAATTATCATAAACTATTTATCAAGAGATACTCAAACTTTGTTGTATAGCATTAATGATATATCACCATCAATCAAATAAGAAAATGTGAATAATTGATCATCGATATGCTTTATTGATAAATAAATGATAATAGTTCAGATATAAAACTCGATAAATCGAGATATTGTAGGTGTGGAAATGGCAATTTGAGTAAATAAGCGATGCAATGAAGGGCAATAAGTTGACGCCAAAAGACCGCGTTTGGTTTGATATTTGTTTGTTCCTGGAAGGTGTCTATTTCCCATATGTTTTTTAAGTTTTAATTAATTCCACAAATCATTATTTAATTTTGTGTGTTTTGGAGAAACATTAAATTATTAAATTAAAATCTCAAACACATTATAAAATATATCTAGCAGTAAATAATTGAACATGATTTTAATTTTATGTTCATATAATATACATATATAGACATGGATTTGAAATATATATAATAATAAAAATGAAATTTGTAAAATTCTCTAATTTTATTTATTTAATATTTTTTTCCTCTAATACATTATGTCAAATGAGAGTTACATAAGGTTGACAATAATGTATTATTCCGTACAAATTTAAAACTAGTTTAGTAGTTTGGTGAAAAATGTTTTTTTTTGAGATGTTGGAATGTTTCTAAAAAGGACGAAAATAAATAATTGCAAGTGATAATAAAATACTCTTTCCCTCCGTTTGAAATTATTTGTCATGTTTCGCTTATTAAAAGTCAATTTGATTAATTTTTAAAGGTAAATTAGATCACATTAATCCGATATTTTAAACAAAAAAATTAGATATTCTAAAACTATATGAAAAGTACTATAAATTACAATTTTTTACATATTAATATGATGAAAAAATACATCTTAAAATATTAGTAAAAGTTTTTTTAGTTTGACTTTAAAAATGAAACTATGACAAACAATATCATACGAATGGAGTAATCGCCAGAGGAGTGATTTTTCAAGTTGGAGTAAATTAAAGTTTAATTTCAAGATAATTTTTGCCTTATTATTTCCGAGCTTGTAAAGTTGTAATTGTTGGAAATAAATTTATATATGGCATTTTCTTTAGCCTTTTTTTTTTTATCATATAATTATTCGATATTTGGAAGACCGCTTTACTAATTTATGTTTGTATCATGTAGTGTTATAAAAAGAATAAATTTTGTTTTTATTGATATATATTTGGAAGACCGCTCTACTAATTTATGTTTGTATCATGTAGTGTTATAAAAAGAATAAATTTTATTTTTATTGATATGTTTTTTCATTCACAAAGTTTATATCCCGATAACTAATAGTGAAATAATTTCATTAGCCTGCGGTTCTTCTCATCGAACACGTACCTACCTTATGATTAGAGTAATTTAAATTCATACCAAAAAGTCTAATTTAGAGTAACAATATATTTTCTGTTAAAAACAATTTTATATTTAGAATACGAAACTTCTTATTAATAATTAAATGGTAAATATATTTGACAAAAAACGAGTAGGGTAAAAAGATTTCATTCATATGTTTGTGGATAAAAAGAAGATAAAAGAATTCTTATCTTATCGTAAATGTTTAGACGGTGCACAAAGTTGTGACTAATTACTAATTAAAGTTGATATAATGATCATCATTATAAAAAAAAAAGGTAAGTTCAAGAAAGAATAAAACAAAAGGAGAATCTTGCTTTTTTTCTATTCTTTTAACTCACATGAAAATTACATAATATACAGATCCTCAAAATGATTTTAAGTTATATTTATCATGAATAAATTAAAATTTTATATTATAAATCTTTAATTTTTTTATTGTATTTGATAAATTTTTCTACTTAAAAGATTATGCATATATTGTTTAAGAGAATTTTGTATGAAATATTTTGAGCAGAAGAGTTTTGATTCTACGTTAATCTCTTTATTTACGTAATACTTCTGTCAATAATATAGCGAATGAAACAAAAAAAAGGTACTAAATCATGTGGGGAAAAAAATAGCAAAGGAATTTAACTAGTATAAGATTAAAAAAAATGATTTTGTTCTACCTTTTACTATATTAATTAATTCCTCTTGTCTCCCATTTGAATAAAATGAAATCAAACAATTTAGACGTGTGTAATTGGAAAAATAGACTAAGGGAACAAACTTCTCCTTTTTCTTTCTCTTTAAAATAAAATAGATTTAAACTCATCTTTTTGAGATCTTTTGTCAAAATTCAACAAATCTGCTTACGTAAAAGTATCATGTAAATTTTGCATGGTTCTAAAATTTTTATCTTTTTTATATTTATATTCTTCTCTTCTTTCTTTCGCCAAGATTGTTCTAGACTTAATTATGCTAATTATTTAAATTTGGCATAAATCATTAGTTTCATTTTTAAATTATTAACAGTCTTAAAAAATAATCATTTATTTAATTAATTAAACTTAAATACACCCCAATCCCCAAATGACAAGGAGCGAGAGACTCTTAATAAAAAATTGAGAGAAGTTCTGAAAATTTACAATGTACTCTTTCATCCATATAGCAAGATCAAGAGTATTTTAGTTTAGTTAGTTAAATAGACGAATGTGTAGACATTGAAATTTTGTAGGACTCTACCGTTGAATTCGAGTTGGGACTCTACAAATTGTGTTCAACTCAGATAATGATTCTTGGAGGCTACTCAACTCTAAACCCTAGTTTATGCCTATATAAAGGGTACTAAATTCCCTTAAAAGTCATCTCGAAAATCCACAAAGAGATCAAGATCTCGAATACTCCACAAATTAATGGATAAATTAATGGATTATTCATGTAGAGAAATCTAAATCATCCTTGTTCGAGAAATACGTCATTAACGGCCCTCGAATCATGGATAAATCATCTTAGAGAGTAGAATGAAGGGAGGAACAGATTTGTACTCACAATCTTGATGAATAAAATTACGTTTCTTCATATTTTATTTGTATGGTTTATTTATTTTTCATATATTTAAAATTTGTTGCAAACAGAATATTTTTAAAACAGTCAATTCGAAGATAAAATTAGCCATTCACACCCTAATTCACGAGTATTTTTAATACTTTTGTCATTGTGGGTTCCATTTTGGCAAAAAGAAAATTATTATCTTCTTAAGTACCATCTCTTTCACCTTTATTCATTTTTCTTCCTTTTATGGACGTGCAGAAAAATTCTCCTTTTTTATTTTTTCTTTGTAATTTTGAGTTTTCCTTTTTTCCTTTTTACTATTCAAGACCCTACGAGAATAATGAATATTAAAAATAAATAAATTGATGTGATGTGTCTACTTTTCAACATCTATTGAACTTATCAAATAATATTACTTAATAGAATTAGAAAATATAATTCAAATTAATTTTATCCATTTGAAATAAAATATGGTATAATGAGAACTTGTTTAATTTATTATATTCATGTTTTAGATCTATATAGTGTGACACCTTATAAAAAGTCTATTTTACTATTTTAATTAAACGTGTAGAAGACTATATATGAACTTCTGAGCGGGGAGATTTTTAAATTGTAATATTCTCAAATTATAATTCCTTAAGAAATTTTTTAAACTTTATTTGAGTATAATATTATTGGTTAATTCCTTTATTATGAGCTATAGCTAAATCGTATTTGATATTCACTGATATGATTAATTAAATTTGCATTGTGTAGAAATCATTAAAGAAGAATGCACACTTAACAGAGGGAAAATGCAGCAGTTGATCTCAGAGATACACCTTAACTAAACTAAGGTCCTATTACCCTTCTGAACTTATTTTTTTTGGTAGTTTTATACACTTTTTGTCTTACATGGCACAATTCGTGATTTCACGCAATTGATGTGCGTAGGAGATATTTGAATGTCACGTAAGCCAAAAAGGTGCACAAAGTTACCAAAAAAATAAGTTCGGGGGAGGGGGGGAGGGAGAGGGTAATAAGACCTTAGTTTAGTTAAGTTGTATCTCTGGAATTTCGATCATAACCCAGGGGTACTTTGCATTTTCCCCTTAACAAATAATATCTCTCTTTCTTTTCGTGTAACTCAACTAATCGCGATTCATATCATACGTGTAGAGTCCATTAAATTGAAGCGCTCCTATCATGAATATCTCTAATCATCTGGTATTCGATATTTATTATGACAAAAAAGAGAAACTTATTTTAAGATTTTACAAAAACAGAAGCCAAATAAGATTATTAAAAAGGGAAGAAAGAAATAGAATATCAAAAGTATTCTTGGTAAAACCTTCAAATTTAGATGGGCCAAACAAGCATACAAATCTTGGGCTAGCCCGCTCTAGCCCAGTACACATTACCATGAAGCTACTTCGGGTCGGGCCCAACAAGAATCTTATGGTTGATTATACTTAAAAAATCATTTTCTGGTTGATTATAAATTAATTTTCCTAATTGTATTAGTTAAGCATAGAGTTTCTTTATTTCTTTCCAAACATATCTTTGAATATAATATTTCTCTTCACTTCACCAGTTAGGTTGGAGTAAAGTTTGTGTATGTTTCACCTTTCCCTATACCTCAATCGTGGGATTATATCTGATATGTTGTTGTAATCATTGGAAAACCGTAAAAAGAGAGAAAAAAATTTTCATTTTAAGCATTTGATAATCACTCTTAATTAGCTAAGATCATTATAATTAGGTTAATTTGCTATGATAAATTTTTTTGATTATCCCATATAAACATGCATGATTTAAGAACCCATTCATATTATACATACATACATACTCCTAAGAGAAATTGCACTTTGACAACTACTCCAAGATATTTAAACCATACAATTCCCCCTTTCTTTAATTTTTGAAGGGATCGTGGGGGTTGCTAGATGAGCGTATTGAAGATATAATATTAGAAAATAATTAAAAACGCATCTTCTCTAACAACTTAATCAAGCTTTCAAATAAAATGATTGCACACTTCATCAGTTGCCATTTACAAAACTCTCTCTCGCCCCACTTTTTATTTTGGTTCAAAGATGAAGAGAAGTATCAACATCTGAATGTGAACCATCAAATTTGATCTTAGTCAAGTTAGTAGTGTTACTAACCCGCGACTTATCCAAAGATCGCGAATGAATTTCCGGCCATAGGGAGAGAGAAAGTTGTGAAGATGACTCAGGTTTTTGTGGAGAAAATAGCTTGTTATCATTGAGTGACTGGTAATAATGATGATGATCGCGATCAATATTATAATTATGCATTGGCATAGTAATAGAAGGATGATTGCATTGATCATAACTATGTGACAATATTTTCAAAAGCTCTTTCTCTTGTCTCATTTCTTTCACTCTTTCCAATTGTTTAAACCTTTCTTGCAACAAAGCAATAGAGGAACAAATGGCCATTTTTTGTTATATAGAAACTAATAAGGTAAGATAGGGAAATATTTTGTACGTGGGATGAGTACATTTCAAGGTGTGCATGGGTATTTATTTGGAAAGTAAGTAGGGATATTTTGGTCATTTTACTAGTTATTTTAGAGTGTAGTATATGATTTGTATGAAGAAATTAAAAAGAAGAATCATCAAAGAAAGCATAAAGTCCAAAAGGAAAAAGATGTAAAATCAATCTAAGGAGTAATAGTTTTTATTTTTTATTTTTATGAGAGGCCAAAGTGGGAGCTAAAGAGGAAAAGAGTAAGAAGAAAAATCCAAATAACAGATAAAAAGTAGCACATGGAATTGTGTGTTTGGAGGAATATTAATAGGTTATGTTGATGCATGTTCTGTCTACATTGTCCCCTTAAAAGGCCCCTCTTTTAGCTTTAGGAGAAGATGGTGCCCTTTTTTAGTGCCCTTTAATTTGGGTGCTCATGATCAAACCTTTATCCCCACCCCTCCCCCACCCAACCCCAACAAACCCAACTTTAACTTATAAATACATATCATGCATGTTTAAAAAAGACAGATCAATACACAAAACATTCTGAATTTATATATACTTGATATGCATACACATGCGATGTGAGCATAAATAATTGATTCCGTAATTTGAATTTGTGGCATATAGGGCCATGTGATGATTCAAGTTTGTGGTCGGCATAAGAGATGGGTGGAGCGATAAATAAGCTCAGGTGGTAAGGCAAGTACGTGGTGAGCGTAGTATCCCCTTGAGCATGCTCTTTGTACAAGCAAGTAAATAGTGTGAGCTAGAATGGTATATCGTATGTAATAGCGTTGAATCCAATCTAAGCTCTTTCGAACAAGCAAGGAACATTTAAGTGCTTCATACGCAGTTAGCTTAAAACATATTCATTATATAGTTGAGCGAAACACGAAGTTGTCTATCATCATGTTATATAGGAGCAGAATGAATGACTTAAATGTAAGTTCTCCGAAATGAAAATGATTTTATTGTTCTTTCAAGACTCCCGGCCCTTCACAATGCATGTTATACATACAAAAAAAAAAAACTTTCTTTTATTTAAATTTCGTGTCTAGTCAAACACTCCGCGCCAAAAGAAAAAGAAATGTAGAAGTATTAGTTTTCTCTTTATGAAACTTTTTTTTATGTTGTTGTTAAGTTGGAAGGTAGTGTTTGTTATAGGAGAAAGAGAGAGAAAGAAACCAAAAAAGGACAATCATATAGAAGTGGGAATAATCTTAAAGGGTCATGATTCTTTGATTGAACTATGATACAATTTTATAAAAACAATAAATAATATCTACCCCAACATTCTCCTATTGAAAAAATACAAAACCAAACCAACATTCTTTAGAATGTTAATTATTTTGTCTTCAAGTCATTGGATGATAGTGGCATGTAGATGAATGTTGTTGATGATATAGAATATTGTTATTATTATTGTTTTTTTTAAAAATAACTTAATTTTGTTGGAGCCTTTTGGCCTTGAAGAAAGAGTTTTAAAATGTGTATTCAATTGAGATAGCAACTATATGTGCATTATCTAATGTGTACAAAAAAATACACACATAGTTTTACATTTGGGAAGAAAGGAAGCGCAATATATGGGGGGTTTGTCACTTGATTGTGTCCAAATTCTTCTAACATAGAGCGAGAAGTGCTGAAAACTCATGACTTCTTCGTTTTTGTATCGAGGTCTTTTGTCGTGATACTTTGATATTCGTATCCTAAAATTATTGTCATCATAATATTTTAACTGTCTAATATCACGTGAATTCATTAGACTCTTTAATCAATAATAGTGTTCCATAATTTGACATTTCCTCAAATATGGAGGAAATATTTATTTTTATTCAATTGAGCACTCCAAATATATAATAAAATATTTTCTCTCTTTCTTTTCAACAGCTAAATAAATTGCTCTTTCAATACAAAGAGTCCATAAGTCGCATTGACAATCATTGTTGGGTAATTCACTTGCATATGATATAGTAAAAATAGAACTAATAAGAGTATTATGAGGTTGTAACATGGTAAATAAAAAGTGTCTCGATCATACATAAACAAACATTAAATAAGCGATTTAGGAGAGATTAAGCTTTCTGTAAAAGTGATTTCATTCTTGAGGAAAGGTATATCTCTTTGTATATTTCGTTAGAAATACTAAATGAAACCACTGAATAATTACTCGAATCCTTAGAATATTTCCCAAAAGTACCGATCCAATGTAATGCCTCATTTACAAATGGCAAACAATGCATACCCATGCGGCCATGTCATAAGTGCAAATGCCACAACGATTTTTATCAATATTTCTCCAGGAATCACTTTTCAATGCGAGAATTTTCCTAGAACTATCTATGTCACGGAGAATATGTAGGATCTAATAGTCACCAAAAGTTGAGTCATAACACAATCCCATAAGACCACTTTGATCCGATGAAAGTTGTGCATCAGAAAGTACAATTGATTTCCCCGTGGAGGGGTTCCATAGCAAATATATGTCGTCTCTGCCCTCAATATTTTCGTTTACCATCATAACAACCAAGCCATCACAAGAGCAAGTGATTGAACACATATATGGTGTAGAGATTAAAGGGAAATCAAGTTTTCTACGATAAATTCAAACAATACATGTGATATTTACGATCTTTAGGGCAACGTCGATAAATAAGGAGTTTTTGAGAATTCGGAACTTTTTTGTCGCGATTGAGATGCTTCATTATAAAGTAAATGTCAGAAATCAATGTTTTCCATGGTTTTGAAAAATACATTTGAATTGAATAAAAAGAGCGCGCACATAGTTTGATGAGGATGTTCATAAGTATTTCGTCTAGCAAATGAATTGTCATGGACTAGATAAATAGATGATAAATGTTATGTCCAAAACATATATACATAGAGATGTAATGTAAGTAAAACAATCGTAGGTAACACACCTGATCAACAATATTCATTTGCTTTTTGTAATTGAAAACGATTTACTTTTGTTTAACTTTGAAAAGTTGTCTATTTGCTAATAATTTCAACTTCGTTCTTTGTTGTCATTTTCATAATTGATATGATATGTTTCAAAGTTTTCATCGAAAAAAATTATGATTTTGATATTCTTGCTAGGGTTTTTGTTGATTTAGGGGGAATTGGTTGATTGGGCCGGGTTGGGTCCATCAATCCTATCCTGTATGTGAATGATTTACCCATATCTTCCCCTTTTAAATTTGGGAAATTTTGGCATATAGCCACATGAATAAATTTAATTAGGTTTTTTAGCTATAATTTACATATTTACAGGCTGTAGCTATTATTTTAATGGTTATAGGAAAGTGTATTTGTATAGTTTGCTATTATTTTAATACAAAGTGAAAATTCAAACTTTTAGAAAGATAATGACGATAATTTTAATTGAAAAAAGGTAAACAATTTTTTTAATTCATGCAATATCTCTTTAGACTTTATACGAAATATGACTTTCTTTCCTTACGTAAATATATGAATTGATTTCTATTTGTTATTGTATAAATAATTATTGATTGATTCAATTCATCGATGACTCTAGTTATGTGAAATGATGATTGTATAAATTAGTTATTTCTGTACATAATTCTATAAACAGATTCTTCAAAGGTGGTTTGTATTTGTATATTTTGTATATGTATAGGTCAGTTTTATTTTTGATGAAATTAGTGTTTGTATATGTATAATTGATTGATGATGGCAGTTTATGTGGAATTAGAGTTTGTAGCCATTTATTTGTAATTGTATAGTAGTGACATGCCTGATTTAAATTTGTATATTTTGTATATGTATAATTCACATATTCTATTTTCCTTTGTGAAATTAATGTTTGTATATGTATAATTGATTACGTGAAATTATTGTCTTTATCAATGAACTATTTTCATCTGTAATTGTATAAAAGGAGTAGTGACAATTCATTTGTACTTAAATATGTCAGTATGTATAATTCATAGTTGATTTGTACTCATATATGTGTCATAATCTTTTAAAGCTATTTTGGATGATTCTTCATCCATAAATTTGATTGTATCTAATTATAAATCAGAAAAGTCACATAAAACTGCAGACATATACAAATCCAAAGGACAAAAATGAAACCACAAAAAAAGAAGAAATGTAACTGCATATTGCCCTGAAAATCAGGAAGCGTGATTTGACAAGAAAAAATTGATTTTTTAAAATTTTGAAATCAATTTTTGTTGAGGAATTTAAGGAGAAAATAAGGTAAAGGATTATGAGAAAGAGAAGGGATCATTTGTATATATGGAAAAAGAACATCTACACACACTTATACAAACCGAAAAAGTAAGCAACGTAATTATAACCAAGAATTGGTGGCGAGTGGCAATAAAAATAAACTCTGGCTATAATAACTTACTAACTAGTATAAGTTTGCTTAACCGTGTAATTTTCCTTTCAAATTTTCTACACTACAACAATAATATACGTGGTCCAGTCACACAAAATAAAGTTTACGAGTATAGAGTGTGTATATATATATGTCTTATCATTATTTTAAGGAAAAATTATGTGGTTAAATAAACTTATGAGTACTATTTAATTACTTATTTTATAGTTTGCTATAATTACCGCTCGCGACTATCATTAACATTAATTATGTGGGTTGACTGCCATATATATATATATGTATGTATGTATGTATGTATGTATGTACGTACGTATGTATTTATGTATATTACGCCATAATGTACAAATACATATGTATAATATACAATTATCTAACTGATATACATATACAATTCACCTCTTTCCCACCCTCTTCCCTCTCTCGCTCGCCTCTCTCCCCCTCTCCCAATCTCGCTTGCCATATATACAAATGCATATGTAGAATATACAATTATTTAACTAATATACATATACAATTCACCTCTTTCCCACTCTCTGCCCTCTCTCACTCGCCTCTCTCCTCACTCTCCCAATCTCGCTCGCCTCTCTCTTACCTCTCCCAATCTTGCTTTCCATATATACAAATACATATGCACATACACAATTATCTAATCGATATACATACAATTTCACCTCTCTCCCACTCTCTGCCATCTCTCGCTCACCTCTCTCCTTTCTCTCCCAATCTCACTTTCCTTATATACAAATACATATGTATGATATACAATTATCTAACCTATATGCATATACAATTCACCTTTCTCCCACTCTTTTCCTTCTCCCTCGTGCCTCTCTCATCTCGCTCGCCTCTCTCCTCCCTATAACATGTACCTCACGAATTGTAATTATTAAACTATAGCTATGGAGAAGAATTAGATTATTTTTAAGTGGCTATATGTGAAAGCTTCTCTTTTATTTTAAAGTATGTTTTCGATAAATTTTTGAGTTAAAAGAAGTCCAATATAGTATGAAATAAAGTAATAACTGAAGTATAGGAAACAACAAATAATATCGAAAATAATAGATAATAACATAATGAAAACTACCAATCGAGATACAAGAAACAATCCATAGTAACATAAATCAAACAACAAAATTGTGTGAGACGTACATACCCTTTTATCTAGGGTCATGTTCTTATTAAGCTAAATATGCATCGTATCGAGCCTATAAGACTCCAGATGCGAGCCTCCCTCTTATCCATCCTGCACAAATACGATAAGTGACATTATTGTCAATTTTTCTGATTCTCTTAATAAAATTAAAAATACTTTGAATTTTTTTTCTAGTAATACCTTTACATCAAGCCTTATTTCTACATAATTCTCATGCATTACGCCACTTTATTTTCACCCTAAATATTTTGCATGGATCATGCTCAATCTAAGCCCTTTCGACTCCAATATTTATCTCAAAGTAAACCAAAATTACGTAACAAAAGATTGAAAAGAATCGGACCCAAGGGAGATAAGAGCTTGGGTAACCCGACCCGCATATCTCTCAATCCTTCTGCCATACAAAATGCCCTAAAATTCAAATTGAATTCGGAAATTGCAGAAATTTTTTCAATTGAAGCAGAGTCTTCAAAGCTCAACAAAAGAAGCAATCTTTTCACAAAAAAAGGCAAAGCTTTTCAATGAGATAATGTTAGATATAGAGAAGATGCGAACCATAATTTGGGTGAGGCAACAAATAATAATTTGGGTGAGTTTTGAATTCTGGGTCGTGTTGCTTACTTTACTGTTGAGTTATTGTTGAACTTAGATTCCGGTGTGATGTGATAGGTATCCCGTGAAATTGGTGTACGCCCAAGCTGGCACGAAGGATGCCGTGGTTATCAAAAAGAATCAGTGGAATTATTGATCATGTGAGTTCAGGGTGTTACTTACAATTGAGTTTAATTAATATTGGTTGGAATTCGATTATATTTTCTAGGTCGTTTTGCTATAGCTAAGCGATTCTAGTCCTTTGGACGTCGTAAAATAATGCCCTGTACAATCAAAATGTATGAATTTGAAATAGGAGTTCATTATCCTCAAACCTATAGTTTGTATGGCGTGAAAAAGCCCGGGATCATGTATAATAAAGAAAATGCATTTTTTTTGTTTTGTGCATCTATTTTTTGTGTCTCTGTGTGTGTTTATGCACCTCGACTATTTCACCGGCTACATCCTAAGTCTTCTCCCTCTATTTTGCTTTATAACCAGTCTTAACTTTTTAATTAAATCAGGAAAGAGCGTTATGGAGCCATCAAATGATAACACAGACCAGATGGATGTTGATTGGGTAAGTTCTGATTTCTTGGCGGTGTTATTTACAATTGAGTATTTTTAATTGTTGTTGGTTGGACTTTGATGCTTGTATGTTAAACATTTTCCCAGGTGATAACCTCCCCTAAGATAAACTTTTTCCAATGAAGATAGTATGGTTACCTAACAACGCCAATTCTATATATTCTTCTTTTTCCCCATTGGAAAAGAATGTGAAATTTATGCTTTTTATTCTTATACCATTTTTGTGCCTTTGCCGATTTATTTTGTCAAATTGGACACCACAACTATAGTCAAGGCTTCAAACTTGACAAATTTGTGAAGTACACCGCCCTTTTGTTGTTTACTTGGTGCGACTGCCAAGAGCCTAGTTTATTTGTTGCTAAATAGTAGATAGAAGAAATAAAACAAATTCAGGTGTTCAGCGAATGTGTGATTAATAAATGAAATTTTATATTTATTGATGTCGTGTTCATAAATGTCAACTTTCGATACTCTTTCTAAGAGAGTAATATTGTTAATTTTTTGGTTGAATGATCAATCCGTCCCAACCCGTGGCCCACTTAGAACTGATTTGAACTGCTATTTTATAGGTTCTTTAATTAAAAGGGTCAGCCCCTCCTAACCCATTTAACTCTCTAGCCCGTTAGAGTTGGATAGAGTTAGGTCATCCCATTTTGACAACTCCAATTATACTAAATTTAAATGTTAAAAGTAAATTATATACTACATAAAAGAGAAAAAATAAATTGCATATCAAATATATGAAAAGAATTAGAGGCTAAGAGCAAATTTAGAATGTCGTGTACTAGTTCATTGAACTCAATAACTGTAGCGGGAAATTTTATATTCATGTTAAAAATCCATTGACTATATATACGTTGCTTATTTATAACTCTTTAAATCACAGACTCATTAACATTTGAACCATGTAGTCCGGAAGAGACCTGAAAATAGGGAGAATCCAAACCGGCCCATCTATCATTCCCAATTTACCAAACCGCGCAATCATTCTGCTATATTAAAAACTCTAGAATTCAAATTAAAGCAAAATAGATGAAGAGGCAAAGCTTTTCAATTTGGAGGAGGGGAGGCGTCAAATAATGATGGATATTGATCTGGTGAGTTCTGATTTCTTACTTATTTGCTTACTGTTGAGTTGTTTAGATTGAAAACAGTCTGAACTGTGAACTGTATGGCCAAAATCCAAATGCTCCTTTCGATGTTATAAAATATTATTAGGAGTTCATCATTTTCAAACCTATAGTTTGTATGGCGTGAAAAAACCCGGGATCATATATAATAAAGAAAATGCATTACAATATTCCTTAACAATATATCATAGTCTGATGTAGGTGTAAGGTTTGCGTACACTCTATCCTCTCCATTTCACACTTTGTGTGATTACATTGGGTATGTGAATTAAAGAAGACACTGCTCAGGTAATCTACTGAGGATATTCATAAGTATTTCCTTTGAGTTGCCATGGGTTATCCTTCAAACCCTACGGTATCACACTGCGTAATCCATTGTTGTTATGATGGCCTGGTTGTTATGGAGGTTCATGATAATTTTGAAGCTAATCACTCCACACTTTTTATTCTTTTCTCTGTGTTACAACTCTCATATTCTTCTTAGTTTTTGGAGTACAATGTCATCTTTAGCTGGGGGGGGGGGCAAGAAATTAATACCAGCAGATATCTTGGAGTACTTGGCTTGAATGAAACCAGAGATGTTTTAATGGAGAACAACATATATATCTTTTGTTAAATCTATGTGTTTACATCATTACCATTTCGAAAATAAATAAATAAATACCTATATGTTTACAGAAAGAATCTATATGCATTGTGTATGGAACACATGTTTCTCAGCTTGTGAAAAAATGTGAGAATTTGAAAAGACTGCATTGCTTTTAATATCATCATATTTGTTTTCTGTTATCGTTGGTTGAAAATGTACAAAAAACTTGATTTCATTCAATCTCTAAAAGTGCAGTGTTTACTTATGTATGATGCGCTAAGAGTATTCAATTTCATTGCTATGTAAGAAGTGGTTTAAACCCATTTTCTCTTTTACTTTATTAGATCTTGTCTAGTCTAAGTCTTATGTGGATAGTGCATTGTCGTTTTAAAGGTATACAAAATTTATTGCATCTCAAATACTTTGCATAGTAGTTGAGTCTTTACCATGATGTTTACCTTTTTCAAAGTTCCTTCTGATGCAAGGACAAGTAGCCATAGATCCATCAAAAGCTTCCATTGAGGCATCTCGTGCTACTTAAATTCTTCATTGTCTGAGCCCAAAGTATCAATTTCTCCTAACATGCCACGAGGATGTTTGTCAATATTTCTTTAGGAACCACTTTTCAACGCGATAAACTTTCTAGTACTATCTATGTCACGGAGGATATCTATATCACGAAGAATATATAGGATCTTATAGTCACCAGAATTTGAGTCATAACACAATCCCATACGACCACTTTGATCTGGTGAAAGTTGTGCATCAGGAAGTATAATTGATTCTCCCGTGGAGGGGTTCCATAGCAAATATATGTCGTCTCCGCCCTCAGTATTTCCATTTACCATCATAAGAACCAAGCCATCACAAGAGCAAGTGACTGGACAAATATATGGTCTAGAGATTAAAGGGAAATCAAGTTTTCGCACATTCTTAACTGGTTGATCCGATGATAAATTCAAACAATACATGTTATATTACTATCTTTAGGACAACATTGCCAAATAAGGAGTTTTTGTGAATTGAGGTCATTCTTGGCCCGATTGAGATGTTTCTTTTCAAAGTGAGGGTCGGAAATTAATGTTTTCCATGGTTTTGAAATACATTTGAATTGAAAAAGAGAGTGCACTGGTTATCTGGTGAGGATGTCCATATGTTTTTCGTCTAGAAAATGAGTTGTCATGGGCTAGATAAATAGATAATAAAATGTTATGTTCAAAACATATACATAGAAATGTAAAGTAAGTAAAACAATTTTAGGTATCTTACATGATCAACAATATTCATTTGCTTTTCTGTAATTGAAATCGATTTCTTCATCTTCTTTTGTTGAACTTTGAAAAGTTTTGAGTTTTCATTGAAAAGACTTGTGATTTTTGTATATGCTTGCTAGGGTTTTTTTTGTTGACTTAGGGAGTGATTGATTGGGCCGGGTTGGGTCCATCTTTCCTTTTTAATTCTTATGACCTATATATCAACCCTCACTTTCACATAAATCGCATGAATTACGTCACTTAATTTACACTCCAAATATTTTGTAATGATTAAAAAAATGTCTAAACCCTTTTAACTCAGAACCTCCAACCTAGTAAAAGAAAGAAAAGAATCGGGCCCAAGGAGCTAAGAGCTTGGGTAACCCGACCTACATATCTCTCAATCTTTCTTCAATTCAAAAGGCCCTACAATTCAAATTGAATTTGGGAATTGCAGAATTTTTTTCAATTGAAGCAGAGAGTCTTCAAAGCTCAACAAAAGAAGCAATCTTTTCACAAAAAAAAAGGCTAAGCTTTTCAATAAGAAAATGTTATCAATGGAGAAGATGTGAACCACAATTTGGGGGAGGTAACAAATAATAATTTGGGTGAGTTTTGATTCTGGGTCGTGTTGCTTAATTTTCTTTTGTGTTTTTGTTGAACTTAGATTCCGGTGTGATGTGACAGGTATCCCGTGGAATTAGTATACACCCAAGCTGGCACACAGGATGCTGCGATTATCAAAAAAGAATCAGTGGAACTATTGATCAGGTGAGTTCAGGGTGTTACATACAATTGAGTTTGATTGTTATTGGTTGGAATTTGATTCTATTTTCTAGGTTTGTTTGCTATAGCTAAGCGATTCTAGTCCGAGCTGTATGACGTCAAGGCCAAAGTCCAAATGGTCCTTTGGATGGCTTTAAATAATGCCCCATACAATCAAAATATATGAATTGAAATAGGAGTTAATTATCCTCAAACCTATAGTTTTGTTTGGCATGAAAAGCCTGGGATCATGTATAATAAACCAAATGCATTCCGATATTCATTAACACATAGTCTGATGTAGGTGTAAGGTTTGCGTACACTATATCCTCCCTATTAACTTTGTGGGATTACGCTGAGTATGTTTTTGTTATATGTGAATCAAAGAAGAGACCACTCGGATAACCTATTGAGGATGTCCATAAGTATTTCTTATTGGAAGTGAGTTGCCATGGGCTAGATAGAAAAGAAAATGTGACCGTACAATTTCTTAATTGTATTCAAATATTAAACAATTTCATCTAATAGTTTAGAAAAGATAAATCTAGAAAATTTCACGATTTCATCAACTCACTAGCACACTTGCGGCTTACCGAGGATATGACACTAGCTAGGAAGATATGGAGGATGGAGATTAGGGTAGAAGATTTGTAGGTAGTCCAGCGTTGTCTAGTTACTTATCTGTGTTGTTATTATTACTTTTCTACTACCGTATTCTTTGACTTTAGTATTACCTATGTTTTCTTTGCTTCGACTTTCATGTTATTTGTTGTTGCTATTATTCTCTTCTTCATTGTTTTTAGCATGACTTCTCCGCTGATGTATCTGCTTTACATATTTGATTTTGTTATGCTTTACTTGAGCTTAGGATTTATAAAAAACAACCTATCTACCTTCACAAGGTAGGGGCAAGGCTGCGTGCACACCACCCTCCTCCCTAGACTCACATGTAGGATTACACCGGGTATGTTGATGTTGTTTACTGTTAACTGAGAAATCATAAATTAGAAAATTTCAAGCAGATGAAATTACTTGTCAATTGGCATCGGCCCCATGTAAGAATAATTGGGTGAAGTATTGCCTTAGCTATGATTGTTGTGTCTAGTTTGACAAAATAACTCGGTGAATGCATAAACTGTCATGGATGTAAAAAAGGCATCAATTAGTTTTCTCACATTGTTTTCTAGTGGTTCTAAGATGGAAGCTATTGCTGCTTGGTAATGATTGGTCGGCTTTGTGTTTGGATTTCTGTCTCCCTACAGCACATGTGCTCTAAAATTCCAGGGAATTCTAGTGACCAGACCCGTGAGGAAAAACTGCAGAGATTGTATAAAATACTAATTGTTCCGCTACATATTTTGAGACTGATTGTTCAGCCACATATTTCCACTAGGGTCTAATTTTTTTAACAATAATTTGTGTAAAACAAAAACACAGGAATAAATACCTTTTGGCCATAGCAAATAATCCTAGATTCTAAGTTCAACAAACAAATGAAGTAACCTGATCAACAACATCCATCTTACCTGGTACATGTTGCTTGTGGGAGGTGGAAGGTATCCGTGGAATTAGTCGAGGTGCGCAAAAGATGTCCAGGACACCACGGTCATAAAAAAAAACATCCATCTTCTTTGAATTCTTCTCATTGCATTTGAAAATTGTGGTCATCCCTAAAAAGACGGTGACACCTGGAAACCCAAGGTAAAAAAACTTGCGGAAAGAAAAATACTGTCGGGAAGTTGATTGGGAGATATTAGTTTCTTTCTTTGTTGGGAATTTTCCTTTTGTCTCATATTTGGAGCTTCTTCTATGTGAATTAACAGTGCACCTCTTGTCAATTTACACAAATGTCCTTCTTTACACTACCATTTATGGTGTCATTTTTCGAAGTTGTGCAAATATAGCCCTTAAAGTTACCTTCCAAATAACATTAGATTTTGTCTCCTGTTTGTTCATAAGTTCCCCAATCTTACTGTTAAAATATTAGATTGTCGTTGAACATTTGAATAACTTACAACAAATTTGGACCACAATCTAACATTTTCTCATGCTATTTTCAGTTTGCGCAAAAGGGATCTTATTGTGATATGACAAAGAATCATAAATTGCAATAAATAATAAAAAGGTCATTTATCAAACAATTGTCCCTGCAAAATTTCACCTTTGTCATGATAATTTATTATTCGCATCTTAAAATCATTCGCATTGTAATACTCTTCTTTTTTACAATAAAAAGAAGTTTTCTAATTTATAATACTCTAAGGGGTTGTTTGGTTGGGAACAAGTTATCATAGGATTAATTATTCCACCATGTATATGGGATAACTTATCCCATAATTAAGGTTTAAATGGTGGAATAAATAATTCCAGGATTGCCTAATACCTCCAACCAAACTCCGGATAAAATAGTCCTGCATTTTATCCCTGGGATTATTATTACCTTATACTTCATGCCAAATGACGCCTAACTATCTAATAATTGCGTTAATTAAACCCGTTAATTAATAATTGAGTTGCACAAATTGTGATAATGAATGAACAAAACGAAAGTTTTTTTAAAAGAAAAAGAAACCCTAGAAAACAAGACTGTGCATCCGATCATTGAGCGACGCAGGTAAACTCTTTCCTTTTATACCACCTGATGTTTCAATTGATTTTTTTTTCAAGCAATTGCAGCTCGATGATAGTACCCGCGATTAGCAACAAATCCCTAGTCTCCTTCAATAAGACCTTTCTTTTGCAGATTAAGGAAAGATTGAGTTTCTTCAATCAATACTTAGCAATTGAGAAACCAGTAATCACTCCAAAGAAAGATGAGACGGAAAATTAAGAATAAGGGAAAGTTAGCAGATAGTAGTTCTGCTCTAGAGATACAAAAACAGAAGATGAAGTCCATTGCAACTCCAAAGGTAGATGTTGATCTTTCCAATCAAATTCTTATTAGCAGTGGAATTGATGCAATCCAAAAGTTTAATCAGCTTTCAAAAGGTATCTGTTTGTTTAGTGCAGCTACTGTTGTGTCTGTGTATGTGTTTATGCACCTCGACTATTTCACCAGCTACATCTTAAGTCTTCTCTCTCTCTCTGTGTGTTTTTCTTTATAATCAGAGTTAATTTTTAAATTAAATCAGGGAAGAGCGCTGTAGAGCCATCAAATGATAACACAGACCAGATGGATGTTGATGTAAGTTCTGATTTCTGAGTATTTTTAATTGTTGTTGGTTGGTACTTAGATGCTTGGCATGTTTACTTGGTGCCATTGCCAAGAGCCGAGTAATTTCAGTATTCTCCACTTGAAATATTCAATTCTGTATTTGTTGCTAAATAGTAGATAGAAGAAATAAAACAAATTCAGGTTTATCTTTTCTGATCTCTTGGTTGAAATGTCTAATATATATGAATACTTAAAAAAATTGTCTGATCGCTCTTTCTTGTCGTATCTAGGCCATGGCAATTCACTTCTCAGAGGTAATACTTATGGACATCCTTAGCAGGTTACCTGTGAAGTCTCTACTTCGATTCAAATGTGTGTCAAAATTTTGGGAAAAATTGATCTCCGATCCATACTTGAAGATGAAGCATCTAAATCGTGCCAAGAATGATCAAGATTCTCAAAAACTTCTTACTAGCCTAAGGTGCCGTAATAATGGTATATGTTCCATGTATTGTTGTCCTTTGTCACCTGTTCAGCTGGTTGAGGATGTACAAAAACTCGATTTCCCTTCAAACCCTACACCATTCCCATGCACAATCCATTGTTGTTATGATGGATTGGCTGTTATGGAGGTTCCTGGTAATTTGAATGAAGATACCACATTTTTGCTGTGGAACCCCTCCACAAGAGAATCAATTGAACTTCCTTCTCCAGAATTTCGACTGAACAAAAGTTCTTCTTTTGGTTTGGGTTATGACTCAACCAGTAGCGAGTATAAGATTGTTCAGATTTTTCAGAATATGGATTTACCTTGTGAAATTTTTGTACTGAAAGGTGGCTCTTGGAAAAGAAGTGTTAAGCATCCTCATGGCATTTACAGTCTGATGTTTGCTGTGCAGTTTTTGACATTTGCACATGCGGCATTTCATTGGATCGGTATGTCACGAAATCATGCTGTGATGGTTTCGTTTAGTATTTTGAATGAAGTGCATGGAGAGATTCCCTTACCGGAGGAAATTTCAGTCTCGGATGTTATTGGCGTTACACTGTTGGATGGAATGCTTTCTCTTCATTCTAATCGTCCTTATGATCAAAGTAACAGTACTATTAAGTTATGGGTATTGAAAGAGTATGGTATCAAGAAATCTTGGATTCCATTCTTATCTATCGAAGATCCCTATATTGTTTATGCTATACCGAAATATAGGTTTCCGGATGGTGAAGTGCTATTCATGTGCCTTGTTGGGGGTTCATTAAGGACACTTAGTGGACCATTTGGAGCATGGCCCGAAGGTCATACCTTATTAGAGGCACATGCTTTTACAGAAAGCTTGATTTCTCCAAGATCACCAGTTTTTGGAGTACAATGTCATCTTTAGCTGGCAGGTCTGGGGGACGAGAAATTAATACCAGCAGATATCTTGGAGAAAGAAGTGTTTGTCTATCCATTATGTGGAGTACTCGTCTTGAAATAGACCAGATATGTTTTAATGGAGAAATGCAACATGTATATCTTTTGTTAACTCTTAGGTGTTTACAGAAGGAATATATATGCATTCAGTAAGGAATAGAGGTTTCCAAAGAATGTTGATTGTGAGAAATTGATAAGAGTGCATTGCTTCTGTTATTAGCAGGAATGACATTTGTTTTTCTAATATTTCCTAGCACAGTAACTGAAATTCTCACAAACGATAATTTGAATGTATGTGTTTTTATATTTCTTCAAGAGCTCACCGCTCTTGTGAGATAATGATAGCTTCTTGTCGTTGTTAGTTGTTAATTTGGTTGAGATTTTGATGTTATTTGATGAATTAAAGTAGGTTGGTCGTAATGAAGACCTTAACACCTTATTGATGCTTTTGTTTGAAAGGTATGGTAAGGCTTTAATTCTTCTTATGGCATGTATGTTGCTGTACTATTTGACTAGTAGCCTTATTCTATTGAGTTGTCTACCACAACGCGATGTATTGTTTATCGTTAACACTATTCCTGACTTAGCGGCCTAGAAAAGCATGTTATGATTGTGTATAGGTCGTATGTTATTGCTGCTATTGTTGTGATGTTTTTATTGCCTGGCTGGCTCTGATGAGTTTGTTCTGGAAATCACCAAACATAAACACTACAGAATTTGGAGCCTACCTGATGATGATAACCCCATGATTATGAGCCATGCAGACCATCTAAATACATGATAAAGTAAGAATCAACGATCAATATTTTCCAAAATTTTGGAACAAAATTGAACCGAAGAAGAGTAACATGTTGAGGATGTCCATAAGTATTTCGTCTTGCAAGTGAGTTGCCATGGGCTGGATAGAAATGAATATTCACAATAATAAAATTTGAAAAAAAATGAAACGGGTGAATTGTATTAACATGTTAAAGTTTACCTCATTAGACTTGCTATTTGTATTCTCCATAATTGATATGATAAAGTTTCGACATTTGAGTGAATTTTGGAGATTCTGGCTAGGGTGTTTGCTTGTTCGGGGGTTGACTGATTGGACCGGAAAAGAATGTATCATTTTATTTCTAATTACCTCTCTTCGATATTTCTTCAGCCATCTTTTCTATCTTTGAAGTCACCTCATAATCAACCCTCACACCTTTGTATTGATCATCCATACATCTACTTTTTACATTTCTAAATCATATCAGCTTCGCTTCTCACGCATTTTCCTTCAATTTATAGATAGAGTTGGGTTTCGCAATTTAGTCAATTTAGTAGGCGTTTAGCCATGCGAATATCATATTACGATATGACATCGTGAGTTGGAATCAACGATTTCATATTGATTTCATGTTGTGAGATTAGATTTCATATTCTCCAAAATCATAATATGAGAATTCCAATCATGATTTGAGACTTTTTAAATACAAAAATTAACCAACAAATTTATATTTTGTTCAAAAAACACACTGACTTTTAGAGCTTTGAAAAATAAATTTAAAATAGTGAAACAAAACATGAACCATTATGATATTGACACACAAATGAAAATTATCATAGCTTGTGTAGTATTATATAATTATTTGCAAGAATACCAAAGGAGCGATGGTCTATGAGCATGAAAATGTAGTTGTGTATGACAACAAATGACTCAAATTAACAATGTTAGTTCGTTTTTTCGGTCATATAATAGAGAAATGCAAGCTTAACGTGAGAACATTGTCCGTATTTTGAGGGAGGGTTATATTCTAACACTAATTCATTTTAACTTATGTTCAATTATTTATTGAATTAAAGTTTGATGAAATAATTATTTAAGTAGGAAGAAATAGTTTGCTAATAATTTATTAAAGACTAGTTCACTACTAAACATACAAAAACTTAAATTTAGAGAGGATAACCCGACCCGCCCATCTGTCATTCCCAAACCGCTCAACCCTTCTGCTATATCAAAAACCCTAGAATTCAAATCGAAGCTCAATAGAAGAAGAGCAAAGCTTTTCAATTTGGGGGAGACGTCAAATAATGATGGATATTGATCCTGTGAGTTGTGATTTCTTACGTATTTACTTACTGTTGAGTTGTTTTTCATTGAAAACAGTCTGAACTATGAACTGTATGGCCAAAATCCAAATGTGAGAATGTATAAAAAACTTGATTTTCATTCAAGCTCTAAAAGTGCAGTGTTTACTTGTGCTATGATAAGAGTATTCAATTTCATTGCTAAGTAAGAAGTGGTTTAAACCCATCTTCTCTTTTACTTTATTAGATCTTGTCTAGTCTAAATCTTATATGGATAGTGCATTGTCGTTTTAAAGGTATAAATTTTTTTATTACATGTTAAATACTTTGACATATATATATGTGCATAGTAGTTGAGTCTTTACCATGATGTTTATGATGCAAGGACAGTTAGCCATAGATCCATAAAAAGCTTCCATTGAGGCATCTCGTGCTATTTAAATTCTTCATTGTTAGAGCCCAAAGTATCAATTTCTCCTAACATGACGCAAGAGATACTTAATACTCATAACTACACTTTTGCATCCCAGCCTGAAATCATTGGCATCATAATACTCTAACTATCTAATATTCATTGGACTCTTCAATTAATAATTGTGTTGCATAAATTTACATTCCATCAAATATGATAGGATTTTTTTTGTTCTTATTCAATCGAGCATCCAAACACATGATAAAATATTTATATCTCTTTCTTTTCAGCAGCTAAATAAATTGCTCTTTCACAACAAAGAGTTCATAAGTTGCATTGACAATCATTCTTGGGTAATTCACTTGCATATGATATAATAAAAATAGAAACAACAAAAGAATTTTGAGGTTGTAACATGGTAAATAAAAAATGTCTCGGTCATACATAAACAAACACTAAATAAGTGATTTAGGAGAGATTAAGCTTTGTGTAAAAGTGATCCCATACTGGTGGATATCACACTGAGGCCATAATCCAAATGGTCCATTGCATTTCTTAAATGCATGCCCTTTATATTGATAACTTAAGAACCAGTACAACAGTTCACCTTCCGCAAATCTATATTTTGGTATGGCCATATAACCAATGGAAGGATCTTGGATGTTTAACAATGAAGTCCAATATTCCTTGACACCATAGTCTTTCAAACCCATAGCTTAAATGTTCCCTTCATAGGAAGATCAGAAGTAGAATAAGCACAAAGCATACCATCCAATACTGCAACACCAATATAGATGTAGCCCTTCAAGCATAATAATTGCTCAGGCAATGGTATATCTCTGTGCACTTCATTAGAAATACTAAATGAAACCACTGAATAATTTCTTGAATCCTTAGTATATTTCCCAAAAATACCGATCCATTGAAATGCCTCGTTTACAAATGGCAAATATTGCATACCCATGTCATAATTGTAAATGCCACGAGGATGTTTGCCAATATTTCTCCAGGAACCAATTTTCAACGCGAGAATTTTTCCAGTATTATCTATGTCACGCATAATATCTATATCACGAAGAATATATAGGATCTTATAGTCACCAGAAGTTGAGTCATAACACAATCCCATACGACCACTTTGATCTGGTGAAAGTTGTGCATCAGGAAGTCTAATTGATTCTCCCATAGAGGGGTTCCATAACAAATATATGTCGTCTCCGCCCTCGGTATTTTCATTTACCATCATAACAACCAAGCCATCACAAGATCAAGTTATTGAACAAATATATGGTCTAGAGATTAAAGGGAAATCAAGTTTTCGCACATTCTCAACTGGTTGATCCGACGATAAATTCGAACAATACATGTTATATTTACTATCTTTGGGAAACATTTCCAAATAAGGAGTTTTTGAGAATTGAGGTCATTCTTGGCGCGATTGAGATGCTTCATTTCAAAGTGAGGGTTGGAAATCAATGTTTTCCAAGGTTTTGAAATACATTTGAATTGAAAAAGAGAGTGCACGGGTAATCTGGTGAGGATGTCCATAAGTATTTTGTCTAGCAAATGAGTTGTCATGGGCTAGATAAATATATAATAAAATGTTATGTTCAAAACATATACATTAGAAATGTAAGTAAGTAAAACAATTGTAGGTAACTCACCTGATCAACAATATTCATTTGCTTTTCTGTAATTGAAATCGATTTCTTCATCTTCTTCTTTTGTTGAACTTTGAAAAGATTTGAGCTTTCACTGAAAAGACTTGTGATTTTGGATATGCTTGCTAGGGTTTTTTTCTTGACTTAGAGAGATTGATTGATTGGGCCGAGTTGGGTCCATCTCTCTAATCCTTATGTGAGAGATTTATCTGTATCTTTACTTTTTATTTCTTATGACCTATATATCAAGCCTCACTTTCACATAAATTTCATGAATTACATCACTTAATTTACACTCCAAATATTTTGTAATGATAAAAAAAAAAAGTCTAAACCCTTTTAACTCAAAACCTCCAACCTAGTAAAAAAAAAAAAAAAAAACCTAGTAAAAGGAAGAAAAGAATCGGACCCAAGGAGCTAAAAGCTTAGGTAACCTGACGTGCCTATCTCTCAAGTTGAATTTGGGAATTGCAGAAATTTTTTCAATTAAAGTAGAGAGTCTTCAAAGCTCAACAAAAGAAGCAATCTTTTCACAAAAAAAAAGCAAAGCTTTTCAATAACAAAATGTTAGCAATAGAGAAGATGCGAACCACAATTTGGGGGAGGGAACAAATAATAATTTGGGTGAGTTTTGATTTCTGGGTCGTGTTGCTTACTTTACTGTTGAGTTTTTGTTGAACTTAGATTCTAGTGTGATGTGACAGGTATCCCGTGGAATTAGTATACACCCAAGCTGGCACGCAGGATGCCGCAGTTATCAAAAAAGAATCAGTGGAATTATTGATCAGGTGAGCTCAGGGTGTTACTTACAATTGAGTTTAATTGTTATTGGTTGGAATTTGACTCTATTTTCTAGGTCTATTTGCTATAGCTAAGCGATTCTAGTCCGAGCTGTATGTCGTGAAGGCCAAAGTCCAAATGGTCCTTTGAATGCCCGTAAATAATGCCCCGTACAATCAAAATGTATGAATTTAAATAGTAGTTCATTATCCTCAAACCTATAGTTATAGTTTGTATGGCGTGAAAGCCCGGGATCATGTATAATGAAGAAAATGCATTCCGATATTCCTTAACACCATAGTCTGATGTAAGAGTAAGGATTGCGTACACTATATCCTCCCTATTAACTTTGTGGGATTACGCTGAGTATGTTGTTGTTGTATGTGAATCATAGAACCTATTGAGGATGTCCATAAGTATTTCCTATTGGAAATGAGTTGCCATGGGCTTAATAAAAAAGAAAATGTGACCGTACAATTTCTTAAAGGTATTCAAATATTAAAAAGTTTCATCTAATCGTTTAGAAAATATAAATCTAGAAAATTTCACGATTTCATCAACTTACTAGCACACTTGCGGCTTACCGAGGATACGACACTAGCTAGGAAGATATGGAGGATGGAGATTAGGGTAGAAGATTAGTATGTAGTCCAGCGTTGTCTAGTTACTTATCTGTGTTGTTGTTGTTACTTTCCTACTACCGTATTCTTTGACTTTAGTATTACCTATGTTTTCATTGGTTCGACTTTCATATTATTTGTTGTTGCTATTATTTTCTTCTTCACTGTTTTCAGCATGAATTCTCCGCTGATGTATTTGCTTTACATATTTGATTTTGTTATGCTTTATTTGAGCCGAGGATCTATTGGAAACAACCTATCTACCTTCACAAGGTAGGGGCAAGGTTGCGTGCACCACCCTCCTCCCTACACCCACATGTGGGATTATACCGGGTATGTTGATGTTGTTACTATTTACTGAGAAATCATAAATTAGAAAATTTCAAGCAGATGAAATTACTTGTCAATTGGCAGCGGCCCTATGTAAGCAATAAATGGGTGAAGTACTTTATGAATTTCCAATTTGTTTGGTGCCTTGGCTGTGGTTGTGGTGTCTAGTTTGACAAAATAACTTTGTGAATGCATAAACTGGCATGGCTGTAAAAAAAGGGATCAATTAGTTTTCTCAGATTGTTTTCTTGTGGTTCGATGATTGTCTTGGAGCTTGGAAAAATAAATTCAAAATACTGATATTGTAAGCATCTAAGTCAAACCAACAACAATTAAAAATACTCAATTGTAAGTAACACCACCAAAAAATCAGATTTTACCCAATCAACATCCAGCTGGTCTGTGTTATCATTTGACGGCTCCACAACGCTCTTCCTCGATTTAATTAAAAAATTAAGACTGGTTATAAAGCAAAATAGCGAGAGAAGACTTAGGATGTAGCTGGTGAAATAGTCGAGGTGCATAAACACACACACAAACACAAAAGCAGATGCACAAAACATAAAAATACCTTTGGAGATCTGATTAAGCTTTTGGGTTGCATCAACTCCACTGCTACTAAGATTTTGATTGAAAAGATCAACCTCTAACTTTGGAATTGCAATGGATTTCATCTTCATCTTCTGTTTCTGTATCTCTAGAGCAGAAATACTATCTGCTAGTTTTCCCTCATTCTTAGTTTTTTGTGTCATCTTTCTTTGGACAGATTAATGGTTTCTCAATTGCTAACTATTGATTGAAGAGACTCAATCTTTTTTGATTTGCAAAAGAAAATGCTAATTGGAGGAGGGCAGGGAATTTTTTGTTAATCAGGTGCTATTATTAAGTTGCGATTGTTTAAAAAGAATCAATTGAATCTCAGTAAAAGGAAATAGTGTACCTGCGCCGCTCCATGATCGGATGCGCAAGCTTGTTTTCTGGGGTTTCTTTTTCTATTAAAATAAGGTTTTAATTTTATTTATTCATTATCACAATTTATGCAACACAATTATTAATTGAAGGGTCTAATTAACGCAAATATTAGATAGTTACACTATAACAAATTAGGATCCATTTTTATGGTAAAAAAGAAGAGCATTATAAATAGATGATAACACCTGCAAAACTGAGGTAAAAAAACACAGAAAGAAACAAATACCCTTGAAGTTGAGGAGGAGATACTAATTTCTTCCTTTGTTAGGAATCTTTCTTTATGTCATATTTGGAGCTTCTTCTATGTGAAGGTGCACCTCTTGTCAATTTACAGAAATATCCTTCTTTACACCACAATTTATGGTGTCTCTATTTTTAGAAGTGCAAATATAACTATTAAAAAGTTACCTTTTAAATAACATTAGATTTTGTGTCATGTTAGTTCAAAAATTTCCCAATCTAATTGTTAAATTATTACATTGTCATTTTCTAGCATCTTCTCATGTTATTTTCCATTTACTCAAATGGAATCTTTAGATGATGATATGACAAAGAATGATAAATTGCAAGAAATAATAAAGAGGCCATTTATCAAACAGTTGTCCTTGCGAAATTTCTCCTATTTGTCATGATAATTTATTATTCCCATCCTAAAATCATTGGCATTATAATGCTCTTCTTTTTTACAGTAAAAAAAGTTCCTAATTTATTACGGTCTAACTATCTAATATTTGTGTTAATTAGACCAGTCTATTAATAATTGTGTTGCATAAATTGTGATAATGAATAAATAAAACTAAATTTTTTTCAATAGAAAATGAAAACCTAGAAAACAAGCTTGCGCATCCGATCATGGAGCGGCGCAGGTACACTCTTTCCTTTTATTCCAATTTAGATTCAACTGATTTTTTTCAAGCAATCGCAGCTCGTTAATAGCACCTGATTAACAAGATAATCCCTGCCCTCCTCCAATTAGCATTTTCTTTTGCAAATCAAAAAAGATTTAGTCTCTTCAATCAATAGTTAACAATTGAGAAACCATTAATTTGTCCAAATAAAGATGACACAAAAAACTAAGAATGAGGGAAAACTAGCATATAGTAGTTCTGCTCCAGAGATGCAGAAACAGAAGAAGAAGATAAAATCCATTGCAATTCCAAAGTTAGAGTTTGTTCTTTTCAATCAAAATCTTAGTAGCAGTGGAGTTGATGCAACCCAAAAGCTTAATCAGATCTCAAAAGGTATTTTTATTGTTTTGTGCATCTGTTTTTGTGTCTCTGTGTGTGTTTATGCACCTCGACTATTTCACCAGCTACATCGTAAGTCTTCTCTCTCTATTTTGCTTTATAACTAGCCTTAATTTTTTTAATTAAATCAGGGAAGAGCGTTGTGAAGCCGTCAAATGATAACACAAACCAGATGAATGTTGATTGGGTAAGTTCTGATTTTTTGGCGGTGTTACTTACAATTGAGTATTTTTAATTGATATTTGTTGGACTTAGATGCTTGTATGTTGAACATTTCCCAGGTGATAACCTCCCTAAAGATAGACTTTTTCCAATGAAGATAGTGTGGTTACCTAACAACGCCATTTCTATATATTCTTTCTCTTCCTCATTGGAAAAGAATGTGAAATTTATCTCTTTTTATTCTTATACCATTTTTGTTCCTTCACCGATTTATTTTGTCGATTTGGACACCACAACTGTAGTCAAGGCTTGACAAATTCTTGAAGTACACTGCCCTTTTGTTGTTTACTTGGTGCGACTGCCAAGAGCCTAGTAATTTTAGTATTCTCCACTTGAACTATTTGTTGCTAAATAGTACATAGAAAAAATAAAACAAATTCAGGTTTATCTTTTCTGAACTCTTGGTTGAAATGTCTAATATATGAATACTTAAAAATAAAATTGTCTGATCGCTCTTTCTTCTCCTATCTAGGCCATGGCAATTCACTTCCCAGAGGTAATACTTATGGACATCTTTAGCAGGTTACCTGTGAAGTCTCTACTTCGTTTCAAATGTGTGTCAAAATTTTGGGAAACGTTGATCTCCGATCCATACTTTAAGATGAAGCATCTAAATCGTGCCAAGAATGATCAAGATTCTCAAAAACTTCTTACTAGCCTAAGGTGCCGTAATAATCGTATGTTTTCCATGTATTGTTGTCCTTTGTCGCCGGTTCAGCTGGTTGAGGATGTACAAAAACTCAATTTCCCTTCAAACTATTCGGTATCACGCTGCAAAATCCATTGTTGTTATGATGGCTTGGCTGTTATGGAGGTTCCTGGTAATTTGAATGACACCACATTTTTGCTGTGGAACCCTTCCACTGGAGAATGAATTGTACTTCCTTCTCCAGAATTCCCACCAAACAAAAGTCCTTGTTTTGGTTTGGGTTATGACTCAACCAGTGGCGAGTATAAGATTGTTCAGATTTATCAGGGTTTGGATTTACCTTGTTAAATTCTTGCGCTGAAAGGTGGCTCTTGGAGAAGAAGTGATAAGCATCCTCATGGCATATACTGTCTGATGTTTGCTATGCAGTTTTTGACATTTGTACATGCAGCATTTCATTGGATCGGTATGTCACGAAATTATTCTGTGGTGGTTTCGTTTAGTATTTCGAATGAAGCATATGGAGAGATTCCCTTACCGGAGGAAATTTCACGTCTGGGGGCTGTTATTGGCGTTACAGTTTTGGATGGAATGCTTTCTGTTCATTCTAATTGTCGTTATGATCAGAGTAACCGTACTATTAAGTTATGGGTATTGAAAGAGTATGGTATCAAGGAATCTTGGATTCCATTGTTATCTATCGAAGATCGTTATATTGCTTTTGCTATACCGAAATATAGATTTGCGGATGGCGAAGTGCTATTCAGGTGCACAGTTGTGGGTTCATTAAGGACACGTAGTGGACCATTTGGAGCATGGTCTGAAGGTCATACCTTTATAGAGGCACATGCTTTTACAGAAAGCTTGATTTCTCCAAGGTCACTTACTTATTAGTTTCTTATGTGCGATTGGGACTCTCTTTTTCTTCTTTTCTCGTTATGTTACTACTCTCATACTCTTCTCAGTTTATCACCAGTTTTTGGAGTACAATGTCATCTTTAGCTGGCAGGTCTGGGGAACAAGATATTAGTACCAGCAGATATCTTGGAGAAAGAAGTGTTCGTCTATCCATATGTGGAGTACTCGGCTTGAAATAAACCAGATATGTTTTAATGGAGAAAGAAGTGTTCGTCTACATGCGGTGTAAGGAACAGAGGTTTCCAAAGCTTGTTGATTATGAGAAATTGATAAGAGTGCATTGCTTCTGTTATCAGCAAGAATGACATTTATTTTTCTAATATTCCCTAGCACAGTGACTGAAATTCTCACAAACGATAATTTGAATGTACATCTTGTTATATTACTTTAGGAGCGCTCACCGCTCTTGTGAGATACTGATAGCTTTTTGTTGTTGTTAGTTATTGGTTTGATTGACATTTTGATGTTAGTTAATGAGTTTAAGCAGGTTGGTCGTAATGAAGACCTTTAACACCTTATTGATGCTTTTGTTTGTAAGGTATGTTAAGGCTTTAATTCTTCTTTTTGGCATGATCTTAATGGATTAAGCTTCTTATGGCATGTATGTTGCTGTTATTTGACTAGTAGCCTTATTCTATTGAGTTGTCTACCACAACACGATGTATTGTCTAATTTAGCGGCCTAGAAAAACATGTTATGATTGTGTATAGATCGTATGTGATTACTTGCTATTGTTGTAATGTTTTTATAACCCAGTTGGCTCCGATGAGCTTGTTCTGGCCTCCCCAAACATGAACACTACTGAATTTGGAGCCTACCTGATGATGATGATACAACAAGATTATGAGCCATGCAGACAATCTAAATACATGATAAAGTAAGGGTCGACAATCAATATTTCCCAAAATTTTGGAACAAAATTGAACCGAAGAAGAATAACATGTTGCCATGGGCTGGATAGAAAAGTATACTAACAATTACAAAATTTGAAAAAATGAAACTAGTGAATTGTAAGTAACCTGTTAAAGTTTACCTCATTAGACTTGTTATTCGTAATCTCCATAATTAATATGATAGAGTTTGACATTTGAGTGAATTTTGGAGATGCTGGCTAGGGTCTTTGCTTGTTAGGGGGTTGATTGATTGGACCGGAAAAGTAAGCTAAAACTATATCATTTACTTTCTAATCACCTCTCTCCAATATTTCTTCAGCCGTCTTTTCCGCCCTTGACGTCACCCCATAATCAACTCTCACACCTTTGTATTGATCATCCATACATCTCCTTTTTACATTTCTAAATCATATCATCAGCTTCGCTTCCCACACATTTTCCTCCAATTTATATATCGTGCAAGGTTTCACGATTTAGTTAATTCAGTAGACGTTTTGTCATGTGATACCATATCACGATATGAAATTGTGAGATAAAATCAACGTTTGGACATGCGATTTTCATGTTGATTCCATGTCATAAGATGAAATTTCATATCCTCCAAAAATCATGATTTGAGAATTTCATATCATGATTTGAGATTTTTTAAATACAAAAATTGATTCACAAATTTATATTTTGTTAACCCAGAGACTTTTGAAGCTAGGAAAAATAGATTCAAAATATTGAAACAAGACATGTTATAATATTGACACACAAGTGAAAATTATCATAGCTTATATAGTATTACATAAGTATTTGCAAGAATGCGAAATGATTGATGAAGTATGTATGGTCTATGAGTATGAAAATATAGTTGCGGATGATATTGATCAACAAATGACTCAAAGTAACAATGTTACTTTGTCTTTTCAGTCACACGATCGAGAAAAGCAAGTTCAACGTGAGGAGAAAATTTTTGTTGAATTAAAATTTGATGAAACAGTTATACGTGCGAACAAATAGTTTCGCAATAATTTATTAAAAGACTAGTTCACTACAAACATAATGTTTCATAATAATGATCCGGTGAGTTCTAATTTTTTTACTTATTTGGTTACTGTTGAGTTGTTTTTGAGAACTGTGAACTGTTGGCCAAAATCCAAATGGTCCTTTTTGATGTTGTAAAATATTATTAGGAGTTCATCATCCTCAAACCTATAGTTTGTATGGCGTGAAAAAGCCCGGGATCATGTATAATAAAGAAAATGCATTTCAATATTCCTTAACAATATACCACAGTCTGAGGTAGGTGTAAGGTCTGCATACACTTTATCTCTCTATTTCACACTTTGTTGGACTATATTGGATATGTGAATCAAAGAAGAGACCGCTCAGGTAACCTATTGAGGATGTTAATAAGTATTAACTGAGTTTCCGTGGGCTAGATAAAATAGAAAATGTGATCGTACAATTATTTTAGCCAAGAGTTTATAAAAGTTTCAACTCTAGAAAATTTCATGATTTCATCAAACTACTAGCACACATGCAGATTGCAGCTTACCGATGATACGGATAGGAAGATATGGAGGATGGAGATTAGTAGGTAGTTGAGTGTTGGCTAGTTACTTATCCGTGTTGTTGTTATTACTCTCATACTACCGTATTTATCGACTTCAGTATTATCTCCGTATTCTTTGCTTCGATTTACATACTATTTGTTGTTGTTATTGTTCTCTTCTTCATTATTCTGAGCACGACTTCTTCACTTTTACATGTTTGATTTTGTTATGCTTTACTTGAGACAAGGATTCATAGGAAACAACCTATCTACCTTCACAAGGTAAGGGCAAGGTTGCATACACACCAACCTCCTCCGTGGACCCACATGTGGGATTACACCGTGTATGTTGATGTTATTACTATTTACTGAGAAATAATAAATTAGCAAAATTTCAAGCAGATGAAATTACTTGTCAATTGGCAGAAAAAATATTCATTTTTATTCAATTGAGCATCAAAATATATAATAAAATATTTTCTCTCTTCTTTTCAACAGCTAATTAAATAAATTGATGTTTTAATACAAAGAGTCCATAAGTCGCATTTACAATCATTGTGTGGTAATTCACTTGCATATGATATGGTAAAAATAGACTAATAAGAGTATTATGAGGTTGTAACATGGTAAATAAAAAGTGTCTCGATCATACATAAACAAATACTAAATAAGCGATTTAGGAGAGATTAAGCTATTCGTAATCCAAATGGTCCATTGCATGTCTTAAATATGTGCGCTTTGTGTTGATAACTTAAGAACTAATACAACAGTTCACCATCCGCAAATCTATATTTTGGTATGGCCATATAACTAATGCAAGGATCTTCGATGATATTTACGATCTTTAGGGCAACATTGGTAAATAAGGAGTTTTTGAGAATTCGGGTCATTTTTGGTGCGATTGAGATGCTTCATTTTATAGTAAGGGTCGGAAATCAATGTTTCCCAAGGTTTTGAAATACATTTGAATTGAAAAAAAAGAGCGCACACGTAATTTGATGAGGGTGTTCATAAGTATTTCGTTTAGCAAATGAATTGTCATGGGCTAGATAAATAGATGATAAAATGTTATGTTCAGAACATATATACATAGAAATGTAAAGTAAAACAACTGTAGGTAACACACCTGATCAACAATATTCATTTGCTTTCTGTGATTGAAAATGATTTACTTTTGTTGAACTTTGAAAAGTTGTCATTTTTATAATTGATATGATAAAGTTTCGAGCTTTCATTGAAAAGACTTGTGATTTTGGATATGTTTGCTAGGGTTTTTTTTCTTGATTTAGGGGGAATTGATTGATTGGTCCGGGTCGGGTCGGGTCCATGTGAATGATTTATCCATATCTTCCCCTTTAAATTTTAGTCAACTTTCACATATAGCAAATATAAAATTCAAATTTATATGTTATAGCAAAGTTTACATAATTGCGTTCCATAACAAACATATATATATATAATTCGCTATACATATACAACTGAAAGCTATGTTTATTTCGCTATACACATATACAAAGAAACAATTGTATAATTCGTTGACTTCTCTTTAGATTTGTATACAATTGAATCAAATTGTATAAAACGAGAAAGAGAGAAACTATACACAATTTACATTTGTATAAAACGAGAAAGAGAGAAAGACAAAAGAGACTTGGGCAGGGAATATACAATTGAATCAAATTGTATAAAACGAAATAGAGAAAAATTATATACAATTTGAATTTGTATAAAACGAGAAAGAGAGAAAGGCAAACAACGTAGGGAAATATTTGTATTGTATACTTATAAGTGTATAAGACGGATATATATGTATTTGCATGTGTATATACAATTTTCTCTCACTTTATACAAACAAAAACACAATTTATACAATTATATTGTATAACAATTATATTGTATAAAGCGAGAGAGGCGAGTGAGAGAGGGAGATTGGCGAACCAGAATATGAGGGAGAGAGCGACTGTCAAACAGTTTGCTAAGGAACACAAATAAATCAAACGGTAGCTACTGTATTTATTTTACATTATTAGTTTGCTATTCTATACAATTATTCCTTTAATAGGGAAAATTACGCGGCTAAGCAAACTTATATTATTTAATTACTCATCATAGCTATAGTTTGCTATATATAAAATTCACCTCTCTCCCACTCTTTGTCCTCTCTCGCTCGCGTCTCTCCTCTCTCTCCCAATCTCGCTTGCCATTTATAAAAATGTATATGTATAATATACAGTTATATACAAGTTTATACATATACAATCCACCTCTCTCCCACTCTCTGCCCTCTCTCGCTCGCCTCTCTCCTTTCTCTTCCAGTCTCGCTCGTCTTTCTCCTCCCTCTCCCAATCTCGCTTTCCATATATACAAATATATATGTACAATATACAATTATCTAACATATATACATATATAATTCACCTTTCTCCTACTCTTTTCCCTCTCTCTCGCGCCTCTCTCATTTCTCATCTCTCTCCCCATCTCTCTCCTCCCTATAACATGTAGCTACAAATTGTAATTATTAAACTATAGTTATGGAAAGTAATAAGGTTTTTTAAAGTGGTTATATGTGAAAGCTTCTCTTTTATTTTAAAGTACTAGTATACATACCCGCGCGATGCGCGAATAATTTTAAAGAAAATGATTACGTTATACTTATACTCAAATATATAGTATACACTTGTATCATTTAAAATAGTATATCAAATATGACACATTTATCATGAAATTTTAAATGGGCAATGGATGCTCTAATTCATCTAATATTTTATATTTTAATTGTGTTGTATTTTATGATTGAAGAACTTAATAAGAATATATAGCTCAATTTTAAAAATCATTGTAGACTACTTTAAATATGGATTAATAATTCTACAAAATATATAAAATTAAATGAATTGCTTCCGGATGGAATCTAACAACATGAATAGTTAATCATTGCATGAAAAATAAATATTAACACATAAATTAACTTTTATATATATATATATATATATATATATATAGCATAGTTTGAACCCATTAATAACCATAAATTACATGTCAATAAAATTTTTGTTTGTTTTTGGAGTTTCTTTAATTGCTTCACATGATTATATTTAGCATTTTAAGTGGAAATAAAAAGCACTAAATTCAAAAATCCTGCTAATAGAATTCTAAAATAATTTACAGAATTTTAAATTAAAATAAAATAAAATAATCTACATAACATTTTCGATATTTTCTTCGAGTTGCTAATTCAAAATTGTAACTATAAATTCAACTTCACTTATCCCAGCAAAATATATTTTAACTTAAAAAAAATATTATCTATAAATTCTAAAAATCAAAATTCACATAATTTGAAAGTATATCTACAACTTAAAATTAAAATTAAACAACTCTTATAATAATAAGAAAATGCAAGCAAAATCTTTATATTGAATGCAATTTAAAATGCAAATATTATATTGCTTTTTTTTGTATTTATTTGTTATTTTTATTTATCCGTTGTTCTCTTTCCCTTTTAACTAAATTCATCTTCTATATGTAGATTGTATATGAATTAAAGTCTTTTTCCTGAACCTATAGATTTGTAAGTCTTCTTTAATCATCCTTAGTCAATAATATTAATTCAGAAATTTAAATGCTCATCTACAAATAATTCTGTTTGAGGCTTTCTTAATTGCAGGTAGAAATGAGTGAAATACTTTTTTTACTTAACATATAAAAAAATATTATTCTCTTTCACAATTTTCTACTCAAAGTTGTATTATAAAATGTGTTCAACTTAATTCTTGTAAAATTCAAATGTTATCAAACTACTATACGAACATCAAAAATTGATAAGTATTAGAATTTTCTTTTGATTTAAATCTTTATTTTTTATGCTCTCTTTCGTTCTATTCCTTTGATTCTTTTATTATTTAAATTTTTTAATAATAATTTTAAAATTAATTAACACGCATAAGAAAATATGTATATAATAAATGAAAATATGCATAGAATCCTTGGTAATACTTATTTATGAGTTTAACTTATATACACTGACAGGTAAACTAAGTCATAATAAGTCAAGCTATCTTCTTTTTTTTTAAAAAAAATTATTATTGCTAATACTCTATTTTTTTTTATTTTTTTTTTGGCAGGGAGAGCTTGGTGAAATACTTTGGATTATCTCTTGATAATGGTTTTAATAACAGTACAAAATAATTTGCTTTTATCATTCTTTGCTTCAATAAGAACTAAATAGGTATGTTGACAAAACTATATATCTTTGAATTTGATGGATTGAAATTATCTGAGATTATAATTTTTTTAGGAGTTGAGTATAATTTATGAATAAGATCAGTTATCCATCTTTTAAAATTTGAATTTTAATTAATTATTTAAGCATTTAGATAGTATATATATTTTTATATAAAAAAGGAGAACGAATTATTTACTTTAGAAAACATAAGAAGTTATATGGATAAATGACAGATATCTCATGCATCATATTAGTGTATCATGTCTAAAATGCACATTAGATTAGTGTATCATGCGTAAAATGTATGTATCTCGCATCAAATTAATGTATCAATGTTTATATTATTATATCAGTTTGAGGGATTTTTTTAATTATAAACTTATAAAGAATAAATGATAATTTTTCCTTAAAAGTATGTGATTTCTGACCTTTGCCCAAATTATTATCAGTTAAAAATAGTTAAGCATTACAATTTTTCACAATAAACATTCTTTTAAATTATTTTGTTGCTATAAAAAAAGAGTCATAATTTTTCTTTTGAAGAGGTAGTTGTAAATATAATTTGCTTATTTTATAATCAAGTTAATTTTAAATACAAATTTACAGTCTAATTTCTATATAGTTCTCATGCATTACGTCACTTTATTTGCACTCTAAATATTTTGTATTGATGATGTTCGATCTAAACCCTTTCAAACTCTTAAGATTTATCTCAAAGTGAACCAAAAGAATTGAAAAGAATCGGACTAAGAGCTTGGGTAACCCGACCCGCCCATCTCTCAATCCTTCTGCAATATAAAAATCCCTAGAATTGAAATTGAATTTGGGAATTGCAGAATTTTTTTTTCAATTGAAGCAGAGAGTCTTCAAAGCTCAACAAACGAAGCAATCTTTTCACAAAAGAAGGCAAAGCTTTTCAATAGAGAAGATGAGAACCACATTTGGGTGAGTTTTGGTTTCTGGGTCGTATTGCTTAATTACTGTTGAGTTTTTGTTGAACTTCGATTCCGGTGTGATGTGAAAGGTATCCCCTGGAATTAGTGTACGCCCAAACTGGCACGAAGGATACGGCGGTTATCAAAAAAGAGTCAGTGGAATTATTGATCAGGTGAGTTCAGGGTATTACTTACAATTGAGTTTAATTGTAAATTGGTTGGAATTAGAATCTATTTTCTAGGTCTATTTACTATAGCTAAGCGATTCTAGTCACCTATAGTTTGTATGGCGTGAAAAAGCCCGGGATCATGTATAATAAAGAAAATGCATTCCGATATTCCTTAACACCATAGTCTGAGGTAGGAGTAAGGTTTGCGTACACTTTATCCTCCCTATTAACTTTGTGGGATTACGCTGAGTATGTTGTTGTTGTATGTGAATCAAGGAAGAGACCACTCGGGTAACCTATTGAGGATGTCCATAATTATTTCCTTTTGGAAGTGAGTTGCCATGGCCTAGATAGAAAAGAAAATGTGATCGTACAATTTTTTAAAGGTATTCAAATATTAAACAATTTCATCTAAGAGTTTAGAAAAGATAAATGTAGAAAATTTCACGATTTCATCAACTTACTAGCATACTTGCGGCTTACCGAGGATATGACACTAGCTAGGAAGATATGGAGGATGGAGATTTGGGTAGAAGATTTGTAGGTAGTCTAGTTACTTATCTGTGTTGTTATTATTACTTTCCTACTACCGTATTCTTTGACTTTAGTATTACCTATGTTTTCTTTGCTTCGGCTTTCATATTATTTGTTGTTGCTATTATTCTCTTTTTCATTGTTTTCGGCATGACTTCTCCGCTGATGTATTGCTTTACATATTTGATTTTGTTATGCTTTACTTGAGACGATGATCTATTAGAAACAACCTATCTACCTTCACAAGGTGGGCGCAAGGCTGCGTGCACACCACCCTGCTCCCTAGACGAGGATCTATTGGGTTTATACTGGGTATGTTGATGTTGTTACTATTTACTGAGAAATCATAAATTAGAAAATTTCCAATTTGTTTGGTGCCTTGGCTATGGTTATGGTGTCTAGTTTGACAAAATAACTCAGTGAATGCATAAACTGGCATGGCTGTAAAAAAAGGGATCAATTAGTTTCCTCACATTGTTTTCTAGTGGTTCTATGATCGTTTTGGATCTTGGAAAAATAGATTCAAAATACTGATATTGTAAGCATCTAAGTCCAACCAACAACAATTAAAAATACTCAATTGTAAGTATCACCGCCAAGAAACCAGAACTTACCCAATCAACATCATCTAGTTTGTGTTATCATTTGACGGCTCCATAACACTCTTCGTTGATTTAATTAAAAAATTAAGGCTGGTTATAAAGCAAAATAGAGGGAGAAGACTTAGGATGTAGCTGGTGAAATAGTCGTGGTGCATAAACACAAAAACAGATGCACAAAACATAAAAATACCTTTCGTGATCTGATTAAGCTTTTGGGTTGAATCAAATCTACTGCTACTAAGATTTTGATTGAAAAGATCAACCTCTAACTTTGGAATTGCAATGAATTTCATCTTCTTCTTCTTCTTTTTCTTCTATTTCTGTATCTCTGGAGGAAAACTACTATCTGCTAGTTTTCCGGTATTTTTAATTTTTTGTGTCATCTTTCTTTGGACAGATTTGTCAATTGCTAACTATTGAATTGAAGAGACTCAAATTTCTTAATTTGCAAAAGAAAATGGTAATTGGAGGAGGGCAGGGAATTTGTTGTTTATCAGGTGCTATTATCGAGCTGCGATTGCTTAAAAAAAATCAATTGAATCTCAGTTGGGATAAAAGGAATGAGTGTATATGCGCCGCTCCATGATCGGATGCGCAAGCTTGTTTTCTGGGGTTTCTTTTTCTATTGAATTTTTTTTAGTTTTATTCATTCATTATCACAATTTATGCAACACAATTATTAATTGAAGGGTCTAATTAATACAAATATTAGATAGTTAGACTATAATAAATTAGGAACTTTTTTTACTGTAAAAGAGAAGAGCATTATAATGCCAATGATTTTAGGATGCGAATAATAAATTATCATGACAATAAGGAGAAATTTCACAAGGACAACTGTTTGATAAATGACCTCTTTATTATTTCTTGCAATTTATGATTCTTTGTCATATCACCGTCCAAAGATTCCTTTTGAGCAAACGGAATTAGATAGTGATATGACAAAGAATTCCGTTTGCTCAAAAGGAATCTTTAGACAGTCATATGACAAAGAATGATAAATTGCAAGAAATAATTAAAAGGTAATTTATAAAACAGTTTTCCTTGAGAAATTTTTCCTTTTTGTCATGATAATTTATTATTCGACTCCTAAAATAAAACAGTTTTCCTTGTGAAATTTTTCCATTTTGTCATGATAATTTATTATTCGCATCCTAAAATCATTGGCATTATAATGCTCTTCTTTTTTACAGTAAAAAATGTTCCTAATTTATTATAGTCTAACTATCTAATATTTGTATTAATTAGACCCTTCAATTAATAATTGTGTTGCATAAATTGTGATAATGAATGAATAAAACTATATTTTTTTCAATAGAAAAAGAAACCCTAGAAAACAGGCTTGCGCATCCGATCATGGAGCGGCGAAGATACACTCTTTCCTTTTATCCCAACTGAGATTCAACTGATTTGTTTCAAGCAATCGCAGCTCGATAATAGTACCTGATTAACATGAAATTTCCTACCCTCCTCCAATTAGCATCTTGTTTTGCAAATCAAAAAAGATTGAGTCTCTTCAATCAATAGTTAGCAATTGAGAAACCATTAATCTGTCCAAAGAAAGATGACACAAAATTAAGAATGAGGGAAAACAAGCAGATAGTAGTTCTGCTCCAGAGATACTAAAAAAGAAGATGATGAAATCCATTGCAATTCCAAAGTTAGAGGTTGATTTTTTCAATCAAAATATTAGTAGTAGTGGAGTTGTTGCAACCCAAAAGCTTAATCAGATCTCTAAAGGTATTTTTTTGTTTTGTGTCTCTGTGTATGTTTATGCACCTCGATTATTTCACCAGCTACATCCTAAGTCTTCTCCCTCTATTTTGCTTTATAACCAGCCTTAATTTTTTAATTAAATTAGGAAAGAGCGTTGTGGAGCCGTCAAATGATAACGCAGACCAGATGGATGTTGATTGGGTAAGTTCTGATTTCTTGGCGGTGTTACTTACAATTGAGTATTTTTAATCGTTGTTGGTTGGACTTAGATGCTTGTATGTTAAACATTTTCCGAGGTGATAACCTCCCTAAAGATAAACTTTTTCCAATGAAGATAGTGTGGTTACCTAAAAACGCCAATTCTATATATTCTCTCTCTTCCCCATTGGAAAAGAATGTGAAATTTATGCTTTTTAGTCTTGTACCATCTTTATGCCTTCACCGATCTATTTTGTCAAATTGGACATCACAACTATAGTCAAGGCTTCAAACTTGACAAATTCTTGAAGTACACTGCCCTTTTGTAGTTTACTTGGTGCCACTGCCAAGAGCCTAGTGGTTTTAGTATTCTCCACTTGTGAACTATTTGTTGCTAAATAGTAGATAGAAGAAATAAAACAAATTCAGGTTTATATCTGAACTCTTGGTTGAAATGTCTAATATATGAATACTTAAAAAAAAGTGTCTGATCGATCTTTCTTATCCTATCTAGGCCATAGCAATTCACTTCCCAGAGGCAATACTTGTGGACATCCTTAGCAGGTTACCTGTGAAGTCTCTACTTCGATTCAAATGTGTGTCAAAATTTTGGGAAACGTTGATCTCTGAGCCATACTTTAAGATGAAGCATCTCAGTTGTGCCAAGATTGACCAAGATTCCCAGAAACTTCTTACTATCCAAATGTGCAGTAAGAATCGTATGTTTTCCATGTATTGTTGTCCTTTGTCGCCGGTTCAGCTGGTTGAGGATGTACATAAACTCAGTTTCCCTTCAAACCCTACGGTATCACACTGCATAATCCATTGTTGTTATGATGGCCTGGCTGTTATGGAGGTTCGTGATACTTTTAAAGCTAATCACTCCACACTTTTGCTTTGGAATCCCTCCACAAGAGAATCAGCAGTACTTCCTTCTCCGAAATTTCAATGGGGGAGCGTTTCTTGTTATGGTTTGGGTTATGACGCAACCAGTGGTGGGTATAAGATCTTTCAGCGTTATCAGGGTTGCTCTTTTCCTGGTGAAATTCTCACGCTGAAAGGTGGCTCCTGGAGAAGAATTGATGAGCATCCTCGTGGCATTGACAACCGGTTCATTTGCAGGCAGTTTTTGGCATTTGTACATGCGGCATTTCATTGGATCATTTACTCAGGATATCATGCTGTGGCGGTGTCGTCGTTTAGTATTTCAAATGAAGTGTACGGAGAGATACCGTTCCCGGAGGACATGTCACCCTTGAAGGCGTTTATTGGCATTACAGAGTTGGAAGGAATGCTTTGTGTTCATTCTAATTCTCTTTTTCCGGGTAAGCGTACTATTAAGTTATGGGTATTGAAAGAGTATGGTATCAAGGAATCTTGGATTCCATTCTTATCTGTAGAAGATCCTACGAATGCTATTTCTATACCGAAATATAGGTTTGCAGATGGTGAAGTGTTATTCTGGTGCAGTGAAGGGGCTATGTTTAGGACACGTTGTGTAGCATGGCCTCGATGTGATACCATATTTGATGGACATGCTTTTAGAGAAAGCTTGATTCCTCCAATATGTTGTGGACCATTTGGAGCATTGCATCCATGTGATTCCATATGTGATGGACATGTTTTTACAGAAAGCTTGATTTCTCCAAGATCACTTATTTATTAGTTTCTTATGTATGATTAAGGAGCTTTTCTTCTTCGTTTGTTGTCATGTTACAACTCTTGCACTCTTATTTTCACCAGTTTTTGGAGTACAATGTCATATGGAACAGAGGTTTCTCTGCTTGTTGAATGTGAGAATTTGAAAAGATTGCATTGCTTTTAATATTATCATATTTGTTTTCTGTTATCGTTGGTTGAGAATGTACAAAAAACTTGATTGTCATTCAAGCTCTAAAAGTGCAGTGTTTACATTTCATTGCTAAGTAAGAAGTGGTTTAAACCCATCTTCTCTTTTACTTTATTAGATCTTGTCTTAAGTCTTATATGTATAGTGCATTGACTGGACTTGTTGATATCAACCAAAACTATCAAGCTATTACCAGCCAACTTCATGAAAAAAAAAGGCTTTACATCAGAATAGTAAACCATTTTGAGGTGTCAAAATATGTGCTCTAAGCACACCATCCAATGACAGATTTGTACATGATCTACATATGTAGATGTTAGTGACCACATAAACTCAGGTCTTGTGTATTCAAACTAAGCAAGGACATTCAAGTGCGATAACAGGTTAAGGAAATGCAAGTTTCATCTCATTCAGCCGAAATGTCCTGATTCCTCCTGATGGTGTTTTACTGCCACTCTTCAGGATCTCGAAAGCTTGAGTAAGAGACCTAGGTGACTGCCACTATAAAAGCTTCCATCCGCCAGTTACATATTCTATCGTCTCAGCTTGACCAAGAATAGCCATGATTTAAGGGCAACTTCAATGTTTGTTCTGCCCTTTCTTCCATCATCTTCATAATCAGTTTATACCACCACTTTCCTTTCCACACATCTCCCGTCTGTTTATCGGACCTTCTTGCAGAGACCCAAATTAGGATGTGATTGCAGCATTCCCATCTTCCAAAATCCATTTTGAAATCAGAAATCCTAAAGGTGATCAGGAAAACATTCAGTTGACTCATGCATTTTGTAGTTGAATATTGTTATAAGAGAAGAACACCATTACCATCTGAAAACGAAGTTGGAGTTTACCAGTTAAGCATCCCATGAGCCCCGCATATGTGGACATTGAGTCATTCTTGGACAAGGGCGCAGCAGTAGACATTTAAGTTTGTAAGCAAGTCATCAGTAAAGCCTCCCTGAGAAGAAAAGAATAATAATAATAAGCAGGATCATGATGAGATCTCAAAGGTATATGAAATTTTTTTTTTGTCGTTTTAAAGGTATACAAAATTTATTACATCTCAAATAAGTACAAAGACTTTGACATATATGCATTAAGGCATAGTAGTTGAGTCTTTACCATGATGTTTAGCTTTTTCAAAGTTCCTTCTGATGCAAGGACAGTTAGTCATAGATCCATCAAAAGCTTACATTGAAGCTGCTGCTGCATCTCGTGCAATTTAAATTCTTCATTGTTAGAGCTCAAAGTATCAAAGATGCACAGACATCTGGATAAATCAAACGAAGATAGGAGTAAGATATCTAGTTATGCTCATAGAATTTGAATTCTAAGATAGGGAGTACCTATTTAAAGGTTGGCACAAAATTTCCATGATTATGTGGGGTGGATTAACTTAGAGAAATAGTCAACAAGCATTAATCTTTTACAGGATTGGTGCGATTAAGAAAGGAGGCACGACTATAAAACGGACTTTTTAACCTGTTCTTCAATGTTCCATTCAACGCAACATTAGCTAGCTTGTCAACTACGTCTAGTTTAAAAACGACTCTAACAAGAGAAAGGTATCAGACAGTAATATGGAAGTTCTTGTCCAAAGTCTACTCAAACTCAAAATTGACAAAAGCAGAGGTGTTACTAGTTAAATTAACCACAAAAAGACAGTATATTTGCTCTTGTGTACAAGAACTCGAACTACAATTAAGATGCTCGTACAATTAATCAATTGCTTAACCTTCAACCAGTTTCTTATTTCTTCTTTTTTATGGAGCATAGAAAAGAAGATTACTCACATCACTTGAGTAAAAGATAATTAAGTTCACTCTTTTACCACTCTCAGCTATAAAAACTTCATAGCATGGAAACACTGGCGACTTTGGATAAATGTACGACATAGAAAAAGGTTTTGAATACTTTTGCAATAAAGATACACCCATTAACCAGTAATATCTACATATTGCACCTAAATAAACGATAACGTCTTAAATGAAGAAAAACAACTATTTTACCAAAAAAGGAAGTAACCCAAACAAGTTTAACTATGAAAGGCATATAATTTGTTAATATTGGTCTTCCCATAGAGTACACAATTATTATTTTTTTCAAACCCGTGGTATCCGGGGCCTGCTTGTGCACACCCTTGACTAATTTCATGGGATACCTGTCATCTCACACTAGCAACAGGTTGGTAATTCTATCCACCAAGGCTAGAACAAATGGAAAGTAATCACCTAGTGTTTATTTCTGCTGGGAACTAAACCTGAAACCTCATGGTGATATCTTCAGTATCACTTTTAGGTTCACAGCCGATATATTCTCAGAAAGTAGGACACAAACATTATGAACATGTATGATATGAGAATATATATGGTCATGCATCTAAGTATGATTTTCCTTAAAAGCAAAGGCTATTACGAAGGTAAATAGAAGGGACTAGCTAACAAAAAGATACCTGCAGTTTATGTGGCTGGCATGTTGTGAACAATTTCCTTCAAGTCTTTTAAACTGCAACCTGGTGTCCTTTCTATTCCTCTATTCTTCATTTTCTCCTTTGTCTGAGCTACATCATCCCAACGACCAGCTGCAGCATAGATGTTCACCAGCAATAAATAATGCCAAAAGTTCTCGGGGTCTTGATCAATCAACTTATTCGCAATTTGTTCTCCTAAACTTACATCCCGTCCAAAGCGTGCTGAGCCAAGCAATTCAGACCACAATGAGGATTCCAGTGCCAAATTGCTCTCCACTGGTATGTTCTTCAGTGTTTCTATTGCTTCTTGCATTAGGCCAACATTTCCCAAAAGATTAGCCATGCACCAATAATGAGCAAAGCTGGGCTTTATACCAAACACATCACTCATTTTTCCCAAGTGTTTTCTTCCTTCTGCTAACAGTCCTTCACGGGCACAAGCGCATAAGACTCCGACAAATGTGATTTCATCAGGAAGCACACGGCTCTTAACATGATTTTTTTCTGTACTTTCTAGTCTACTACTCAGCAAGTCTGAATACAGATTAAGCCCATCTTTTGGGCTTCCATGAATGCAATACCCTAAAATCATTGCATTCCAGCAAACTATGTTCTTGATCAATATCCGATCAAAAATTAAACGACCTATTTCTGCTCTTCCACATCTACTATACATATGGATTAAAGTCGTACTAATAATCAAATTCAAGTCTTTAGATGCCTTAATAAGACACCCATGAACAGATTTTCCTTCCTTCATTCGAGCTGACCTAGCACAAGCAGTAACCGCAATAACTATAGTTGTATCGTTCCCAGTCAATCCCCTCTGTGCCATTTCTCTAAACAACTTTAGGCACTTCCCAGGGTTATTCGAATTCAAATACCCAGTCATCATGACATTCCACCCAACTAAATTACACTCTGGCATTGCATCAAACAACTGTCGCGCAACGACTAATTCACCCACTTTTACATATCCATTCATGATGCTGTTCCAAGACACAACATCCCTCTGGTGCATTTCATCGAATACCTTCCTCGCAAGATCAATTAAACCACAACAACTATAAAAATGCACTAAAGAGTTCTGCACTTGCAAAACTCCATCAACACCATTTTTCACAACTTGTCCATGACACTTCTGACCAATATCCAAACGACACGTTTTAGCACAAGCACTCATGAGAGGTGGAAACGTAAAACTATTAGGCAAGAAGCCATTTTTAAGCCTTTGGTAATAGAAAACTACAGCATTATCAGGCAAAGTACTACAAGCATAAGATTTTATAACAGTATTAACTGAAAAAGTATCAGGAAAATGAATGCACCTAAATACCAATGCAGTATATTCAATATCATCACAATGTTGAGTACAGAGCTTCAAAAATCTGCAAGAATATGAGGGATTTTGTACTTGTAAAAGACCAGTTATTATCAAATGTGCTTGGATTTGAAAGAGCTGAGCTAAACTTTGACATGAATCAAGAAATTCCAAAGCTTTGGATTGATAAGAAGGTGTTAATGAAGAGAATTGGGATTTTTTTGTTAAAGAAAAATAAGGGGTTAAGTGTTTGATGCAGATTCTTGCAGCCATTCATATATCTGTTTCTGGGTTTTAAAGTAATGTTTCAGATTTGAATAAAGAAACGATTTTTCTGCCATTAATGCTGCTCATTGATGCACATGATGAATATAAATGGACAAATTACTTCTTTCTTTCTTTGTTCATCACTGTTTACTTTGATTTTTGGATCAAAATCAATGGATTTTAATACCCAAAACTCCAAAAAAAGAGAAAGTTGAAAGCTTTGTCAAATTTGGAGGATGAACCAAGAAAGGAAGAAGAACGGCAGGGGATTCACTCTAAACCGTTGTTGGGCTTGAAGGTCAATTTTGGGCTTTGCTATAATCAATTTTGATGGCCTGGCCCATTTTTATGGATCCACAATTTTTTTGGTCTTGCTTAATTGAACTTTAATCACTATTGTCTATCACCACGGTCCCGGTACGTTTGGGCGGGGTGGGGGTGGGGCGGTGGCATCATCTATTTACTATTATCACTATCAATTATCATTACGTGAATCACCACCACCAACCAGTATTTCCTATTTGTCAATGTTACTATCAGACCACCATCATCTATCATCATCGTTCACCACAATTATAATCCGTCATGAGTGACTACCATCCCATGTATTATTACTCTCAGACATCATTACTACTAACTTAGCTACAGTCATCACCATCAGTCACCTTTATAAAGGCATAATATATAAATGTGTCATTTAACTTGATCTCATTTTACGTTTATGTCCTTCAACTTTGAATATGCACAAGTAGACACTTAAACTTGTATAAAGTAGAACAAGTAAATACATGAGTCCTATATGGAATAATACACGTTGGACAAAAAATGACATGTAGGATTTCATTTAGGACACGTGTGTCTATTTGTTCAACTTTATACAAGTTTAAGTGTCTGCTCGTGCACATCCAAAGTTGAAGAGCATAAATGTGATTTGAAGTCACATAAAAGAGCATATTTATGTACTATACATATATATAATGTTAAAATTTAACCATCACTATCTATCATCATCCACCATAATTATAATTTGACATCACCGTTACTATATATCACCATAATCCACAGTATAAGTATTACTATCAAACATTATCATCACTAATTTAGCTACAACCACCACCATTACACTCTCATTATATCGATCAAAGTTAGTTATCGCCACCACTTACCATCCTATTCTAGTTTCATTATTGAGATAGTATTAAGCAATTAATTAGTCAATATTTACGTGCCATATACTTTAATTAATTAGATTGTAATGCTTGAAGGAGAATCAACCTATTAGAATAGACAAGGGTAAGACATAGAGAGGGGAATTTTCCACTTTTTTAGCTTTATGTTTTCTTCTCAAGTCGGTGATCTATATGCTTGTAAAGATTATATACCTTAAAGTCTATTGACAATTATGACCCTATACATTAAATATAAATCATATAACATGTGTTGATACTTGAGGGCAAAATAGACAATTTGTAATATGATTGCATACATTTTAAGTCACTAGCTATTTACACAATCAAAGGATTCAAATTAAATTTCATACATTGTGATGAGCATGTCTAGTTCAAGATATTTACATATTATAATTGCTCTCATCTTCTTCTCAATTATTCCATTCAAATCTGGTAAGAATTTGTTTTTTTTCTTCTTATTATAGTATGTAGTACTAGTAGCAATTGTTTAACTTGTTATAATGGTTTTTAACTTGTTATAATGGTTTAGATCTAACTAAGAATTGAATATAATTTGGCTACAAACTTTTAGATCTATTGCATGTTTTACTTGTCAAGATTTGTTTATTGGATCTAATAGCCTAAGTTTCCACCAACGTATGAAAAAAATATCATTTATCAACTTCGTCTTTAATTCAGTACAAGTTAGAGTTGATTATATAAATTTTTTTGTGTCTACTATATTTTTGGGTCGGGCCCTTTGTTTATATAGATAGTTAAGACTTAAGAGTCTTTTTTTAATTTTTCTTGTTTAATCATCTGGTATTCAGAATCTACATATCTGGACCAATTTATGTAAGTTTAGGTTGAGACAAAGTACTCCTTTACCTAGAAATTTGTTATTTTTTAAGTTTGAATAAACTCGAGATCTTTCATTAAATGTAGAGGGACAATTTCATGATTGGTGCATAGCTGATGAACAAACACCAGATGATGAGTTGGTACAAGCCCTCAAATGGGCATGTGAAAATGGAGCTAATTGTACAAAAATACAAGAGAATCAACCATGTTACCTTCCAAATACTGTGAGAGGACATGCCTCTTATGCATTCAATAGTTACTACCAAAACATGAAACAAAAAGGGGCTAGTTGCTACTTCAATTCTGCTGCTCTTTTAACTGCCAAAGATCCAAGTAAGTTTCCAAACAAATTCATGTACACTTTTCGCTTCTCGAGATTTAAATTATAAACTAACATGGAAAAGTCTGTAATTTATACTACTTTTTATATAGATAATCATCCAATTAGTTGAGAATGTGTTTTAATCATGTTAGTTCATTTACTTAGCTTTGTAATATGTATAGTCGACTCCAACTTATTTACGATCAGGGTTAATATAGTGCACTAGTTTCTCTTGTAATGTAGATAATTTAATTGATTATTGATTATTTTTTTTGTCATTCTCTATTGACAGGCCATGATGCTTGCAAATTTGAGGTTATTCCTTGATCAATCTTGTTTCCCAGAGTTGAATTAAATTTGTGTTATTTCTTCTTTTGTCTATTTTATATGCTTTAATTTTTTTTACTTACATAAACGAATTTTACTTAAATATGTGACAATTTTTGTTTGAGTATCCAATGTCATTCTTAGTTTACCTCTCTTATTTTTCATTTTATTTCTTTTCCCCTAATATCAAATTCTAGATCCGTTCTTTATTTGTTATTCATTGTAAATAGTCAGTATCTTATGGAGTTAGCTGAAGCGTTTGACAATCACGATTATAAAAAAAAAATTAAAAGAAGGCTTCAAATATGTACGTAACATTGACACCTTCAATTATCCCCAATTTCAAAAGAAAAGATAATCGTCGATGAAAATATTAAATATCCTCAATCTTCAGAACTAGTATTATATATTTTTTAGAACGGCTAACAACATCATGAATATTTTGAATTGAAGAAATGAAAGAATTGAATGAAATAACAAGGAATTTTATTAGTTGGACAATCAATAATGTTAATACTATTAATTTAGCTAATGTAGTGTTAACAAAGCTTGTTTTGATACATGACTTAGGCACATTTAACTTTCAAATATGTAATTTTTACGTAAGAAATTATAACATCCTACTATATAAAGTAAAAAATACAAATTTAAGATAACACATAGATAATCAAATGGTTGACTATTTACAAGCAAACGGATTTCATTTTCAAATAATTAAAGCTTAAATATACTTAATCAGATATCTAAGATTAAAATGAAAAATTACTACTAATAATGAAGGGACAAAAAGTTGACTACAGTGCAAAGGCTCACGATTAACCTATGGCTAAATTGAAAGAAATTAGTTTTTTTTTTTTATACAAATCAATGTTTAATGCAAAAACTAAAATATATTTATACTTAATAAACCTAAATTATATTTTTAAATTCCAACAATAAGGTAATAGCAAATACTAATTTAGGAAAGAATAACATAAGAAGATGAGATATTAGAACATAGTAAACGAAGCAAGGAACGTATAACAAACACTATAAAGTTATAACATAATAATATACAAAAACCTTTACTCCGGCAAAATGCGATATAAAACAATGGGGGAACTTTCACATATAGCCACTCAAAAATAGCCTAATTACTCTTCATAAATATAATTTCATAATTACAATTCTTAGCTACATGTTATAGGGAGGAGAGAGGTGAGCGAAACTGTGAGAGAGAGGAGAGAGACAAGAGAGATGGCAAAAAGTGGGAGAGAGGTACAATTGTATATGTATATTGGTTCGATAATTGTATATTATACATATGTATTTGTAAATATGGCAAAGCGAGATTGAGAGAGGGAGGAGAGAGGTGAGCAAGATTGGGAGAGAGACAAGCGAGAGAGGGTAGAGAGTGGGAGAGAGGTGAATTGTATATGTATATTGGTTAGATAATTGTATATTATACATATGTATTTGTAAATATGGCAAAGCGAGATTGAGAGAGGGAGGAGACAGGTGAGCTAGATTGGGAGAGAGGTGAGCGAGAGAGGGCAAAGAGTGGGAGAGAGGTGAGCGAGAGAGGGCATATAGTGGGAGAGAGACGAGCGAGCGAGGGCAGAGAGGTGAATTGTATATGTATATCGGTTAGATAATTGTATATTATACAGACGTATTTGTATATTCTATGTGACTAATTATACAAACTCGAAGTCAACCTTACGTAATAAAACGTATAATATTAGTCGTGAGTGATAATTATAACAAACTATAGCTATGATGAGTAATTAAATAGTATAAATTTACTTAACCACGTAATTTTTCCTAACAATCTAGATTGATCACAATCGAGTATCTTGTTGGGTTGTCCAATTAATTGACCCAATTCACAATTTTTAGTATCTGGCCCAACAGTTTAGCCAGCCTCTATCCAAATAATTGATGCATAAGCATTATTTGAATTATTCAAATTCACAACATTTATAGTCTAACAAAAGTGATTTAAGAACCATATGATATAATTGCGTGTATGAACAAAATTTGAGTCTAAAAAAGTGGGGATAAAAGCAGAACATAGAAGCAAAAAAGAGGACCAATTAATATTGATATTCATATGTACAAGTAGTTATTAAATTATTATTTATTTTATTGATTATTGAATAAGGTAAATGCATGATATTTGAAATTTCCATTTTGTCTGACATAAATATTTATGTTAATGTCCCAACAATATGGAATTTAATCGTGAATATGGGGTTTCCTTATCAAAATTGACACATTTCCCAATTCTATTGTTTCAACTTTCAACTATATACATTCATAAAAAAGGGTCTAATTCACATAAGTTATCAAGAATATCACTACTTTTTTTAACTTAAAAAATGGCTGATATTTAGTCATTAATATTTGAATTTTTCAAAAATAGTGTAAAATATAGGTTTGATTTTGTCAACAATTATACATTCTAAATTATATAAGAGTCGTTTGACTTCTACTGACTAATTCTATTAATATTAGTTATAATATTTATAGATTCAAATAAATTACTGTTAACTTCTTTTTTTTTTTAGTCGTTTATATATCAAGTTTCATGTTACTATCTAAAAATAAATAATGATAATTGATGGTGACTAACAGTCAAATAATTGTAGCAAGATCTTAGCCTGTCGTTTGTTGCCTTGTTTAAATTCAATGTTAACTCAATTATTTTTCAAAAAATAATATTCAAATAGGCAACTACGTTAGAAGTTTGTAATAATATAATTCAATGTTTGCACTTCGTTGACCATTTTAAAACTATAATTTTACCCTTAGACCTCAATATTTGCACGACTTTGCTCAAATTTAAGTTGATTATTGACGTATTCATTTGTTAATTTAAAAAATCTCATAGTAATCAGCTTTTAATTCTATGATTTGACTCGGATAGCTAATGTCAGAGTAGTAGATATGATTTTAGCGGAAGCTGAATCGTCGATCTCTTCCTCAAAAATTAGGATGAGTCGATATCGATCGATGATGTGAAAACACTTGTTATTAAGATAAATTTATTTTTTCATAATATAATAAGCAACTTAGATGATTATATAAATTAAATTTATCGAAGAATTCTTTTTGGTTTTAGCACTGTTGATAGTGGAATGAAGTAGTTGTACCTGCTTCTAGATTTGCTTTTCTACTTCACAATTTGAATGATATCAAGTGCATAATTTGTCTAACTCTTTTTTTTTAAGTAGTTATCGATAGATCCTGTTCGATTGACTAATTTATCAATATGATCAAAATATACATAATATATACATTATCAGTATACACAATATACATATACTATTTATACATATCTTTTAAACTAGATTATTGAATGGTTCTGATTCAAATAATTTTTTTTTAAAGTTGAGCTTTGAAATGGAGTAATATTTAGCTAGGAACGCTCACTTGAGAAATAAAAATTTTCGATGCGAATCTAAATTATTACAAATTATAAACTAATTTCTTCTTTTTGGGAAAATTTACAACTTTGGCAACCAAATGTCCCTACCACTTTCACTAAAGTAAAACATCAAAGTGTGGTCTTCATTATGATTTCAACAACTTTGTTTCTTTTTTTTTCCTTAGATTTTCCAACCTATGATTATTCACACATCGAATGAGTAATAAAAAAAAACATACATTATTTGTTCAATAATTTTAAAATTTAATAATTAAAAACAAGAAGAAGAAAAAAATTATAAAACACATTGTTGTGTCCCTTTTGGTATGCATGGAGATGAAATAAATGCCATTCAGCAGAAAATTTAAGGCAATTTCTCATCCTTATCTCACATTGGGACAAGTAATTGTTGTCTCTTCCCAAAAAATATAAAACTCGCTTCGTTTTAAATTAATTATCGTATTTTTTTCTAAGTTAAATAAATTTAATATTTTATATTTCATATCTTAAAGTGTATAAATATTATAAAGTGTAATATTCTATTCATTTGATGGAAAATATATTATGAATTACTTATTAATATTTTAACTTTTAAAAAGCGAAATATAAGTGTTGATAAGAGATAGAAGGGGTATTGCCTTCATTCAATCGCAAGCTGATCAGACTCCATTTATTACTTTTCGTTCCTATCTCCAATTATTGCATTATTATGAATGAAATTGATGTGTACTCTTCCTATTTGTACACGTGGAGCTTCGTGGGAGTGAGATCACAAGGACGAAGCTAAAAAAAGTCGAGATTTACCGGAAGATAACATCATATAATAAACATTGAATCTCTTTTGATTTCTTAATATATTAAATACCTTAATAGAAATTTTAATTCCACTATATGATAAGAGAACTCATTCTATACATTTCTGATTTTATTGAATTCGAAGTTATATATATATGTATTGATAACGATAACAAAAGTACTATCATTGTTTTTATATAACGAATGGATTTTAATTTGTAAGAGCAAGTCGATTACAATTTTAAGTATTAGATTACCAATGATAGCTCTTACCCCGTAGATTAAGAAAAAAAATAAAATAAAAATTGAAATAGTTAAAGTTGAAAGAAGCAATAATATTTAGAGTTTTAGTGTTTCTAAGTATAGAAAAATATCATTTTTAAAAATAAAATAAGCAAAAAATAAATAAATTGGGACAAAAATGATATTTTAATTTAAAGTAAATTTTAAGTTTAGCAAATATAAAAATCATATTTGTATGTCATAACTATAGTTTGTACAATTGCACTTTATAAGAAACTTTATGTCTGCTATGGAGTATCAGATTGTACAATTCGCTGGCAGGAGCTTCAGGTTTGTATAATTTCGCTGTCATGTTTGTATAACTCGCTGGCAGGAGCTTTGAATTTGTATAATTTCGCTGCCATGCATATTTGTAAACTCACTGGCAGGATCTTCGGGTTTGTATAATTTCGCTGGTAGGTCTGCATAACTCGCTGGCAAAGCTTCAGGTTTGTATAATTACTCTCGCGTTATACAAACATAAACGTAATTTTACACATTTGTGTTTGTATAAAGTGTGAGAGACGAGTGAGAGTGGCGAGCGAGATTCTCTGGACAGATAGGCGAACGAAAAGAGATGTATAGATACAATTTTCTCTCACTTTATACAAACACAAACACATTTTATACATTTGTGTCTGTATATAAAGTGAGAGAGAAGAGGGACCAGCGAGAAATGAGAGTGGCGAACAAAAATTTCAGGAAGAGAAGCAAAACAACAACAATTTACTATAAACTATACGTAACTCAAACTATAATTATAGCACTTAATTTGAATCAATAATTTACTATTTTATACAATATACTTAATTTTCTAATAAATGACTTAGATATTATGAAAAGTATATTATAAAGTTAAAAGTTATTACTTTCACTATGTAGGTAAGGTAATGATCAAAACCACTAACTTAATAAACTAGATACACTTGGCATTCTCACAGTCCTATATATAATAATAGGTGCAGCTAAGCTCCATCACTACATATCTCATAATTAAAATAATGAAAAAAAAATTATTCTAAATAAATAAAATGTTGCATTAAATATGTGAAACACACACATTGAGAGTTTTTTTTCTATATAAGTGCATGGTTCAACTTTTCTTGGAAAATTGCAATTGCCCTTTTCTTGTGCTTTCTCCAATCTAATAATAATAATAATAAAAAAAGCTTTAAGTTTGTGTTATATAAAAAAAAAGATGAATTATTTGGGAATTGGAGTTAGTCCTGGAAATGTTCCAGTATATCATGGAAATAATTTGAAAGTTATTGATAGGAGAGTGAGAGTTACTGAGCTTGTGTTAAGGTGTGTTATTTTTGGTTTAGCGATTCTGGGTGTTATTCTTATTGGGACTGACAAACAAGTAAAAGTTATTTTCTCTATTGAGAAAATTGCTAAATTTACTGATATGAAAGCTCTTGTGTAAGTTATTTCCCTTCTCTTGTGTATTTTATTTAGTTTGTATGTGATATTCACTTTGGTTTTGACTAACTGAAATTTAAATTTGTATTTCAAAGTTTTTCAGCGCGCTCTCTACTAGAGAAAGACTTTATTCAAGTTAAAAGAACTCAAAGGCTTTTGGTGTCTGAAAGTTCTACTTGAAATAAAGTTGCTCTCTATTAGATGTGATTCTATTTTAAGTCTCGAACCTTAAGACTTTTGGTTGTGTTTGAAAGTTCTCTACTCCAGACTTAAACTCGATATTTTTTGATTTGTTCAGAAATTTACTTGAAATAAGATATTTTTTAATAAAGGCAATTATATTCTTTGAACTTAGAGATATTGAGTCTTTTTAAAAAGTGTTACTTGAAATAAAATACTCTTATACTAAAGGCGACTTGTTTCATTCAAATTTTAAACTCGAAATTGTAGTTTGTTTAAATAAAACACTAGTCTAAACATTTAGTTAAAGATGATTTTATTCAGATTTCGAATTTAAAACTTTTGGTTAAAGTGTTTAATAAAGTGAAGTTTGTGTAGGTTTTTAGTGATAGCCAATGGATTAGCTGCTGCCTACTCATTGGTGCAAGTTTTAAGATGCATTTTAAGCATGATTAGAGGAACTGTTCTCTTCAATAAACCATTGGCTTGGGCTATTTTTTCTGGTGATCAGGTACAATTAATTAAATCAAATGCTACCTATTATGTTCTCATTTTTTTAGTTTTTTCGTAAGGTGTTAAATAGGTCTGATTAATTTAGATTTGTATCTGAAAGTCTTACGTTAGGGATGACGTGCTCCCTAAAAATGTGATTCATGACTAGATTTCGAATCTGAAACCTTTCACTAGCTCTTATTTAATTATTAGAGAAATTCTTTTGGTCAGAAAATTTAACTAGAATTTAATCAGAATAGTAAAATAACATATTTTACACGAGTCCGAAGCCTAAAGGGTAAAAAATGTTAACAAAAATTCTAAAACGGTATATGAAATTTCTTTTAACCAAAAGGGCAAAATCGCTCGCGAAGTAGCGATTTTGTCCATTGAAAAAAGCAAAATCGCTGCTATAGCAGCGATTTTATTAAATTTGATTTTTTTAAAAATAAAAACAAAATCGCTCCCGAGGGAGCGATTTTCAATTTTCAAAATTTTTTCTATAACCTTTTTAAGTAAGTCGCTGCTTATGCAGCGACATAACCTTAAATTTTTATTTATTTTTTTTATTTTTTTGCTTCTTTTATTTTAAAAAGGTTTAAATAAAAAAAATATTTTTTTAAAATTAAATTGCTGCGGTTTTTAATTATTTCTTTTTTAATTTTTAAAAATTAAATCACTAAAAAAAATTTGATTTAAAATCGCTGCGTTGGCAGCGATTTAATTTTTTAAAAAAAATAAAAAAATTTAATTAAAAATCATTGCTTTGGCAGCTATTTGATTTAAAAAAAATTGATTTAAACTTTTTTTATAAAAAAAAAAAGCAAAAAATATTAATTAAAAAAAATTATACACAAGTCGCTGCCGTAGCAGCGACATATAACAGAAATATCAAAAAAAGGATTTTTATTTTGAAAATCGCTCCCGAGGGTGCGATTTTGTTATAATTTCTTTTTTTTTAAAAAAAAAACAAATTTAACAAATCGCTGCTATAGCAGCGATTTTGCTTTTTTCAGTGGACAAAATCGCTACTTCGCCAGCGATTTTGCCCTTTTGGTTAAAAAGAAATTTCATATACCGTTTTAGAATTTTTGTTAACATTTTTTACCCTTTAGGCTCCGGACTCTATTTTACACTATGATATTTTAGCTTTTTAAACATTTTTATTCATTTAATTTTAATATCTTTTAATTAAATTTTTTTAAATTTCGAATCAAATTTTCTAACTTTTAACATTACTTAATTATTATGAATTCTTTAAGTCTAGTAATGGTTCTTGGGAATCAGAGTAGTTGTAGCAATAATGACTTATTCTAGAACAAAGCTGCAAAATCAATGTTTTGTTTGTATTGGAACCATTAAATTCATAGACATCTATAACTAATAAAAATTTCAGAAGCTAACCAAAATAAATGAACTCAGAATGCTAGCAAAATCTATGACCACTATAAATCATTTTTTAAAAAAAAAAATTCTTCCGGCCAGAAAATATGGTCAGAATAACATTTTGTTTATATTATTTTATTTTTTGAATATTTTGACTAATTTTAATATTTTTAATTTAAAAAAAATAGTTTATTTTAAAATTAAAAAAATATTATAATTTTTTTAATTTTTTGATCAAATTTTTTTTGATAATTTAGCATTACCTATTTTAAAAAACCAAAAAGAAGAGAAGGTTGTGATCCAAATGCAACTAGTCAATACTTCATGGTCCAAATTTAACATAGATATATTTATTATAGGCGAGAAATTACAATTAAAAAAATAAGAAAATCAAAAGTCCAATGGTTATGCCTAGGGGTGTCAATGGGCGGGTTGAGTTGAAATGGAAGATATTAAAATGAGTTGAAATAGAAATCAGGTTGAGTCTTGATCCAATCAATTTGACCAGATTAATCTCAATAACTTAACAGATTGATATTTAACTTTTATAATCACAATTTGAATTTCCGCAAAAGAATTTTTATTAGAAAAATAACAAATAGATAGATAAGTTCTAAAAAATGCTAATAGATAATAATTCATACCTTCAATATATGAACATATCTTAATAAAAAGTTTTAAAACGAGTTGAAATTGAAGATTGAATTTGGGTTAATTGAATATTCTCTTCAAATGAGTTGAGATTGAACCCAATTCAAATTATCTTGAGCCCAATCCTTAAAATTCTGAACGAATTGAGCGGGTTATTGTGAAATTAGGTCTTAGGCCTAATCTCACACCTCAAAAGTTAGCTCAAAAGGATGAGAATTGCCCAGCCTTATAAGGAGTCCACCCATCTCATTAACCACCGATGTGATACTTTTGTTGGTGCGTGGGCAATTTTAATTTTTAGGGACCCCAACATCGGGACTCTGATACCATGTGAAATTAGGTCTTAGGCCTAACTCACACCCCAAAAGCTAGCTCAAAGGGAGGAGGATTGTCCAAGTCTTATAAGGAGTCCACCCGTATGAAACTTTTGTCATTCTTTAACAATTATCTATGTTTGGATTCATTTTTGACACCCTGTCATACCTCTTAGCTCGAATATTAAATTGATTCACCCATTATAAATGTCTTCACTCGTGTACCTTTTGCCTAATTGAACATAGATTTATATGTTAGAAACCACTAAAATTTCAACAAAAAAACTTGGACATAGCTCATATTATTGAAACGGTTCGTCAGTAGAGATTTACCCATAGGAGCCCTTTTATAATTCTTATTTCTATCACATCATTCCTTTAAATTCTGAATCCATCACTTAGATGTCGTTTTTCTCCAAAATTTGCAGTTGATGGCCTACTTGACACTAACCGCGGTGGCTGCGGCCGCGCAATCGGCGGTGTTTGCCAAGTTAGGGCAAACAGAATTACAATGGATGAAGATATGCAATATGTATGGGAAATTTTGTAACCAAGTTGGAGAAGGAATTGCAAGTTCTTTGATAGTAAGCCTTAGCATGATAGTTCTCTCTGGAATTTCAGCTTTTAGTCTCTTTCGTTTGTATGGAAATAGTAAAGGAAAGGGCAATGCAATATAATAATAATAATGTAATGTAATGTAACTTTGGTTTTCTTTTTTAGATCTTTTTATCTATGTTGTAAAATAAACCAAAGACCAAAGTTGGTGATATTGTTATAATCATTTCATGTTTGCTTCATCATATTTAGTTTTATCATTTCTTTATTATATGATATATGATATATAATATATATATATATATGTGTGTGTCAATTATTACATAGTATTACAAACACATTACATATGGGATTATATTCAATAAATTTCTTTTTGCTAGTTGTGGAAAAGATTAGTAAAATTCTAGGTGATAAAGGGTGTATTCTTTTTAATTGAATAACACGTTTGAATTTGAATATCAAATATTGAATGATCAATATTGATTTTTTAAATATATATGTTTATTAAGAATATAATTCAAGAAAATAATTAAAATATAGTAATATTCACAATGTATTATAAGGTTGTAAGGTGGTGCTTTTGATAGCAAAAATGGTCAACCATGGCGCTGGTGATGGTTGTGAACTTGTGACGGTGTAGGTGATTGACTGTAGTGATTAATGATAATAATAGATTGGTGTTTGATAATAGTGGATGATATAGTTGGGAGTAATAATTGTTATGATTGTCGAAGGTGTAGTTAGTGATCAATGATAGAACGATTGATATTAATGGTGATTGATAATTATTATGACTAAAGTAATGATAAAAAGAATAATTTTGAAATTTTGATCAAAATTGAAATAATTCAAATTAATTTAAGAGGTTCAATAGAAATATAGTTTTATGAGATGGTGTATAGTTGCAATAAATATTTGTATTGCTTCAATTTTATTGGATGTTTATTTGAGTAGACAATTATGTAAATACAACTAATTTATAAAATAATTTGTATTTTTGAATAAAAAACATTTGTTAATTTGTGTCACATAATCCAAATTTGGTATTCAAGTATGAAAGCAATTAATGCTTAACCAAATTTAATTAGAATAACAAAGCATTAAATGTTTTCCCTCTTTTGTATGTTTGATTTCTACCAAATATAACGCACAAAAAAAATATTTTTTTTTTCACATTTAAGTTTTAGGTTTTCTCTAATTCTTACAACCTTTGACAGCCCTTGAAGAAAAGCAAGAACAAAAAAAAAAATGGTAAAAACAATTCTTCTCTTTTACTATTTTTTTTTTTGGGATTTATGTTTGGATTTTTTTTTCTCATTTCTTGCAATTGATTTTTGTACTCTTCGATTTCAATTTAATTGAGTTCAGTTATATGAATCTTATGTATCATCTAAAGGGGGTTTACCATGATTTGATTGTTTGCTATCAAACAACCACAATCGATTCGTTTATTTTAATTTAGGAAGTACTATAATTTGTGTCTATTGGGAATTTTTAGATTAAATTATTATTTTTTTCTTAATGAATGAATCGGAAAGGAGCTTGCTTATTTATTTCCGGGCGTCACTAAGTTATAGAAGTCACAAAAATGTAGGAATATCATATACTTAGACCGATGAGAAATGATAGATATCTGATAAAATAATTAAAGTGTGTGTTAGTTGACCTAGAAAAATAAAATTCTTACAAACGCCCCAAAAAAATTGGATAATAATCATGGACTTGTACTTATCATTTCCTTGTCCTTTGATTTTATTTGTAAAAAAGGAAAAAATTATTCCCCTTGTTTGTAAGTTCAATTAAATTACTTTGCTTTTACTTATTAAGAAAAATCAAATTACTTGATCAGCCACTAGAACTCCACATTTATCTAAAGAAACATAGATTATTATTTGTCTTAGGTAGATTAACTTCTTCTTTTGTTATTATAAAAAAAATGAAGAGACTGATAATGATTTGTTATTATAGAATTAGTTGAGCTGCATACATGATGACCTAGCTAATATCACTTCTAAAAAATGATATAGTGATAATTTGTTTTGTCGAGATGTATGACCTAGCCAATACCAGTACTAAAAAATGATACTAATAATTTATTCTGTCGAGATGTGTGCAAGCTAGCTAGTCTGGACACAATGATATTCGATTATAGGAAAATGATAATAATTTGTTTTATTTTTTTGTTCAAAATCTGGCAGACAACATCAAAAAGACTTGCAGAGAGGAAAGTGGCTAAGTTTGAGAAGAACATAACAAGAAGAGGATTGAATCCTCTAACAGGAAAGAACAAAATGGAACCAGCACACATTGTTCTTGCACTCTTTGCTGTTTTGGTGGTTGGATCTTGTAAGTTTTTTCTCTAATACGTAAATATTTAATGTTTTTTTCTTGTTATCCTCTGTAACAACGTTTCACTAGAATGACCAGGTTTTTTTCTAAAATCGATTTTTCATGTTATGTTACATTATATGTTCTCTATAACAACGTGCTGCTATAGTTAAGTTGTGTGGTTTCCTAATACTTCTTTCTTGTTGGCTTGTGGATCAATATATAAATATACTGTCAAATCTCTTTATAACGACTACTATCATTTATGACAATGTTTTACTATAAGGCCCAATTTTTTTAGAACCAAATTTTCTTGTTATGTTATGTTACAAGTATGTTATTTATATTGATGGGATAAAAATCCTTTTTGCTTTTTTTTTTCTTTTGGATTTGCAGTTGTTTTCCAGGTTGTGAAGATGGCTATTAATGGTGGGAACAATGTAGATGGAAGCTTTTAATATCTCCATAAGAATGCAACATTAAGAAATCTTTTTACAATTAAATAGTTAAGAGTTTTAACATTTTCAAACTCTAAATAAGTTTGTTACAACATTTTCTCTTGCTTGATGAATTATGGTTTTAATACTTGGTGATCATAGATGATCATATGTGGAAAACAACATGATCTTATAATAGTTAGTATATTTAAAATTATAACGGTTCGTATCATCGAATGAATCTTCTCCGATTTGGTAGTGTACTTGTGTGGTATCACCAATATCACAATATTTTTATCGGAAACAACTTCTGTATCTGAACAAGGTAAGGATAAAGTTTGCGTACGCACTACCTTACTGGATTTGTTGTTGTAGATTTGTTGAAATACAATCTTAAGAAAACACAATTTAGCCTCCAAACATGCATCTTATTAATAGATCATACCAACAAAATGTATGCTGATTAAATACTTGGTTTAGGCAACTCAAGCAGATTGATTTCTGAAAAGTACATCGAAAAGAACAGGAATTGACATTAAGAATGTTGTCAACGGGCAAGCTATTGGATTTAAGGCGTTGTGACACTCGAGAAGCATTGTCAGGATAGAGGACAACTCAGTAGAACTTACTGTGAACCTGCTTTCCATAAGTACATTTGCTTTCATCAGACCTACGAGCTGCACGAGTTGCTTTGTTGCCTGTATTGGAGCATTGGCGACAATCTGAACTTTTTGACAGCTTCCTTGCACAGGAATTGTAGCTGGACTCCTGATACACTTGAATGTTGTTTTTAACCAAATCTTTAGCATCAGGAGAGTTGAAGTCGTCAAATTCCTGAAAGATAACATGTTAGACAATGAAACGCGAGTCACCTTATCAACAAGAGCATAACACTATGTATCGAGAAGATATTCCAAAGCGATACCAGAATCAGGAAGCCCGCCAAGAAGGGCCTTCACGAGTCGTGAACACTCACCTTGGATTTTGTCTTGGCATAGTAAGGTGTTAAGCAGGGGTTTACATCCTTGAGAAACATGTCATCTGGACTACCGGGAACTGTGTGATCCTCAGAGCTGAATTCCTAATAGAAACAAAGAAAGCTAATTACTCCCTTGGAGCGAATGCTTAACGTCTACATTCATGTCAAATTTCTTTTGGAAGGATGATGACTTCAAGCAGAACAATTGCATAAAAGGATATTAGCTAAGTTATATCGATAGTTTGTTCACATTACAACAAACGTCGTGTTGCATTAGAAAATTCTGGCACATTATTTAGATATATTTACCAGAGAATTAGCTGCTTCTTCTTGATCATATTCGGAAGGGCTACCAAAAGAGTCATAGCTCCCTCTTATAGCATATTTATCTGCTTTGACCTGTGGAAATCATAGTATCAGCCATTTTCTATAACAATCTAAGGCTGATCAATTGATAAATTACCAAAGATATTTGCTTTATTACATCCAAAGCACACACGGACCAAACCAACGGACTTGGATGTAACAAAATGATACAAAGATCACAACATATAGCTCCGTCCGAATCATTTATAAGAAATGCAGAAAGGATAGTTTGGCTATCTACAGGCTAAAGGAAAAACATGGAAAAGCATATATCAACTAGATCCATATAGTGTTCTTCCATATTTTCATCATGATGGAGCGAGCAGAAATCAAGAACGATACTGACTTTTTCATATCATGGAGTCTTTGTGGTTCATCAGTGAGGTAGAAAAACATATTCTTTTCTGTAATATCCTTATTGTACATAGTTAAGAGTTCATGAAGCATCCGAACAAGGAGATTCTTGTTCTCTTTGGCAGTAGATATTTTGAAACTTTGAAGCACATCCGCGAACTCTAGTTTGGTGCAATTGTTATTTCATTTTGAAGATTAATAAGGTTAGTGATATTAACAGAAAACTTGTCTGAGTTTAACTAGTCTTTGTTTATGATAAGTAATCGTGCAGCTTTTCAAAATACACGATAGATAGGAATTTTGTGGTTTAGACAATAGAAAGATCCCAACAAACAGTCGAAATGATTCATATGAAGCTAGACAATAATGACTTGCTGTTACCTCAGCGAGATCTTCAGCTAGGCATTGTAGTTGCCCGGTGAGAGAAGTGACCTGCCTTTGAAGATTTGGTATAAGCTGCTTTGCCTGTTTGAGTTCTGAACCTTGCTTTTCCAAAAGATCCTGAACTTGAGAATTCATAACATCCGGGAACAGTATGGAATTTTTAAGTGACTTTATCTCTTCCCTTTGCTTTAAGCACAAATCCTTAAGCTTCTCAACCTGTAAGTATTATGTGCGAATCAGAAATTGAAGCAAAGAGATAACATAAGATCAAAGCATCAATTCCTTCATGTAACCTCAGAAGACTAACTCGATTCACGTTGAAACTTGCAGGGAGGAAAAAAAGGGGACAACTTTGGGTTGTTTGTTTTTCTGTTTAAACATCAACACCACCCCCATAACATTCGCAAAAAGAAAAGGAATAAACACCATTAAGAAGTAAATCTACGATAAAAAGCTTGTATAAACCAAATCCACAACATACAAACACATTTCATCAATAAACAACCAATGATAACATCAATGTGCCATCTTGACCAAGATAATTACATCATTCTTTTAGACTATCAACCACCTACACCATTACATTTTATAACAACAAATGTGTCATCTTGAACAGGAAGTTCTTCTGTAAATTTAAACCTTCATTGTTCTTGAAAATCCACATACTAAAAGATAATCGCTTCGACTGAAAACAGACAAAAAGTTAGCACCTCAAAATGTAACCAAATGATTTAAAAGGACACAACTTTTGAACAACCTCAAGAACAAGTTTGTGAAATTAGGTCTTAGGCCTAACTCACACCCCAAAAGCTAGCTCAAAGGGAGGAGGATTGCCCA